>NC_044037.1:101764621-102064621 GCF_901765095.1 Microcaecilia unicolor | reverse complement strand
AGGGCGAATTTTGCTGATGTTATAGAGAAAGCCAAGACCTGTCAGTTCTATCTGCTGGATATGCGCAGAGAAGGAGAGGGAGGAGTCGAAGATGACTCTGAGGTTGCGGGCAAATGAGACGGGGAGGATGAGGGTGTTATCAACTGAGATAGAGAGTGGAGGGAGAGGAGAAGTGGGTTTGGGTGGAAAGATAATAAGCTCGGTCTTGGCCATGTTTAGTTTCAGGTGGCGGTTGGACATCCAGGCAGCAATGTCAGATAAGCAGGCCGAAACTTTGGCCTGGGTTTCCGCAGTGATGTCTGGTGTGGAGAGATAGAGCTGGGTGTCGTCAGCATAAAGATGATATTGGAAATCATGAGATGAGATCAGCGAGCCCAGGGAACAGGTGTAGATTGAAAAAAGAAGGGGTCCAAGGACAGATCCCTGAGGAACTCCAACAGAGAGTGGGATGGGGGTGGAGGAAGATCCATGAGAATGTACTCAAGGTACGGTGGGAGAGATAGGAGGAGAACCAGGAGAGGACAGAGCCCTGGAACCCAAATGAGGATAGTGTGGCGAGAAGTAACTTGTGATTGACAGTGTCAAAAGCGGCGGATAGGTCGAGGAGGATGAGGATGGAGTAATGACCTTTGGATTTGGCAAGGAACAGGTCATTACAGACTTTAGTGCCGTTTCTGTCGAGTATAGAGGGCGAAAACAGGATTGAAGCGGATTGAGGATGGCATGAGAGGAGAGAAAATCAAGGCAACGGCTGTGAACGGCGTGTTCAAGTATCTTGGAGAGGAAGGGCAGGAGGGAAATGGGGCGGTAGTTGGAGGGACAGGTAGGGTCTAGTGAAGGGTTTTTGAGGAGAGGTGTGACTACAGCATGCTTGAAGGTGTCATGGACAGTTGCAGTGGAGAGAGAGAGGTTGAGGATATGACAGATGGGGGGGGGGGTGACAGTAGAAGAGATGGTGTTAAGGAAGTTGGTGGGGATTGGATCAGAAGAACAGGTGGTGCATTTCGAGGAGGAAAGAAGGTGGGCGGTTTCCTCCTCGGTGATATCGGGAAAAGAGGAGAAGGAGGCCTGGGTTGGTTGGTTGAGGGAGTGGGTTAAAGGGTGAAGAGGAGGAGGAGGCTTGGTAGTGAATTCAAGGTTAATCTTCTGCACCTTGTCGCAGAAGTAGTCAGCCAGTGATTGAGGAGAGAGTGGGGGGGGGGGGGGGGGGGGGGGAGCGGGGGCCACTTTGAGGAGGAAGTTAAGGGTGGCGAAGAGACGACGAGGGTTAGCGCTGAGAGTTAGTCAATTGGGTGTAATAGTCCTGTTTGGCAAGGAATAGGGAGGCCTGGAAAGAGGATAGCATGAATTTATAATGAATGAAATCGGTATGGGTGCGAGATTTCCTCCAGAGGCATTCAGCCAATCGGGCGCAGGAGCGAAGGTATCGGATGCAAGGGGTCAGCCAGGGCTGGGGATTAGTACGCCTTATGGGATGGGAGATGGATGGTGCAAGGGTGTTCAGGGCAGAGGAGAGAGTGGCATTGTAAGCGGAGACAGCCTTGTCGACAGACTCGGAGGACATGATGGAAGGGAGGAGATTAGAGATACTAGAGGATAATGTGGGAGGTCAACAGCCTGGAGATTCCTGGAATTAGTGGTAAGGGTTGTGCGGGACTGAGGGGGAGGGTGATGAAGTGTGAAGGTGATCAGGCGATGGTCAGAGAGAGGAAGAGCTGAGGCGCAGAAATTGGAGGGTGAGCAGGTAGAGGAGAGGACGAGGTCAAGACAATGGCCAGTTTGGTGAGTCGGGGTGGTTGGAGCTCAGTTGGAGGTTGAAGGAGGAGGTCAGAGTGAGGCACTGACAAGCGTAAGAGTTGGATTGGTCATCAGCATGTATGTTAAAGTCTCCAAGAATGAGGGACGGGGATGAGGGTTCAAGAAAAACGGAGAGCCAGGCATCTAAGTCGGTAAGGAAGGAGGAGAGGGACTTGTCAGGGGGGCGGTAAATGAATTCAACTCTGAGAGGCAGCAGGTAGAATAGTCGGATGGAGTGAACTTCAAAGGATGAGAAGCAGTGAGTGTGGTAGGAGGAGGGGTTGAAAACTACAAGAGGGTGAAAGTAGTAACTCGACGCCTCCTCCGCGGCCAACTGGGCGGGGAGAGTGGGAGAAAAGGTAACCTCCATGGCATAGGGCCGTGACTGAGGCAGAGTCGTCGGGAGTGAGCCAGGTTTCAGTTAGGGCAAGCAGTTGAAGGGAATGGGAGATGAAGAGATGGGTGAAAGAAAGTTTATTGCAGACCGAGTGGGCGTTCCACAGGGCACACGAGAAGGGGAGGGAAAAGGGGGGGAGAAGGGGAATAGAGATGAGATTGGAGACATTGCGGAATCGTTTGCATGGATAAGACGAGGACAGGTGTGGGGGACCTGGGTTGGGATTGATGTCTCCTGCGGAAAGCAGGAGAAGGAGTAAGAGATTGTGTAGGAGGGTAGGGGAAGTAGGGCGACAAAGGCGACGAAGACGGGATGCGCTTAGGAGGAGTGGGGAAGTGTTAATGGCCAGAAGGAGGTGTTGAAGGTTGAGAGCTAGGAAGGAGGAGGAGGACAGGAGAGATGGTGAGGTGATGGGGGACGGGGGGTGGGTAGGGTATTGCAGTAGTGAGCAGGACAGGAGAGGACATGGATGGGCAGTGAGTTCCTGTGGTAGGCAGCGGTAGGGGGAGGGGGACAAGGTTAGGAAGGGACAGGGCAAGGAAGAGAATGTGTAAAGGAGCCATGAACAGACGGATTGGGACAAGCTGGAACAGACGGACTGGAACAAGGTGGGTTGGAACGAGCTATAACAGCTGGACTGGGGCAAGTTGGAACTGGATTGGAACAAGCTGGAACAGCTGGACTGGGGCAAGTTAGAGCAGAATACAGTGGAGCAGCAGGGCAGGGACAAGCTGGAACAGACAGCTTGGAGTAGAAAGAAAAAGAGTTGTTAGTAGTAGTCCTTATGGGGTGCTATGAGATGAATGATACACAGATTACAGTTCTAGGTGCAAGTTACAGGCAAGTTACAGGCATTTAAAGCAGATAACAGTTCAACATGCAGTAACATGCTATGAGATGAATGATAGGCAGATTACAGTTTAGAGCATATAAAGCATTTGTTCAACATGCTACAAAGACTGTAAAGCAATTTAAAGCGATTAGATAACGTTTGAGCATTTAAAACAATTAGAGTAAGCTTTCAGCTGCTTCGTTCTTCGGTGGCAAACGGGGCAGTGGGGGAGGCCAGTGCGTCTCGGTGCTCGGCCTCCATGTGGCTCCGGGATCCCCCAGATCTTTGTGGATTGCAATCCCGTCCAGAGGAGATATTCCATTTCCTTGTGAGCAACGGGGCAGCTCTGTTCGCGATCTCTGATGGGGCAGCTCAGGTCGCGATCTCTAGAAGAGCTCCTGACTCAGTGTCCGATCAGGTCGCCATCTTGCTGACTCCCTGTAGAGTGGGAAGCAATTGGGCTGTTCTCGTTGCTCTTTGCTTCACCTTCGCTGTCTGTCCGGTTCTCTCGCTAGATACAGTCAGGTAGTTAGGTCGGGTGCAGGGCTCTGATCGGTCGTCCGGGCGTCTCATGGCTTCCCTACGGGGCTGGTCAGGCTCACAGTGAAGGCACGTTCAACAATGGTGGGATCCTTAGTCGGCAGGGTTGCGGACGGGTTTCCTCTTTCCTCGAGGAGTTATTCAATCTGCAGCATGTATGGGACCAATGTGCGGGTGGTCGGCGTTCGGTAGAGGCGTCTCCCGATCTCCGCGCCATCTGTTCTCCGTTCCAGACGCTACATGGCTCCGTTCCTTCGGTGGTAACTGGGGCAGCGGGAGGAGGTCAGATCGTGTTGTCCTATGAGCCGTGGTCTCTGCGTCCGCTATGGTTGTCTCGCATGTTTGTTCTCCTCCGTTCCAGTCGCTACGTGCCTCCGATCCTCTGGTGGCAACTTGGGCAGCGGGGGGAGGTCAAGTTGTGGTATCCGATGGGCCACGGTCTTTGTGTCCAATCTCCACGTGGGTCCGGAGTCCTCCGGACCTCCTTTGGTAAGTTTCAATCTTTGTTCCCGGAGATTGTAATCCCGTCTGGAGGAGGTATTCCACCTCTCCAAAGGCAACTGGGCAGCTCTGTTCGCGATCTCTGATGGGGCAGCTCAGATCATGATTTTCCAGCAGAGCTCCCGTCTCAGCGTCCGGTCAGGTCACCATCTTGTTCTGAATGTTCCTTCGTTTGATTAAAAAATAAAATAAATAAATAAATATAGAAGTGGTAGAAGTCTGTTGGGCAATTGGTCTGACAAATGTCAGGAGAGTTTTCTATTGTTTCCATTCCGCTGCTTTGGTATCATTCATACTGAGGTTCAGCTGGTTGCAGAGGTCCACATATAGCAAACCTCAGAGGTTCTTTCTGTCTCCACCTGCTGATAGAGGGACACAACCCACAAGTCTCTGGACTGATCTGTTGGGACTAATGGAAAGAAAATTATCAGGTAAGAATTAATTTTTCCTAATGACTTAAAAACCAGGCAACATATCATAAATTGTACCTGAGCTTTGACAGGTAACTAATGAAGATGCATCAGCAACAGAGTCATATGATCATATTTTAATTTCCTAAATATCAGCCAAGCAGCAGTATTCTGTTGAACTAACATATAACATTTGACTTGAAAGAGAATTAATGATTGAACAACAAGAGGAAAATGGTGTTCAGCAAAATTGGAGCAAATTAAATGAAATTGTTTAAGTTTATGAAACATTTTTTTCACCAAACTGTCAATCTGAGGTTTCATACTTAATGTAGAGTCCAATATTATTCCTAAAACCTTTGAAGTTTTTATGATACAATTAGAAATATCAGTCAGATTTGAACTAAACCATAAGATTTTTGTTTTATTTTCATTAAATTTAAGGGAATGAGATCATGACCAAGTGCCAATATTTTAGATACATCTATTTATAACAGATGATGATTCTGCTAAATTTGAATTAACAGGAAGCAATATAAATAAATCATCTGCATATGAGTATCGTTTTAATCCTAGCCCCAAAACAATTGAACAGGGAGGAGACCAAGATTGTGAAAACTTCTCCAATTCTGAGCACTTGATGGCTTCTGTTCTTCAAAAAGGAGCTAAACCATGTAAAAACCACACCTATAAATCCTAATTCAGATAACCTAACCAATAGAGTTTCATGATCTACTGTGTCAATGGCAGTAGAGATATCAAATTGGAGCAGAACCATTTGTCCCCTTACTTAAAGCCCTTCTAACTTCAGTAGTCATTGAGACCAATACAGCTCCCATGCTATAATACTATCTAAGCCCATATTGAAAAGGCTGTAACATGTTAAATTTTTCTAAATAATATGACGGTTGCAAGCCAACTAAAAACTCACAAATTTTGTCAAAAAAGGTATGTTAGCAATTGGTCTAAAATTCATAGCTCGAGTCAAATCTAGTCCAATAACTTTGGGTATTAGAATAAGCACAATGTTTCCCATGGAGGGTGCAACCCATCCAAGGTTCAAAGTTAAATTAATAAAACTAACTAGCCAATCAACTGTCATTAGCGGATGGTTATCTAACAAAAAGGTTGGGCATTTGTCTAATGGACGGGAAGTAGTAGAAACTGTGATTCACAGTGAGCATGTCCAGACATTTATTAGCTCTCCTAAAGTAAAACAAAACAAAACAAAACAAAACAAGCATTAATTGCATCTCCCTTTTATTCTTTCTTTTAAGGGCAATTAGCATACCTCCTGAGCTAATGCTTTTAATGGGCCCTTTCTGGGTGTGTCTGTCAGATTCTAAATTAAGGGCTTTTATCCTGATGTCTCTCTATGAGCTGGGTTTTATCTATTTATGGCATTTTATACCCCACATTTTCCCGTATAATTTCGAGTTCAATGTGGCTAACAAACTAAAAAGAAGTCATTACAAAATATGAAACAAAATGCATAAATCCACACATATCAATAAGGAAAGAATTGTAAATATATAAATAATTCAATTATAAAGCATAATGGGGAGAATGGAAGGGGGAGATTAGGCACCAGGATCAATTGACCAAATTTTTTTGAAAAGGAAAGATTTAAAAAACTTAACAAAAAAACAAATCTTGTTGGAATCTTATATTTTTTGGCAAGAAATTCCACCACTTAGTATCTTGGTATGATGAAAAAGTAGCTGAATAGATAGATTTATAAACTACTTTCTTACAGGTAGGAAAATGAAAACACAGGTAGTCTCTTCCACCAAAGACTGAATTGCAAAAAGGCAAAGTAACAAGGGGCAACATATAATCAGGGGCAATACCATACAAAATCTGAAATATGAGAGCACAGATTTTGAATACAATCCTGGCCCTAATGGGAAGCCAATGCAAATGTATCAGCAAAGGAGTAGCTCTCTCAAAGCTTTGTTTTCTTTCTGACAGCAACTAGATTTGCTCCCTGTATTTTACCCCTTGCTAAGACACGTGTTCCTATTCTTTCGCACATAGCTGTATACTGCAATTTGATTGAACTTTGTAATTTCTGATTTAGTCACCTTTACGGTTATAGTAGTTGCATGACTGGTAGATACTTTCCTCTCTGTTTAATCTGAATATCAGTTAGGCTAAGTCTGTTTTTATGTGCAGCAGTCAGTCATTAAGGGCAAGATGCACAAAAGTCCTCGTTAGAGCTGTTCCGAATTCCATAACGAATCGGTACGGAACGGCTGTGCACGAAGGAAAGGGAATGCAAATGAGCTGCTCGTTGCAGCTCACTTGCATTCACTAACCCTTCGTTAAAAACGTCGGTAATCGGCCAATAAAGCATGTGCAGAGCAGCCAAGCGTTATGCTGGCTGCTCTGCGCATGCCAGAAACGTTTAAAAAAAACCTCAAAAACAAACATGTCAGATGAGGGCGGGGCCAGGAGGAAGGAAGGACGTCGGAGACTTCGGAGGAGACGATCAGCTGTTCTTGCCCGTGCAGCGCCTTCATACAGAAGTGAGAGGCGCTGCACGGGCCTGGTTTGAGATGGAGGGGGGCCCGGTGGAGGGGGGAGTGGCAGCGATGACCTCAGGGGGGGTGGCGGGGCACGGGGGCGGAGGATGGCGGGAGGAGGAGCTGAGGAGAAAGAGAGGGAGAGGAAGGGAGGGGGCCGGGGCTGCCTAAAGTTTTGATTAATGCAGGGGGGAGCGGGGAGCAGCGGTGACCTCGGGCGGGGCGGGGAGGGCAAGGCTGTCCGTAAAGTACGCTCCTGATGAGCGTTTTTGCCCCCTCCCGGTTTTTTTTTACATTGTTTTTGAAGCCGGGCAGCCCCAACGAAAGGTACAGACCTCTCGTTAGCTTTCCCGGAGTTTTCCTGCGTTAGGGCAAGCGGAAAACTTTAGTGCATCTCATTTCAATAGGGTTTCTACACAATTTGCTCATCTGCATTCCGTTTTTGTTTGCTGCTACCGTCGTCGGAAATTGGGCTTTAGTATATGCCAGGGTTAAAAACTTGTTCGTTAAAGTGTGGTTAAAGGCTCGTTAAAGGCTCATTTAGTTTAGTGCATCTTGCCCTAATTGTGGTTAACTGTATTTGCTTTTTCCTGTATGGAGTTCCTAACATCAGTGTTTTTTCCTAAGAATTAATTGTTCTTATCATTTTCAGCCAGCCGGCTATATTTTGACATAAATAGCCAAACTTGCTTTTTTTTTTTTCCCATCATCAGTATTATTCTGTACAAAAAAAAATTCTTCTGTTTATTCAACTATGCTTAGAGCTGCCCTAGTATTAAGCTAAGGCAGTTGTAAACAGAGTGGGAAAACCCCACATTTTCTATTAAAGCCGTACAATTCACCTGTTGGTTGTGTTCTGCCATGTTAAATGGGCGCACTCTACTTCAACATGAGTTACTCATCTGGCTTGCCAGATTCAGTATGGTTGCTCTATTGTGCAGGTACAGAAATGATGCAGCCAAAGAAGTATGGCATCTACTGATGATTCAGAACTGGCCCAATTGCAGTTTTTCCATTCAGCTGTGGTTCACTTCCACATATGGTGCACAGTTCTTATTATATCATCCTGGGCTTCAAAGTCCCTGTGTTTACAGTTGACTACCTAGGTGGTAAATTGCACCAACTACCTGGGTTGTGCATTGCACCCACTGTCAGGGTTGCTCAGTGGTACCAGCCACCTAGACTACTCAGTGATACCAATCACACAGTGGCACCAACTACTAGTGTTGCACACTAACTGCACCTACTTGTATTGTACAGTGGCAGCATCCAGCTATGTTGCACAATGGCAGTAAGCAGCTGTACAGGATGGCAGCAAGCAGCTGTGTTGCATAAGGTGACAGCCTTCTAGTCATGTGGTTGCAGCAACCACCTATTTTACACATTTGCGGTAGCCATCTTGGTTGCGTGGTGGCAGTGGCCACCTGTGTTACTCAACTGTAGCACTCCTCTGGGTTGCTCTTCTGTAGTCTCCCTTCTTTACTCTCTTTGAAGGGTGCTTCTTAATTTTTCTTGGTTGTCTTAGATGAACATAAGGAAGCACAGTGGGTTTTTAGCTCTTGATAGCTTTCTTATATTTCCTTCTCTAGATAGTCAATTCCTCCAGGACTTCCATTATAGTCACAATGTTCTCTCCATGGATGTGCTTTAGTCTTAGGCTGTTGCCTTCAAAGACTCTTTCAAGAAAAATATCAGTTGGGTTTGTTTTTTGGTTTGTGTATCTCTTCTATGGTCTATTATTGCTATTTTCTATTATTCTTATCATGGGACTCGCATCCTTCTCCTCTTCCATACCTTTTGTCTTTCCAGAGTCCTTCTGATTGCTCCTGGTCCTCTCTACTAGGTACCACTGGAAAGGACCCCTAAGGCTATTCCAGTTTATCTATCTCTCTCTGTCAGTTTACTAGACTGGGGAGATTAATAATATGTTTATTTGCAAAATTCTCTCATTTTTTGAGTGTTTAGATCTTTTAGTCCCGCCCTGTGTTGGGAACACTGCTTTGCTACATCCCACGTCTGGACTGCTCTGATAGGATTCTATGGAAGGAAAAGTTATGTATTACCTGATAACTTTCTTTTCTTTAGTCCTATCAGACCAGTTCAGAATCCATCCCTGATTGGTTAATTTTATTTTGGTTGCAAACTATATTTTTCAGATATCACTGATTCTACTTTTAAGTTTTCCTGCCCTATTGTATGTCACATGTTTCCTGACTTCGTGAAATATCTGCATGTCATTAGAGTATATGCCTCACTAGCTAGCAAGGTTGTGATCTGATTGAGACATATGGTCTCAAAGTTTCTATATTGGCCATCAGGCAGATTTTGAGCACCATTGCTTGGCTATTCAAAATACTGAATGCTCTATGCTACATAATACCCTTAAGGGGCAAGTAACAAGAACTATTTTCTTCCTTTGTCTCCAGCCACTGGTAGAGGGACCCAACCTATCTGTCTGAGCTTGTTTGATAGGACTAAAGGAAAGAAAGTTTATGTTTATGTTTATTCAGACTTGATGAATCACCTTTTCTAGCAAATAAATCAAAGCAATTTATAAAATAATTAATTAAAATCACAAGAAAAAGGTGAAGAAATGCAAAAAATACATAGGAAAGAAACAGTCACACCAAAAGCAATTAAAATAAAGCTACGTAACTACTGCATACTCCTCAGGCTCACAAAACCGCAACTGCAGCAACAGGTAAGACAAAACTTTTCCATCCTCCTTGTTTGGAAAAGAGCAGGATAAACTGGTCTTGTAGGTAATATTGTGTCAAATGTACCAGAAATTAGAAACAAATCCTTACTTATTGACATAAAAGAGGTGGTACAGAAAACGGCAGCCTGTCTGTGTAACATAGTAACATAGTAGATGACGGCAGAAAAAGACCTGCATGGTCTATCCAGTCTGCCCAACAAGATAAACTCATATGTGCTACTTTTTGTGTATACCCTACCTTGATTTGTACCTGTCCTCTTCAGGGCACAGACCGTATAAGTCTGCCCAGCACTATCCCCGCCTCCCAACCACCAGCCCCGGCACAGACCGTATGTCTGCCTAGCACTATCCCCGCCTCCCAACCACCAGCCCCGCCTCCCACCACTGGCTCTGGTACAGACCGTATAAGTCTGCCCAGCACTATCCCTGCCTCCCAACCACCAGCCCCGCCTCCCACCATTGGCTCTGCCACCCAATCTCGGCTAAGCTGCTGAGGATCCATTCCTTCTGAACAGGATTCCTTTATGTTTATCCCACGCATGTTTGAATTCATTTACCGTTTTCATTTCCACCACCCGTGATTCCTAGCTCCTTATTAATTCCATTTGGGAAGGTGCAATCTATTGCTGGTCACAGACCTTTTGTTGTCACACAGATGCTGTTGTTTAATGCCTCTGAACATGAAAAGACTATGAAAGTGTGGTGATGGTGGGAGGGGGGAAGTTCTATACTTCTTACTTGGACCTCTGTGATCTTAGAGGTAAAGTACTCCAAGGTTCCCCTAACTCTTTTACCTATTGATTGAGACATATGGTCGCAAAGTTTCTATATTGGCCATCAAGCAGATTTTGAGCACCATTGTTTGGCTATTCAAAATACTGAATGCTCTATGCTACATAATACCCTTAAGGGGCAAGTAACAAGAACTATTTTCTTCCTTTGTCTCCAGCCACTGGTAGAGGGACCCAACCTATCTGTCTGGGCTTGTTTGATAGGACTAAAGGAAAGAAAGTTTATGTTTATTCAGACTTGATGAATCACCTTTTCTAGCAAATAAATCAAAGCAATTTATAAAATAATTAATTAAAAACACATTAATTAATTAATTACCTATAGCATTTACAGTCTCAGAGTGAAACACAGCATATCAACACTTGCCAGTATTTAATTGGAGGGAACTTAGAATGAACTCCAATTTCCAGTGCAGGTCCCACATTATCAACAATCACAATCTATTCTTGTTGGGTATGAATGCATTACTTACAATCCCCAGAATTCTCAGAGGAGCATTCATACATATCCATAGTCCCCTATGTTGAGACAACTGTTTTATGTTACCTTCCCCAAGGCAGTGTTCTTACATTACCTATAATCCAGAGCATTCCCAAGGAATGGCCTTACATTGCCATAATCCCCAAGGAGTGAAGTACATTATCAGGGGCATTTTCGAAAGAGAAGGGCGCCCATCTTCCGACACAAATCGGGAGATGGGCGTCCTTCTCTCAGGGTCGCTCAAATCGGCATAATCGAAAGCAGATTTTGGGTGCCCTCAACTGCAGTCCGTCGCGGAGACGACCAAAGTTCACGGGGACGTGTTGGAGGCATAGCAAAGGCGGGACTGGGGCGTGCTTAAGAAATGGACGTCCTCAGCCAATAATGGAAAAAAGAAGGGCGTCCCTGACGAGCATTTGGTTGACTTTACTTGGTCCATTTTTTTTCACGACCAAGCCTCAAAAAGGTGCCCAAACTGACCAGATGACCACTGGAGGGAATCAGGGATGACCTCACCTTACTCCCCCAGTGGTCACCAACCCTCTCCCACCCTAAAAAAAAATTTTTTTTTAAATTTGTTGCCAGCCTCTATGCCCTCAAATGTCATACCTAGCTCCATGACAGCAGTATGCAGGTCCCTGGAGCAGTTTTAGTGGGTGCAGTGCACTTCAGGCAGGCAGACCCAGGCCCATCCCCCCTACCTGTTACACTTGTAGAGGTAAATGTGAGCCCTTCAAAACCCACCCGAAACCCACTGTACCCACATGTAGGTGCCCCCTTCACCCCTTAGGGCTATGGTAGTGGTGTACAGTTGTGGGGAGTGGGTTAGGGGGGTTGGGGGGCTCAGCACCGAAGGTAAGGGAGCTAAGCATCTGGGAGCAATTTGTGAAGTCCATTGCAGTGCCCCCTAGGGTGCCCGGTTGGTGTCCTGGCAGGTGAAGGGGACCAGTGCACTACGAATGCTGGCTCCTCCCACAAACAAATGGCTTGGATTTGGTAGTTTTTGAGATGGGCGTCCTCGGTTTCCATTATCGCCGAAAACCGGGGATGGTCATCTCTAAGTTCGACCATCTCTAAGTTTGACCTAAATGTTGAGATTTGGGCGTCCTCGACCATATTATCGAAATGAAAGATGGACACCCATCTTGTTTTGATAATAGCGGTTTCCCCGCCCCTTCACGGGGCCGTCCTGCGGGGACGCCCTCAGGAAAACTTGGGCGCCCCATTCGATTATGCCCCTCCACGTGAGCTGTAATTAAAAAGCAAGCAAAACAATTGCAGCCCTGAGTATTGTGTGAGTTGGTGGTGTGGAATAGGAGCTGGCACTCCACTCCCTGACTCATCTTGAGTGTGGAAATGAGCTTTCAAGATCCTACTTTGGGGTGGTCTGTTTCACATTTGTATTCCACTTCCAGTCTGCACATTCATTCAGCAACTCTGCATTCCAAATAGCTATTCAAAATAAAAAGGATCTTTATTGAACAGTTTCTTCAAAGTAGGCCCCAAAGCAAAATTAGACTTCAGCTGAAATACACAGAAACACATGATAATGAGGTAGAGCTTTGGCTTATATGCAGAGACCTCTAAGATTCTGCTCTGCATAAATAGCATAGACATCTAGTGACTGTAATAGGGTATGATACTTTGGGTTGTGACTATCCCCACACTTTCCTGACTAGTAGGGTAATGGTAGAAAGAGATTCCTTTTGGAGGGAAACTGGGGTTGGTATAAACCTCCAGCCCTGTTTGAATTCTTTGTCTTTGACTCTGATTCCTCAGCCTCTACACTAATTCTGTGAGAAGATCAAGGATTTTGGCTAGCCCAGGCATTTTGCAATAAGAAATAAAGAAGGGATGAGAAGTGTAAGGAATTGCTTAGGTTTGTACATTTGTTTAGAGGTGTCATTTGGAAGCTGGGAACCAGCATACCCCTGCTGTTTCTAAGGAGGAGAAATGAGCTGAGCAGTTGCTGAAACAAGAGAATAACAAGGGACACAGAGGATATCCTTGAGACCTACACAAGAAGAACCAAGCATTGAAACAAATGACAGTGGTATCCATGGCTAGATGTAAAGCAGCACCTGAGAGCTGTACAAGATAGAAACAGGGAAAGAGGAATCTCTTGGAACTGTTTGCAGTTATTTTTGCTCTCTGCCTTACGGTGGTTGCAATTTTGTCTTTTAGGCTTGAAGATCTTTCGCAGGTCCTGGAGTGTGTGTGTTGTCTTGTCTAGTCATTTTTCTCCCTTTTCCTTCCCCTCTTTTTGTCCCAGTTAGGTTTGATTTACTCCTATCCTTTGCCCCATCCTTATAATGCAAGATTTGTAACCTAGCTTCCTGATATGTCATTCCATCACACTCTCTCTCCCCCTTGTGTATCTTTTTTCCCCACCCTTTGTGAACCACTTAGATACCTTTGATTTGCGGTATATTAAAATGATACCTTTTTTATTGGACATAACTTAATACATTTCTTGATTAGCTTTCGAAGGTAGCCCTTCTTCGTCAGATCGGAAATAAATGTGCTAGCTGACCTTCGAAAGCTAATCAAGAAATGTATTAAGTTATGTCCAATAAAAAAGGTATCATCTTATTTTCTTTTCCATGTTTTATTTTGTTTGATTTCTATTGATAACCATAAGAGTGGACTAACACGGCTACCACACTCCTCTACGGTATATTAAATAAAGTTGAACTTTGAACCTTAAGATTATTTTGGTTAAAGGTTTTGGCTCTGAATCCCAATTTTGGCCTGGATTGACAATTGGAGTGATCTCAAAAAACAAAAAAGGTAAAACCACTGTCAATTATTTTGTGGACACTTTATTAAAATTCAAGAGACTAAATACCCAACATGGCCACGTTTTCCCCAAATGGCTGCATCAGGGGAAACAGGTAAAACAAACAGGTAAAATATTGCTAAGATCAGTTAATGAACTATAGCAATCTTCCAGACCAGTAATGCCAGAAAGCATTCTTCAGAAAACAGAAATCTAGCTCACCAGTAGAGATTGCAGCTATCTAGGAGATGGGGTTGAGATTGCATCAAGGATTCCTATACAAGAGAAATTAGGTGTATATCTTCAAGGGCAAGGCACACCTAGAAGTGAACAATCCAAAAGAGGAAAAAAATCTTACACAAAACAGAGGCAATCAACAAAAAAGTGGAAGACGCCACACACCCAATATATACTGGAGCAGGAATAGGAAATTGTTTCAAAGAACAGATAACCATAGACTGCTTAAAATGAACCAGATGAAAGTTTTATTCCACAAACCACCACATGAATGCTGATGATATGACCCTAGCATTCACGGTTAAGCAAGCACATTAAGGGGTCCTTTTACTAAGCCACGGCAAAAAATGACCTGTGGTAATGTGGGTGTGTGTTTTTTGGCAAGCACCGGGCCAGTTTTTACCGCATCTGGGGAAAAGGGCTTTTCTTCAATGGGCCGGAAAAGGGACTGTGGTAAAATTGAAACCAGCATGCGCTTATTTACGAACAAGAAAACAAGAAGGCAGATGATCCGCAAAATCCAACATGGAAGCAAACATATATATGTTGTTGATTCATTTATTTTATTACTGTTTGTTATTTTAGAGCCCCTGACGCAGCCCTTGTGGGTGAAACACAGTCTGTGTCGGGCGATTATTTCTCCAATAAAGTCTTATTAATACCACCTAGAGCAGATCACTAGGTGGTATTAATAAGACTTTATTGGAGAAATAATCGCCCGACACAGACTGTGTTTCACCCACAAGGGCTGCGTCAGGGGCTCTAAAATAACAAACAGTAATAAAATAAATGAATCAACAACATATATAACACCACTCATAATATATATAGAAAAATAAATAAAGAACTTAAGAAAGAAAGTTAAGAAAAAAATAATTAAGAAAAAAAGAAAGAAGTACATAGGATACCATGACATGTGCAATAACAAAATCTTAAATAAATACATCTAAATATTCACTATAAAAATACATAATCATAATTAAAAAATAATAAATACAAATTATTTAACCAAAGGAAGACTACTCAATATTAAAACAATAATCCTCCTATTAAAATGATCACATATTCAAATTGTATATCCATAAATATAAAAGACAGCCTAATGACCACAAGCGATCATATACTACAGCATAGCGCAATAAAAATATCAAAATTACAACATATAATAAAACACATAATAAAAGCTATTGGACATTCTTCTAAACTAGTATAGAAGACAGTAACGTTATCCATAAATATAAAGGACAGCCTAATAAACATATATAAGCGATCATATATTACAGCATAATGCAATAAAAGTATCACAATTTAAACAAATTTTAACAAATAAAAGATGTTGGACATTCTTCTAATCTAATATAGAAGACAGTGACATGAGAGGAAAAATAACTAATCTAAAAGTATGAAAAAGTATATAATGTATAATGACTCACTTCAGTTGCTGTAATATCAAACAAAGCAAAAGCATATAAACAGCAGGTCAGCTACTTCCCAAGCAAAATCTAAAAAATAAAATAAAATCAAACAAACTGCTTGAATAAAAATAAACCAGAAAAAATATGACTAAAAATAAAAACCAAAATGAAAAATACAAAATGATGATTAAAGCCATAAACTAATAAAAAGAAAAAGAAACAAAAGAAAATATAATAAATAGTTGTGACAAACGCATATGTCTCAAGGGGTCACCAACAATACCAGCATATCATTTATATAGGAAGCACGGAAACTCCAATACTATTGGTGAAGATGTGCAATGAAATTTAAGGTAATAAATAACAGAACAACTTGAATACGCTGTTAAAATTTCATAGATTAACCAGCATATATATAGACAGCACAGTTACTAAACAGCATAAGACCACTGTTAAAACCTCATAGGGTGACCCTCAGAAATGGCATACCAAACGTATAGACAGCACACGGCTCGAAAACGGTTGAGTACAACTATAGTTTAGTGCAGGTATACGTAGAAGGGGGGTCCTTATTAAAACTAGTGGCGCAATCTGTAGTTAAGCATACATACCCCTATACACTCCACTTCTGAGCCAAACGTTATACACGAACCGTGCATAATAATAAAAACGCTGCTACTTACTTCGCTCAAAATCGAGACATCATATGATCAAAAAGATCTTCTATAGTAAAAAACTGGAAGTGAGCAATGACTTCCTTTATGCTGGTGTCAAAGGTCAGAGAAGAAGAGAAATAAATAAATAAATTTGAGCCTTTAAAATAAAATGAATGAATCACAGCAAAGCATCAGTAAGCATAGCACTCGTTTATAAAGATGGCTCATGTCGCTAAAAACATTTCAAAAACTGCTCCTCCAATGAATGGGATATCACAACGAGAGATATTTGGATTGTAAGCTCTTCTGAGCAGGGACTGTCTCCCTGTGTCAGGCGTTCAGCGCTGCGTGTGTCTGGCTGCGCTACACAAATGCCAATAATAATAATAATAAAAATAATATTTGAAAGAATCTAAAACTCAATCACAATAAAGAAAATAAGGAATAGAGCTTGGATTGATTGGCCCTTCCAAGTAAAAGATATTCTGCTGCCCCTGAAGAACAGTACCAGGAGGATGGAGGATAAGTGAGAGAGGGGAAGAGAGAAGTGCAGAGGGTATGCTAGAAGGGCTTGGAAAATGAGAGTGATAGAGAATGTCAGGAAGGAAGGACAGGAGAGACAGAGCCAGGAGGAGGAAAGGAATGAGAGGGGGAGAAGAAATTGGACAGATAAAAGGGGAGGTTATGAGAAGTAAGGAAGAAAGAGATAAAGGAGAGATAGAAGGTGTAGGGAAGAGATGGAAAAAATAAAGATGAGAGAGAGGGTAAGGAAGGGGGAAGGAGAGAGATGAGAGAGGAAGAAGAATTGCTGAGAGATGGGTAGGGAGAAGAGATGAGTAGTAAGGGCCAGAAGTGGATAGAAAGAAGTAGGAGGGAGGTGTTGTGAAGAGAGAAGCAAGTTTACCTGCTTTGTTTGGGAGGGGGGGAGCAAAGGGTATGGAGCTCAGATTAGTGGGGAAGTGTGAATTTTCTCATACTCCTCTCAATGGGCAGTGCTCTTTTCCACATAAGCAAACACATACTCCTTCCTCCTAGAGCTGTCGCCGGCAGCCTCAACTTTTGCATCTGCTCAATTGTTTTTACAGCAGGGTGACACAATAACATATTTTCAACCTTTGTATTTCTTTATTATCTCATTTTAATTTTTCTATATTTCCTCTCTCCACTCATTTATAAATTTTTTCTTCTGTTATCCATTTTATTCTCATAGCGTTTCCTTTGGATTTTCTCAGTCTCTTGTCTTTCTTTAGCTTATGTTATAGGTTCCACTTGTTTTCTTTTCACCTTTTCCTAGCGTTTCTCTTTATCCCACCTACACTCTTCCATTTACCTCTCTTCCTCTTGCTCACACCCCTTGCTCCCTAAACACTTTCTTCCCCCCATCTCTCCATAATTCCCTCATCCTTTACCTCTTTTCTTCATCTTTTCCTTCACCCTTACCTCACTAGTTACTCCCATCTCTAAATCATTTATAAATATATTAAAAAGCAGCAGTCCTAGCACTGACCCCTGAGGAACCCCACTAATTACCCTTCTCCATTGTGAATACTGCCCATTTAACCCCACTCTCTGTTTCCTATCCTTCAACCAGTTTTTAATCCACAATAGGACATTTCTTCCTATCCCATGACCCTCCAATTTCCTCTGTAGCCTTTCATGAGGTACCTTGTCAAACGCCTTTTGAAAATCCAGATACACAATATCAACCGGCTCCCCTTTGTCCACGTTTGTTTACTCCTTCAAAGACTTAGGTTCAATGTGGCTTACATAACAAACAATTAAATGAATGATATTAAAAATGACATAAACAGATTATAAAGTACAATAAATGATGCTATAACATTGGCTTTCTAAAACAAGAATAGCATATGTGGTGAATTAACCTGGATTCAGGTGAATTAACCCTCGGAGCAGGGAGAAGCATCCGAACCTCTCCCCAAGGGGAACCGCACGAGGCTCGCGGGACAGCGACCGCGTGCCCAAATCTGCCTCCTCACCCACCCACCCACCCAGAGTAGGGAGAGACAATCAAGCCTCTCCCACGGGGGACCGCACGGGCTATGTGGAAGTGGTCGTGCGCCCGGCTCTGCCTCCTCGCCCGCCCACCCGCCGGTTCCTCAGACGGCAGCAGGAAAGGGGAGTACTGTCTGGTGGAGCTGCACCAGGAACATGAGAGTTATGGAGGCGTGAGGGAACCGCCGAGGCTACCAAGGGCTCAGTCGACAGCACAGAGACCAGAGCGCAGCAGCAGCGATGAGGAGAAGGGGCAACGCGGCGGAGGCCCCGGAGACAGGCTCCGAGGGGCTCAGAGCAAAGCAGTAGCGGCAGCCTGAGTCTGCTGCCCCCCCCCCCTCTGGTGTCTACCTCCAACATAGACACAGCTCCCAGGGTTGTGGAGTCTCTGTGCCCTGGGCAACGCATCCGATCACCAGACTGTGACTAAAGTGTCTATTATATTTCAAAATATTGAGACTTTACAACTGACAAGGCTTGAAAGGCCTGACAGTAAAAACCAAAGTAAAAACTGAATAATTGCTAGTGAACTGAAGATACCTTCAGCAGGATGGGCGTGTCTGAGAAGGAGCCTTTTGCACTGCATTTGATCAACCGGAGAAGGCAGGCTGGAACCGAGCTGAGCCTGCTGCCTTCGCTTCAATGCTGGTGTGCCTCGAGGGAAAATAAAATTTTTAAAGGCAGGGCGGCGGTGCAGGAAGGAAACCAGGGCTATCAGGGACCAGAGCTGCAGAGGGCAGATGGATGATGGACGACCGGGGGAGCGGGGAGGGCTGGAAGAAGGCAGATGGAGGGGAGGAGCAGGGCAGGAGGGAGAGGAGGGTCGCTGGACATGGGTGGATGGAGGGGAGAGGAGGGTTGCTGGACATGGGTGGATGGCAGGGGGAGAGGAGGGTTGCTGGACATGGGTGGTTGGAGGGCAGGGCAGGGCGAGAGAGGAGGGTCGCTGGGCATTGGTGGATGGAGGGGAGAGGAGGGTTTCTGCTGGACATGGGTGGATGGAGGGCAGGGGGGAGAGGAGGGTTGCTGGACATGGATGGAGGAGAGGGAAGGGAGAGAGAAGAAATGCTGGGCATGGATGGGGACATGGATGGAGGGGAGGGAAGAGTGAGGAAGGAGATGAGAAGAGGGAAAAGGAAGAGAGGAGAATAACTGCTCATGGATGGAGAAAATAGGCAGAAGCTGGATCCACTGGACAGTCAAGTCTGCAGAGGACCCAGCTTTTACTTACAGATTTAGGGCAAGAAATTAAGAAGAAAGGCGGAAAGTAAAGAAATAAATGGAAAGGAAGCCCTGGAAACGGAGTTAATAGGACAGATAGCAGCAGAATCGGATACTGGGCCGGCATGATCAGAAAAACAAAGTCACCAGACAATAAAGGTAGAAAAAATCATTTTATTTTCATTGTAGTGTTTGGAATATGTCCACTTTGAGAGTCAGGTGCTCAACATTAAAAGTTTATTTTTATTTACTTATTTATGGCATTTTATCCCACATTAAACATGAATTAGATTGCCCCCCCCCCCCCAGGCTCTCTCTCCGGCTATAGCTAGCTCTGCAATTGGGGGGGAGGGCGCAGAGGTGGACCAGAGAGAGAGCCTGTTGTTAAACATTTACCAGCACACCACTGGTTCCACTCAATATGGAAACTCAAAAGCTTGAACCCATTCTTCCCGAGGGAAATATTTTGCAACTTGATACAATCAATGGTACTAAGCCATGTAGACTACTGCAACGGAATTTATGCGGGATGCAAAGAACAAATTATAAAGAAACTTCAGACTGCTCAAAACACGGCAGCCAGGCTTATATTTGGAAAAACGCGATTCGAAAGCGCCAAACCCCTCCGAGAAAAACTGCACTGGCTCCCAATCAAAGAACATATTGCGTTCAAAATCTGCACCCTGGTTCATAAAATTATCTACGGCGAAGCCCCGGGATACATGACAGACCTCATAGACCTACCAACCAGAAACACAACAGGATCAACACAAACATACCTAAATCTCCACTACCCAAGCTGCAAAGGACTCAAATACAAATCAACCTATGCATCCAGCTTTTCCTACATAAGCACACAACTATGGAACGCATTACCAAAAGCCGTGAAAACAACTTATGATCACCTAAACTTCCAGAAATCATTAAAAACTAACCCGTTCAAAAAGGCATACCCTACCAACCCAACTTAAATGTCTGTACCCTGCAACACAATGAAACCAAAGCTTGTAATGGACATATAATAACTCTTCCTCTCTACGATTCCCTAATGTGTCTGTACACACGAACCTTATTCTACCACAACATTACTGTATTTGTTCATACTGGAATTGGCGAACGCCTTTACGGTACTATGTAAGCCACATTGAGCCTGCAAATAGGTGGGAAAATGTGGGATACAAATGTGACAAATAAATAAATCATAACTAAGTTTGTGAACAAAGAAGTGAAGATGAATAAATATGGGTACAATTAGAGCTAGATAGGATTAGGGAGGAAAGAAGACGTGAAATTAAGTGAATGAATTCTTTGTTTTCTGAAAGGCTAAATTGAAAAAAATTAGTTTTCAGTGGGTTTCTGAAGGACAGGTAATCAGCTGTGCATTTAATTGTTTTTGGTAGAGAATTCCAAATTTTAGTACTTTGATATGAGAAACTGGCATTGAGAATTGTTTTATAGATTACATTCCAACAAATAGGAAAATGCAGAATGAATGTGAAAAATCCCCTGATGAAGCCAGTCTTGCGGTGAAATGGGTTTCCATTGGGATTCTTCAAGCTAAGTTCAATTGCTAATTCTTCGCTTGCTTCATGTTTGTTTTCAAAGGCAGTATTATATATTGGGCAGTGTTAGTGGTGATATTGCTAAATACAGAACATTTCTGTACAGTTTGATATTTGAATGCAAATGATTTTGATATACCATAATAAAGGCTGAAAAGGAAGTTTCTGGCCAATGATTGGGCTAAGTTAAAAGGTACTGCAGTGACTACAATGAACAGTGGCGTTGTCATAAACCCTGAGTGATTATTATTGAAGCAGCTTGAAACATTTTACTAGTGAGGCCTTTTTTCCTCTAAATTTTATGAGATACAAGAAATAGGAAAAAGTAAAAAGTAAAGAAGAAGCATTATTATGCTGTTTATTGACCACTAGTAAAGTTGCATGAAGATTTGGGATGAGTGTATATTTCTCACTTTTTGGTGATCAGCGTGGCTATTTTGTGAGAATTGGTTCTTTGTTTATCCAACATGTGGATACGAAAAGTCACTCATAATATAACAGCTATCATTCAAAACTAGAAACTAATAGCTTTTAATACTAGCAAAGCATAGAGTATGAGAGTATGAAGCCACCTCTGCATTGCCTAGTAGCAGATATTTCTGCTGCCTAGTCAACACTGAAGCTTTTGAAAAAGGGAGAAGGAATAATCATTCAATGGCAGTTGAAGAAAATGAAGCACAAGGAGACAAAAGTATGATTTACCTGATGTTGCATAGTCTGTGGAAAAGTTGCAGATAGAATTCAGGCACATGAGTCCTGTAGCCTCTGAAGAGCATAAAAGTCCGTCCTAACAAGGTACATTTGTATGCTGAATTCAAGAGCTCAAACCAGTGGCAGCTTTGCAATGTCATATGCCAACCTCCTGCATCCCTTATGTGCCAACAGGAACATGATTACTTATTTATGAACACAAAGAAAAGTATGAAAAATATAACTGCTGACTGTATGCAGGTATTATTGATTAATATCACAAACTCTAAGCAAACAAACCCTGGAATCACTGGAAATTCAAAACATCAGAAAACAATTGTACCAAATCCAACTGATAAATACTGACAACAGTTGTAAATAAATTTGTGGTTTATAGAATAGCGCATGGGCCAGGGGACTGCGTGTACATTTAGGCATAACCATTTATGCCACTGAAAACCTGGCGTAAATGCCCGAACCTAAATGTGTGCGCACTCCCCCAAATTCTATAGCAATGTGCATAAACTTGATTGACACCCCCAACACACCTACATTCCGCCCATGGCCATGCCCCCTTTTCAGCTACACGCATTAGAATTCACGCATGCTTCTTTTTAGAATACGCCTAAAAAGAAGCACATATAAATTCCAATTATTGCCAAATGGTGATTATAATTGGTTGTTATCATGACCAATTGGCTCATTACTCAATTGAGCAGCGTGCATAAATTGACCACATGTAAAATTTAGTGTGCGATACTTGTAGTGCCTTATATAGAATTCTGGGGTTAAGGGCTACATCAGGGAGAACTATTAGTTTCATGGAGTGTCCCTTGTTTTTCTATTTTTGACAAATTAAACAACTGTTCCCTGTTTAACTAATCCACCCCACTCATGACTTTATAAACTTCCTCTCTCAATATTCAGCTGCAACTGTCAGTGTTTGATTTAAACACCGGTTGCTGTGGTTTTTTAATACCTGGATACCGTGTTGGTGAAGAATATCTGGGGATAACTTGGCTGCCAAGTGGAGGAGTAGCCCTAGTGGTTAGTGCAGTGGACGTTGATCCTGGGGAACTGAGTTCAATTCCCACTGCAGCTCCTTGTGACTCTGGGCAAGTCACTTAACCCTCCATTGCGCCTGGTACAAAATAAGTACCTGAATATATGTAAACTGCTTTGAATGTAGTTGCAAAAAACTCAGAAAGGCGGTATATCAAGTCCCATTTCCCTTATCCAAGTACTGTGGTAACGCTATCCAAGAAGTTAACCTGGTAGCTGATAGTGTCAAGATGGTCGTTCCAGATTTTCAGTAGTTAATGCCCAGTGTAATTCAATGTTATTTAGGGATCCTTTTACAAAGCCACACTAGTGATTCCAGTGTGGCAAGTGTGACAAAGCCTATTCATTCCTATGGGCTTCATCACATTTGCTGCACTGGAATTGCTAGCGCGGCTTTGTAAAAGGAGTCCTTAATCATTTAAATATTATGGGGTCCTTTTACTAAGAGGCATTGGTGCATAAGATTGCCGCATGCTGAGGCCACATTTTACTGCCTTAGGTAAAAGTATTTTATTAAGGAGGCAGTAAATGGCCATGCAGTAATTTAAAAATTGTCATGTGGTGCTGCTCGAATACCGCCGGGTACACCCACTCCCTACTCACCAGTGCTAGAAAATGAAAAATGTTTTCTAGCACGGAAGACTGGAAATACCACTGGGCTGCTGGGTGAGCCCGGCATTAGGGCGGATTTGCTCAGTTCTGGCGGTAGCCATACTGCTGGGTGATAAAAGAGCCCCTATATTAAATTCTTAATCATCATTTAGAATAACATTACTTTTTATTGAATATACCCCCATATCCTCATGCCTTCAGGATTCAAGGTTACCGTCCCCACCCTTCCCCCTGCTCAGGTTGTGAAAAAGTTGCGAACCCTAGAAACACTCACTGCCCAGTGATGTACCTAAAACCCATGGAAAAGTAACATAACATTTGGAATACAGGTAAGTTCAGCTGGAGAGTTATGCTGAACTGGGGGACAGGAGCCTGGTGCAGTACATGAATTAGCTCTTGCTTGAAGGGCTGCACCTGACATCTAGATCAGAGCATGGAGACTTGTGCTGGGGGAAATTGAGCATTGTTTGCAGATCACAGAGCTATGTTTTAAAGCAGGGGTACTCAAAGGGGTCCAGGCCAGTTCCAAGTTTCTTTCAATATTTACTACCCCACCCACCATAGAGATGTCTGAGCAGCTTACATACTAAAAATATAGATAGGAAGAAGAGGGAGGAGCTGAAATAAAGGGTGGGGTAGAACTACAATTATAGAGGAGGGGAAGAAAGAAAAGAAGGGCTGAGATTGGATAGAAAGAGCTTATAGGACTCACCTCTGTGAAGCACCAGGTGGGCTTAGGAGAATGCGTCTGAGAATAGGAAAGTTTTGAGGTTTGTTTTATAGTTCTGAAGAGATTGTTCATGGCGAAGATAATTTGGTAACTTGTTCCAGTGTTCTGGTACTTGTGTGTTGGTGAACAACTTTGCAGAAAGATGGGAGAGTTAGTAGGTTCTGAAATGTAGAACATATAGAGTCCTTGTGGTGGCATAGGGAATTAGCATATGGGAGAGATAAGCAGGTTCTCCTGAATGATGAATCTTAAAGACCAATAGCAAGATTTTAGAGAAGAAATGACGAGGAAGCAGGAGCCAGTGGGCCGCTTTCAGTAAATGGGTGCAGGAGGTAATGGTGCTGGGGCTGCTTGATAACAGTGATCATAATATGATCAGATTTGATATCGGCTTTGGAGTAAGTACATAAAGGAAATCCAATACGTTAGCGTTTAACTTTCAAAAAGGAGACTATGATAAAATGAGACGAATGGTGACAAAAAACCTTAGGGGTCCTTTTACAAAGGCGCGCTGAAAAATGGCTTGCGGTAGTTTAGGCACAGGTTTTGTGCGCGTGCGCCAATACATTTTTCAGCACCCCTGTGAAAAAGGCCTTTTTTTGCCTGAAAATGGATGTGCAGTGTCAGCAAGCCACCACCTTCAGGCCTTCCTGCAGGTATGAACTTGTCTGACCCTGGAAGGGCCCTTCCCTGGACACAGCACTCCCAGAAGCAGACTCCAAAAATATGCTTAAAACCGCTTTATTCCATCAGCAAGACCAAGACATTTCCTCTTCCAGACACAGTCCTTGGTTTCAGCACATATCACCCCTTGTTCCTTCCCCCCGCCGGCCACAGTTTCTGGATAGAGTTTAAATCATTCACTGCTTGCCCAGCATGGCCTGATTCCTGGACACAGTTTTAAATCACTCACTGTTTCAGCAGCATGACAGTGTTCTGAACACAGTTCAAGTCACTGTTTCCCCAGCATGGCACCACTTCTGGACACAGTTCAAATCACTGACTGCTTCCCCAGCATGGCATGACTTCTGGACACAGTTTAAATCACTCACTGCCTCCCCAGCATGGCATGACTTCTGGACACAGTTTAAATCACTCACTGCCTCCCCAGCATGGCATGACTTCTGGACATAGTTCAAATCACTCACTGCTTCCCCAGCATGGCCAGGTTCGTGGACACAATTAAAGTCACTACCTGTTTCTCCAGCCGGGTCTGACTTCTGGCCACAGCTGAAATCATTCACTGCTTTACAGCACGGCACCTCTCTCCCCCTTGAGTGGAACAGCTGCTTAACTTTTCCTCCAAGCTTTCCCCAGCTTTGAAGAAGGTTTGTTATGAAGCCTTTCAACTTCTTCCTTTGTACCTGAGCTAGAGCAGCAATCTCCATGGGCTCACTTCCCCAGTCATCTTGGGCTTGGATCTCCTCTCCGACCTCTTTCTCCACCTCCCATTCCATGGGCTCTTCTCCCTTTATGGTCCCCAGCTGGTCCTCTCCCTCCTGATTATTCCTCCTCAGCCAATCCCCCTCCTCTCCCTCAGGATCCTGGGACTTGTAGTTCCCTTGCTGCTCCATTTGCTTGCCCCCAGGGCTTTGCAGGGGTTCTTGGGAACTGTAGTTCTCCTCCCTTCTCTGGCTTTTGGGAAACTTATGCCTCCGTGGGGGCGTGGCTTCCCAGTCCCTAGGATCCTGGGACTTGTAGTTGGAATCCCAGGTATCAAACCTACCCATCTTGCTCCTCTTCCAGATCCCTTCTTCCCTGACCCTTAGGGGTTCCTCACAGCAGCAAAATCAAAATTGCCATGTATCCATTTTGGGTCTGAGACCTTCCCGCCAACCATTGACCTAGCAGTAAAGAATCTGGGCGGTAATGACCTATGTGTGTCAAATGCTATTTAGCACACATCCATTATATATGTCCAAAAATAAAAAATATTTTTTAGACGTGCATATCGGACACGCACCAAAAATTAAATTACCGCAAGAGCCATGCGATAGTCGGGTAATAACTCCATTTTGGCGCACGTTGAGTGCAAGTAGACACGTGGCTTAGTAAAAGGGCCCCTTAGAGGAGCAGCTGTGAAGGTCAAAAATTTACATGAGGCATGGTGCTGTTCAAAAATACCATCCTGGAAGCGCAGGCCAAATATATTCCATGTATTAAAAAAGGAGGAAGGAAGACCAAACGACAGCTGGCATGGTTAAAAAGTGAGATGAAGGAAGCTATTAGAGCTAAAAGAAAATCCTTCAGAAAATGGAAGAAGGATCTTACCAAAAGTAATAGGAAACAGTATAAGGAATGTCAAGTCAAATGCAAAGCGCTGATAAGGAAGGCTAAGAGGGACTTTGAAAAAAAGATTGCATTAGAGGCAAAAACTCATAGTAAATTTGTTTTTTAGGTATATTAAAAGCATACCGGCTGGAGCCCTTGCACCGGCTCGCAAGAGCTGGTTGTTTTTCAGGGCGAGCCGGCTCTCCTCTCTCCCTCCTTCCCCTGAGCTACAGCGTCTCATTCAAGACTCATACCTGAAGAAGGCAATGGATTCTTCGGGGCAGGCAGGAAAGAGCCCCATTCTTGCCTGCCCACTGCCAGCGCTGACCCTCTCCCGCTGCCGGATTGCTCTTTAAAAATGGCCGCCGAGACTTCTAGCGGCGGCCCCGCGAGACTTCTGCTGAAGTCTCAGCGGCCATTTTGAAGAGTGATGCAGTAGTACCGCGGGAGAGTCAGCACCGGCAGTGGGCAGGAAAGACTGGGGATCTTTCCTGCCTGCCCTGAATAATCTACTGAAGAACCTGGGTGGCTGGAGGGGGGGGGGGGGCAGGGGAGAGAGGACAATCGCTGGGTATGAGTGGCTGGGGGGGCAGGAGAGAGTACAATCACTGGGTATGGGTTGTTGGAGGGGGGCAGGGGAGAGAGGTCAATCGCTGGGTATGGGTGGCTGGAGGGGGGGCAGGGGAGAGTGGACAATACAAAAATAAAGCTCTAGTAACAACTTGCGTGCTTATTCAAAAAATGAAGAAAAAGCCCTCATAAACCGTGGGTAAAATACCCAAGGTTTAGTGCGCGGTTATGTGGTTATGTCGCCACGATTCTATCATTGGGCCAAAAAACTTCATTTTAAATTAAGCTTGCAATTTTGTAGCTTTTTGAGCTTTCAATTTTATAGCTTAAAATATTGCTATTATAAAGTATATTTTTTTCGTTCTTTTTCCAAATATATTTTTTTGTTCTTTTTCCAACAACCAGCATCTAACAGCAAGGCACAAAATATTGCACTTAGCTTTTGAATCAGGCACTCTTCATTGTCTGTTCTACGGGAACCCGTTTCACCTAGAAATGCGGCTTCTTCAGGAATGGAGTGCTTTGAAGGTGCTGAAACACAAGACACCAAATAAATTATTGCCACGGAAAAGAGATAAAAAATAATGTAACATTAGCACATGATAAGTCAACCCGCGGTCAAACATACTTTAGATGGAAGCACAAAACATTTCAAAAATATGGCGCCTCGGCGTTCACGTACGCCCAGTTGTCTAAAATACTGGCGCGTACGTTGCGTGATGACGTCAATAAAAATTGTGCCAATCAATGGAGCTATTGAGTCCATTCGGCTCCAAAGTGTCAAAATCAAAAATCCATCTGGTTTCCCTTCTCAATAGGGTGAGTTTACGATTTCCTCCTCTGTGGTGAGCCTCCACATGATCTAATGCAAAGCATTGTAGCTCTTCAAACTTGTGCTGATGGGAAATACAATGTTCCACAATCGGTTCCTTGATAACAGATCTGTGGATGTTGGATCTATGTTCTAAGATTCTCACACGTAAAGGTCTTGTTGTCATGCCTATGTAGAATTTTTTACACGGGCAGCACAAAGTGTATACCACATGATCAGAGGAACAATTTGTGAAGTGTGACAATTTGTGAATTATTTTCGTTTTAGGATAAATGACCTGTTTAATCTTTTTGGTGATTTTGCATATCTGACAATGACCGCATTTATAATGCCCCTGTCACTGGCGGTGGGAAATCTTGCGTCAGCTGGACTAATGATCTCTTTGATGTTGTTTGTCCTTGCATACGCTATGCGTAAATCAACTTTTTCAAACACACTGGTTGATTTCATGATGTCCCATCTGTTCTTGATCAGATTGGCAAGAAGGGGGCTGTGTTCATTGTGCTGCATGACCATCGTGAATACATTCTCATCTGTTTGATGTGTTGACTTGCTGGTCATGAGCAGATTCCTGTCATTGAATTTGGCTCTACGATATGCTTTCTTAAGAACAGACTTCATATAACCTCTCTCAGATAAATCACGCATCAGTTGTTTGGCTTGGACTTTGAATGTGGAGAGATCAGTGCAGATACGTCTAAGTCTTAACATTTGAGAAAAAGGAAGGCTGTTTTTAAGATGTGTAGGATGACAACTCGTATTGTGTAAAAACGTATTTCTATCAGTGATTTTCTTGTATACTTTGGTAACAAATTTCTTTGAAATGATGCTAATTTCGACATCAAGAAAATGTATGCAGTCTAATGAATGTTGCTCCGTGAATTGAATATCTTGATGGCAACTGTTAAGCCATATCATGAATTGCTGAAGATCTATCAGTGAACCCCCCCAGAGCATGAAGATATCATCAATGAATCTCCACCAGTATAAAATGACTCTTTGGAAAGGGGACTTAGCAATCCAAGATGATTCAAAACTGGACATGTAAAGATTTGCTATTGATGGGGCAAATGTTGCTCCTATCGCCACCCCACTTGTTTGCAAATAGTTTTTATCAAGAAACAGAAAGTGGTTTTCCTTCATCGCTATCCTCGCTAATGTTGACAAAAATTCTGTGGGTATTGAATGTGGCCTGGGTCTGTTGTCTAAAATTTGCTGAATCATGTCTAAAGCCTCATCTTGAGGTATGGACGTGTATAATGAACACACGTCCAACGTGACCATCAAAACATTGTTGTGCTGATCAAGGTCCACATCCTGAAGCTTACACAAAAAGTGTGTGGTGTCTCTAATGTACGATGGATACTTCGGTACCTCTTCTCTCAAAAAGGCATCAACAAAAATTGATAAGGGTTCGAGAACAGAATTTCTTCCAGATAAGATGGGTCTACCCGGTGGATTGATCAGTTGTTTATGAACTTTCGGTAAAAAATACATCACTGGAGTAATAGGATATTTGGAACAGAGGAATTTCTTATCTTTGAGGGTAATGTAGCCATCATTTAATGCTTTGTTGGTAATTCTATTGATGAGAGATTGTAGTCTTTTAGTGAGATTCAAGGGTATTCTTTTGTAATATCGGGTATCATTCAATTGCCTTAATCCCTCATTGATGTAGTCATGTCAATTCTGAAGGACAATCGCGCCGCCCTTGTCAGCTTTTTTTAATGATGATCCCTTTATCATTTCTGAGTTCTTTTAGTGCATTCATTTCTTCTTTATTGATGTTATAATTTTTCGAATGTAGCAGGCCACTCTCCTTTTTTAATTTATCTAAGTCCTTAAGGATCATAGATTTGAAGGTTTGTATTGCCGGAATTTGTGGAACTGGTGGTCTCCAGATCGACTTGGGTTTAACAACAGTTCTGTCAGGAATATCTTCACAAGTGTGGAAAAATAATTTAAGTTCCAACTTTCTAATAAACTTTTCCAAATCTATGTGAAATTGAAAATTATTGAAATGAGTCGACGGAACAAAAGAGAAACCTTTGAGCAAAACTGATTTCTCTATTGGTGTTAGTTCCCTATCAGATAGATTAATGACAACAGACTCTATCTCTGGGATCGAGTCCATGGTCTGTTCCGCTGACCTGTGTGTCCTCTTTTGTTCCCTTTTCCCCTGCGTTGAAATCTGTTTCCTAAAAAAGCTTGTTTACTGGAGTCCTCAGAATCTCCACTGCCACTCACAGATGATGAAGAGTCGTAAAACGCAGTGCGTTTTTTTGCAATGGTCGAATCAGTTTCCTCTGTTCTCATCCAGGAATATACATTGTTCAAAGAGTAGTCTTTCTCATCCCTTGCCAATTTCTTTAATTTGGATTTTTTAATGTTTTCACAAAATTTTTCAATGCTTTCTTTGAGTTCAAGATGTTGTTTGTCAAAATCACTGGGTATGGTTAGCTGGAGGGAGGGCAGGGGAGAGAGGACAATCCCTGGGTATGGTTGGCTAGAGGGGGGGGCAAGGGAGAGAAGACAGTCACTGGACATGGGTGGCTGGAGGGGAGGGCAGGGGGAGAGAAGACAGTCGCTGAACATGGGTGGATGGAGGGGAGGGCAGGGGGAGAGAAGACAGTTGTTGGACATGGGTGGATGGAGGGGAGGGCAGGGGGAGAGAAGACAGTCACTGGACATGGGTGGATGGAGGGGAGGGAAGAGTGAGGAAAGAGATGAGATGAGGGAAAAAGAAGAGAGGAGAAAAACCACATGGATGAAGAAAATAGGCAGAAGCTGGATCCACTGGACAGTCAAGTCTGCGGAGGACCCAGCTTTTATGTAGGGCAAGAAATGAAAGAGAAAGGAGGAAAGTAAAGAATTAAATGGAAAGGAAGCCCTGGAAGTGGAGTTAAGGGAGCAGATAGAGAGCAGCAGAATCGGATACTGGGCCAGCATGATCAGAAAAACAAAGTCACCAGATAACAAAGGTAGAAAAAATCATTTTATTTTCATTTTAGTGTTTGGAATATGTCCAATTTGAGAATTTACATCTGCTGTCTTATTTTGCACTGGGTACAGCTTATAGACATTATTTATAATGAAAAAAAATCATGTGATTTTTTTCTCCTATACTAGTATAATATTTTCAATTATGTCTGTTTATATGCGCCATGGCTGGTATAAGGGGTGTGGCTAATATGGGTGTGGCTATAATAGGGGTGGAGTCATATGTGGTGATCCCACCCACAATGAGTACCAGCACCTTTTTTTCTACAAAACAAAGCACTGATTAAAAGCAAGAAGCCAGCAAAAGAATTGGTTGGACCGCTAGATGACCGAGGGATAAAAGGGGCAATCAGGGAAGACAAAGCCATAGCGGACAGATTAAATGAATTCTTTGTTTCAGTCTTCACCGAGGAAGATTTGGGAGAGATACTGGTGCCAGAAATTTTATTCAAAGCTGACGAGTTAGAGAAACTGAATGAAATCTCTATGGAAGATGTAATGGTGTAATTTGACAAATTGAAGAGTAGCAAATCTCCTGGACTGGATGTTATTCATCCCAGAGCACTGATAGAATTGAAAAATGAACTTGCGGAACTATTGTTAGTAATATGTAATTTATCCTTAAAATCAAGCGTGGTACAGGAAGATTGGATGGTAGCTAATATAACGCTGATTTTTTAAAAAGGTTCCAGAAGAGATCCGGGAAATTATAGACCTGATGTCGGTGCAGGGCAAAATGGTAGAGAGTATTATAAAGAACAAAATTACAGAGCATATTCAAAAGCATGGATTAATGAGACAAAGCCAACATGGATTTAGTGAAGGGAAATCTTGCCTCACCAATCTATTACATTTCTTTGAAGGGGTGAACAAACATGTGGATAAAGGTGAGACGGTCAATATTCTGTATCTGGATATTCAAAAGCCGTTTGACAAAGTACCTCATGAAAGACTCCAGAGGAAATTGGAAAATCATGGGATAGGAAGTAGTGTCCTATTATGGATTAAAAACTGGTTAAAAGATAGAAAGAGAGTAGGGTTAAATGGTGAGTATTCTCAAAGGAGAAGGGTAGATAGTGGGGTTCCCCAGGGGTCTATGCTGGGATCGCTGCTTTTTAATATATTTATAAATGATCTAGAGATGGGAGTAACTAGTGAGATAATTAAATTTGCTGATGACACAAAGTTATTCAAAATTGTTAAATCACAGGAGGATTGTGAAAAATTACAAGAGGACCTTACGAGACTGGGAGACTGGGTATCTAAATGGCAGATAACGTTTAATGTGAGCAAGTGCAAAGTGATGCATGTGGGAAAGAGGAACCCGAACTATAGAATGTTAGGTATTATTAGGAAAGCAATGGAAAACATAAGTGAGGATGTTATAATGTCTTTGTATTGGTCCATGGTGCGACCACACCTTGAATATTGTGTTCAATTCTGGTCACTGCACCTCAAAAAAGATATAGTGGAATGGGAAAAGGTATGCAGAAGGGCGACAAAAATGATATAAAAATGTAATTAAACTCTGGAATTTGTTGCCAGAGAATGTAGTAAAAGCAGTTTATTTCTAGGATAAGTAGCATAAAATGTATTATATTATTTTGGGATCTTGCCAGGTACTTGTGACCTGGATTGGCCACTATTGGAAACAGGATACTGGGCTTGATGGACCTTCGTTCTGTCCCAGTATGGCAATACTGGGTCAGACCAATGGTCCATCTAGCCCAGTACCCTGTTTCCAACAGTGGCTAATCTAGGTCACAAGTACCTGGTTAGAGCAACATTGTGGAATCCCAAAGAGTAGCAACATGCATGCTACCAATCCGAAGGCAAGCAGTGGCTTCCCCATGTCTGTTCTCAATAGCAGACTGTGGGCTTTTCCTCCAGGAACTTGGCCAAACCTTTTTTTTTAAACCCAGATACTCTACCGCTGTTACCACATCCTCCAGCAAAGAGGATGTGGCTTTTACCCAGACCCACTAGCAGATATTTCAGTTCCACTAAACCGTTTTTGTTCCTAATCTTCTCTGAAGCATATTAACATGTAAAGCTCGTAAGAAATATTTTATCAAAATATTGTAATATATTCATTTTGGGTGAACCAGATGAGTGCTGTAATCAGCATTGCAGAAACCCTAAATCCTGTACACAATAATTATAAAAGCACATACCCAAACCACAATGGACATCTTCACAGCTGATAATCAAAGATTTGTAAAGCTTTTCTTTGCATCAATTAAGCTATTATTTGAATGGCAGTTACTAGGGAAGCTGGAAAATCTGGTTTTTGCTCATAGTCAACAGGCTATTTATAGTGGGATCCTGATTTTGCTCCACAGTTCCAGCAGTTGTTGGCAGTAGGACATCTGACTTTGTTCTCATTGTGGTCTGAGCAACTGAATCATGCATTGCAATTTTGTTTGCACAGTCCACAGTGAGAATAAAGCCAGATCATGCAGCTGAATCCTATATAGATCCTTATTTCAGGATCTGGTGGAGTAGTTTCAGCAGACTGCCTCAGGAGTTTTGATTTCTACATTAAATAAATAAACATATCTACCCTCAGGCTTCTTTCCCTGCTTTCCCATGTCTCCTCTAATTAAAACTTATTATCACCTACTAATAAATTCCTTATAAAGATGGGGGGGGGGGGGGACATTTTCCCAAATAAACTCTTTTATAAGAAGAACATATTTTATCAGGGCAAGGTTAGAACATAAGAACATAAGAGTAGCCAATGGCCTAAAAACCTTTTCTGGAGATGGGAAGGCGGTAGAACAAGAGGGCATGAAATGAGATTGAAGGGGGGCAAACTTAAGAAAAATGTCAGGAAGTATTTTTTCACGGAGAGGGTGGTGGATGCTTGGAATGCCCTCCCACGGGAGGTGGTGGAGAGGAAAACGGTAACGGAATTCAAACATGTGTGGGATAAACAAAAAGGAATCCTGTTCAGAAGGAAGGGATCCTCAGGAGCTTAGCCTAGAATGGGTGGCAGAGCTGGTGGTTGGGAGGCGGGGCTAGTGCTGGGCAGACTTATACGGTCTGTGCCAGAGCCGGTGGTGGGAGGCAGGGATAGTGCTGGGCAGACTTATACGGTCTGTGCCAGGGCTGGTGGTTGGGAGGTGGGGGTAGTGCTGGGCAGACTTATACGGTCTGTGCCAGAGCCGGTGGTGGGAGGCGGGGCTGGTGGTTGGGAGGCGGGGATAGTACTGGGCGGACTTATACGGTCTGTGCCCTGAAAAAGACAGGTACAAATCAAGGTAAGGTATACACAAAAAACTAGCACATATGAGTTTATCTTGTTGGGCAGACTGGATGGACCGTGCAGGTCTTTTTCTGCCGTCATCTACTATGTTACTATGTTTTTTATGTTCTCTCAGAAAGGTTGTAAGCAGCAATGTATTTCCTCACACCAGTAACTCCTTAGTATGCTTTAAAAGCTACGCAGGGCCCTTTTAGGGTTAGTATGCAGATCAGAGAACAGTTTTAGACCATACCCATAAAGGAATGACACAAAGAAACCATAATTTGTTTTTCAAATTAAGCTCCTGTATAGGAGAAACATAGTTTACCCAAATAATATGTTTTTTGTTTGTACGAAATGAACTCCTACATAGAAAGGCCATATTTTACTGGGGCCAAACTACTTCCAGGATTATATTGTCTCACCCAAGCAACTTCTTTAAGCTTTTATAAAGCTAAACAGGGTCTTCTGGGGTAAGTATGCAGTTGGGAGAACACTTTTAGGGGGAAGCCTTAGCTGCCATTAAGATGGAGGTATGGCCTAATGGTTTAGGGCAGTGGTCTAAAAACTAGAAGACCTTAGTTCAGTTCCCACTGTAGCTGCTTGTGAATCTGGGCAAGTCTCTTAAAATCTCCATTGTCAAAGGTGCATGTAATATGTAAACTGCTTTGATTATAAACACAGAAAGGCAGTGTATCAAATCCCTTCCCCTTTCCCTTAATATCAACCTAGGTTATTAGTAATTAGATCTCAATACATAAAATGGGAACTGTGCTAAAATAGCATGAGTTAGTTAGTGGTAAAATAATGTCTTAACAGTAGCCCACGCAGAGAAGTGCCCCTCCCCTTAGTACCATATAGAAATGACACCAAGAAAACCTTTACTTTAGATTAGTTTTTATTTAAATCACAGAAAATTCAGGGGGTAACATAGGAGCACCATTGAGCAGTTATGCTAAGGCTCTGAATCCAAGACAATTGTTATTAATATGTACAGGTTTCCACACCTAAGGGTTCCAAAAATGAACCAAACATGTATGCAAAGCTGCTGTTTAGTACATATATTTAAGATTACAATTGCCAGCATTTGACTATAAGATTCCTTAGTAGCTCATAACTTTAAGCACCTCAGTTTTTCAGTTTGCTGTCTGTGGATTGAGTTCAAATCCATCACTTCTATTGGTGCAGTGGCCAAAACATTTTCAGGACCAGTATTCATGCTCTGATTGTGCCTTTTCCTTTCTACATTATTTTAGACCACTTGTTTGAATAAAGGTCCATTGCCCATGTGACAAGTGCTTGTCATCATGATGCGCAGTACACATATTCACAGATTATTATTATTTATTACATTTGTATCCCACATTATCCCACCTCTTTGCAGGCTCAATGTGGCTTACAATAAACCATGGACAGTGGAAATGAGAGGAGAATTGACATATGGTGTTACAGAAGTAGTTTAGGTAGCATGGTAATGGAAAACAAGATAATAACATGACATAAGGTATTCTTACATTGCTAGATATGTGTGGGGATTTCACAAGTTTTGGTTTTTATGGTATATGTTGTCGAAGAGATGTGTCTTCAGTTGTTTGCGGAAGTTGGTCAGTTCATAGGTCGCTTTTAGGTTCCCTGGCAATGCGTTCCAGAGTTGCGTGCTCACATAGGAAAAGGTTGATGCGTGCATTAGTTTATATTTGAGGCCTTTGCAGTTAGGGAAGTGAAGGTTAAGGAATGTGCGAGACGATCTTTTAGCATTCCTGGGTGGTAGGTCGATCAGGTCCGCCATGTAGGCTGGGGCCTCGCCATGGATGATTTTGTGTACTAGGGTGCTTATCTTGAACGTGATGCGTTCTTTGAGTGGTAACCAATGTAGCTTCTCTCATAGGGGTTTTGCGCTTTCGTATTTTGGTTTTCCAAATATGAGTCTGGCTGCTGTGTTCTGGGCTGTCTGGAGTTTTTTGAGAATTTGCTCTTTGCAGCCGGCTTAGAGTGAGTTGCAGTAGTCTAAGTGACTGAGTACCAGTGATTGTACCAAATTCCGGAAAACGGTTCTAGGGAAGTATGGTTTTATTCTTTTTAATTTCCACATTGAGTGGAACATCTTTATGGTTATGATTTTCACATGATTCTCTAGTGTCAGGTGTCGGTCGATGGTGACTCCTAAGATTTTCAGGGTTTCCGAAATTGGTAGATTTAGTTTTGGGGTGTTGATGGTGGTAAATTTGCTCGTATTGTGCTGAGAGATGATTTAGACAAAGATAGGCAGCACAAAGAGAGGCAGCAGCACTGCTGCCGATGCAAAAATGTCATACCAGGGGTGTAGCCAGACTTCGGCAGGAGGGGGGTCCAGAGCCCGAGGTGAGAGGGCACATTTTAGCCCCCCCGGCGCCGCCGACCCACCCACCATTGCTAAACCACCCTGCCACCAACTTTGACCCCCCTGCCATTGCTGAACCCCCCTGCCACCAAATTTGACCCCCCCCGCCATTGCCGACCCCCCTGACGACGACCCAACGATCCCCCTCCCGCTGCTGCCTACCTTTGCTGGCGGGGGACCCCAACCCCCGCCAGCCGAGCCAAGGTCCTCTTCTTCCCAATCCTGCGCAAGGCTTCGTTCTAGTCTGACGTCCTGCATGTTGTACGTGCAGTACGTCAGACTCACAGAAACAGAACAAAGCCTGTTTCTGTGAGTCTGACGTCCTTCACATACAACGTGCAGGACGTCAGACTAGAACAAAGCCTTGCGTGGGATTGGGAAGAAAAGGACCTCGGCTCGGCTGGCGAGGGTTGGGGTCCCTTGCCAGCAAAGGTAGGCGGCGGTGGGAGGGGGGTCGTTGGGTCGTTGGCAGGGGGTCCAGTGGTAAACTACGGGGGCCCAGGCCCCCGTGGCCTCATATTGGCTACGCCCCTGTGTCATACTACTAGTCATGGGCATAGTTTGACTGTTTCATTTGGGGGGGGGGGGGCAAAGGATGGGGCAGAGCTGGCTTTTTTTTGGGAATAACCATAATGAATATGTATGAGATATCAAGCCAGCTCTTTCTCCCTTCTTTCCTTCTTTCCTCCTTACCCAGCACTCCCTCTTCATCTCCAGTAGTATTTCCCCACCCCCTTTCCCATACCATGCCAGTGTAGACTTTAGAAATGCATAGGCTCTATATGTAGATCCTTCAACAGGTAGTGTGTCATGATTTAGGCTCTAAAACCCTTTCTGATGTTTTGGTGCCACCTCAGTAAGGCCAACACACAATCTCTCCACTGCAAAACACTATACACAAACTTGTGCAAAAACACACTCATAACCTTACCAAACCATAACAGCACTAATTCCAAGGACAGGGCGAGCTACAACCTTATGCGTGGAAAGGCAGCACTGTAATTGCACTGGACTCTAAAACACCAGTACACAACCTAGTGAAAAACAAAACAAAACAAAAAGGGCTGCAAATACTACACAGTAGCAGAATACTGCACCTTGATCACACATGAAAAACACATGACAACAGATATGACACAAGGAACTAGAAATAAAAAAATATGAAGGCAAAATATCGACCTGGAAAGTTACCTCAAGAAGTTAGACTTGGCATGCAGCAATACTAGAAAAATTGAAACTTACATGCAAAATATCACAGATGCACATTTCCAAAAGCTGACATATTCCAATTAATAAATTCTGAATAAAATACTTTTTTCCACCTTTGTTGTCTAATTATTTTAGTTTTTCTATTCACTTTGGTCCTAGTGTCTTCTTTCCATTTGATATTTTTTCACTCACCATGTCCACCATCTTCCTGTGTCCTTATGCGTCTTGTCTACCATCTGTAGCCCTGCCCCTATCCTTCCTCGAGTTTCAGTATCTGCTCTCAAAGTGTTCCGATCCAGCCCTTAAATTCAGGAGTGTTCCCTCCATCTATATCCAGCATTTCTCCTCACTCCCCTCCCCTCCCCTCCATTCATGTGTATCTACTTCCTCTATCTTCCTTTCCTCCTTCCATCCATGTCCAGCATTTTTCCTCTCTTAACTGCCCTGCACTCCATCCATGTCCAGCATTTCTCTTCTCTTCCCTCCCCTCCATCCATGTGTATCTCCTTCCTGACTTCCCTCTCCTCCATCCATCCATGTCCAGCAACTCTCCATTCTCCCCTGCCCTCTACTCCATCCATCCATATCCAGCAAATTTCCTCTTCCCTGCCCCCTCCATTCATCCATCCATCCATGTCCAGCAACTCTCCATTCTCCCCTGCCCTCTACTCCATCCATCCATATCCAGCAAATTTCCTCTTCCCTGCCCCCTCCATTCATCCATCCATCCATGTCCTGCAGTTCTCCTCTCTCCCCTGCCCTCTACTCCATCCACCCATATCCAGAAAAATTCCTCTCTCCCCTTCCCCCATTCATCCATCCATGTCCAGTAATTCTCCTCTCTTCCCTGCCCTCCCCTCCATTCATCCATCCAGCAACTCTCCATTCTCTCCTGCCCTCTCCTCCACCAATCCATATCCAGCAAATTTCCTCTCTCCCCTGCCCCCCCATCCATCCATGTCCAGCAATTCTCCTCTCTCCCCTGCCCTCCCCTCCTCTTCTGTCCAGTGATCTCTTCTCTCCCCCCTGCCCTCCCCTCCTCACCATAGGAGCCAACTTTTCAAAATGATTGGAGGTGCTTTTTACAGGTGGTGCATGTCCCCTTCCTCTCCTCCTCATCCCCCTCCCTCTCCCCCCTCCCCTCCCCCTCATCTCCCCTCCCTATCCCCCTCCCCGCCCCATCCCCCTCCCCCATCCCCCTCCAACTCCCTCTGAGTTCCAGGCCCCCCTCCCTCCTCTCTCTCTCTCCTTTCCCTCCCCCTCCCTCCAAGTTCCAGGGTCCCTCCCTCCGAGTTCCAGGGTCCCTCTGAGTTCCAGGGTCCCCCTCCCTCCGAGTTCAACAGGGTCCCTCTCCATTCCACAGGGTCCCCTCCCTCCCTCCGTTCCACATAGTCCCCCCTCCCAGTTCTAGGGTTCCCCCTCCCATCCCTCCCTCCAAGTTCCACAGGGTCCCTCCCTCCGAGTTCCACAGGGTCCCTCCCTCCCTCTGAGTTCCAGGATCCCCCCTCCCTCCGAGTTCCAGGGTCGTTCCCCCCTCCGAGTTCCAGGGTCATCGTCCCTCCCTCCGAGTTCCAGGGTCATCATCCCTCCCTCCCTTTGAGTTCCAGGCCCCCTCCCTCCAAATTTTAAAAGTCATCTTGACTTACCTCATCGGGGTTATGGCGGCCGGCAGCAGCGGTAAAAAGTGCGTAGGCTCAACGCTTACTTTCCCTTCTCTCTCTCTCAGCTCTGGTCCCGCCCTCATTTCCTGTTTCCACAAGGGAGGGACCAGAGCTGAGAGAGAAGATAAAACTGAAGTAAGCGCCAAGCCTGCATGCTTTTTACCACTGCTGCCGGCTGCCGTGACCCCAAAGAGATAAGTCAAGATGACTTTTAAAATTTGGAGGGAGGGGACCTGGAACTCGAAGGGAGGGAGGGAGGAAGGGAGGGACAATGACCCTGGAACTCGGAGGGGGGACGACCCTGGAACTTGGAGGGAGGGAGGGAACAAACTTCCGGTGGGTGAAATATTGGGGGTGCTCGAGCACCCACAGCACCCTCTCCATGTCCAGCGATCTCTTCTCTCCACCTGCCCTCCCCTCCTCTCCATGTCCAGTGATCTCTTCTCTTCCCCTGCCCTCCTCTCCATGTTCAGTGATCTCTCCCCCTGCCCTCCCCTCCTCCTCTCCATGTCCAGCAATCTCTTCTCTCACCCTGCCCTCCCCTCCCATCCATATCCAGCGATTCTCCCTGCCCTCCCTCAGCTCCCTGACAGCCCTCCTCTCCATTCTTTCCTGCCCCCCCCCCCGCGCGTTTAACCCTTTTATTTTCAGTGGCAGCGATGGCAGTGAAGAAGAAAGCACTGCAGGCTCGCCTCCAGCTTCTCCCTTCCTTTTGCGATGATGTATTTCCTGTTTCCGTGAGGGCAGGACACTGTGTGAGGGAAGGGAGAAGCTGGAGGCGAGCCCACAGTGCTTTCTTCTTCACTGCCGTCGCTGCCACTGAAAATAAAAGGATTAAACGAATGTGGGGGGGGGGGGAAGGAACAGCGAGGACTAGAGGAGGGACGGAGGGAGAGCTGCCTGCAGCGTTGCACCGGCCCTGCATTTGGGGGGTCAATGCCCCCCTCGCCAGGGTTGCCAGGTGGAAAATTTTTTTCCCACCCAAACCAGCCTAAATCCAGCCCAAAACCCGCCCAAACTCAAACCCTGCCCCTGACACCCCCACCCCCGCATCATCACCCCGCCCCCGCCGTCATCACCCCCGCCCCCGTCATCGGCCCCACCTCCCCTGTCATTGGCCCCGCCTCCCCCGTCATCAGCCCCGCCTCCCCCATCATCGGCCCCGCCCAAAACGTCACTAACCCCGCCCAAAACATCACTAACCCCGCCCAAAACATCACTAACCCTGCCCCCCATGGCCAAAAAAAAACGCCCAAAAAACAGCCCAAAAGACCAAAAAGCAGCCCAAAAAACTGCAACCCGCCGCGGGCAAAAATTTCCAAAACCGCCCAATTGGGCGGTAAAACTGCCCACCTGGCAACACTGCCCCTCGCCCCCCCAAACTACGCCCATGCTACTAGTGTACCTCACTGGCATTTGTCAGAATTAATTGATTTTGAAAGGTGACACATCCACTTCCAGGTTTTCAGCCAATCAGAAGAGAGGACATGTCCAAGCCACTCCTAATCCCCTGCCCCTCTGATGACATCACTACCCAGGCCATGCATGCTCCCTGCCCATTGGATGATGTCACCAGATATGACATTTTGACCCTGCCCATGCCTGCTACTTTTGCATAGCCACACCCCTTGCCCCACCTTATCTGCATACCACCCCTTTTTAACAGCCCCACCCTGAACCTCACTTCTTTTGATGATCACAGGAAGTGGTCACAGCCACACCCTTTATTCAAGATGGCGGCCACTACTGTAAGCATCATGTCACTTCCTGTTTCCACTACTAGCTGCCATACATAACATATATAACATAGTAGATGACGGCAGAAAAAGACCTGCACGGTCCATCCAGTCTGCCCAACAAGATAAACTCATATGTGCTACTTTTTGTGTATACACCATCTTGGATAAGGTCATGTGAGAGGAAGTGATGTCAAGAAACTCCGACCCTGCCCCCTGCAGCCTCAGCAGTATTTAATTGTGCATACGCACTTTAACCTTTTTTCTCACAGGAAAGAAAAATAGGCATTTGTTTTTTCTGTTTTTCTTTCAAAAAAGGACACAGAAAAAAATAGACATTTGTTTTTATTTTTCTTTCTAAAAGGACACCTTTTTAAGCTGGATCATCTGCTTTTAAGAATGATAGGGAGGTCTAGAGAGATAGCAACGGCTCTGTTGGTAAAAAAAAAAAAAAATAACTAGTAGGAATGCTTCAGTGTCTGTTCCTTGCACTCTCATGATCCTGCTTTTTTTTCCAAGAGCTGTTTGCTTTTTCTGTCCAGCAAGTAAATTATTGTCTGCCTGTGTGAGATCAGGGTCTATAGTCTGCTGTTTGCTTTTTTTACCCAGCAAGTAGGCTGTTCTGTGTCTGTCTGTGTGAGATCAGTCTGTTACCACTCCCCACGACCCCCTCCCCTTAGCTAGCAACAAACTTACAAGAAGTAATAGACCTAAGTCAAATGTACTTTTTCAATAGAGATCCTAACAAAGCCGATTTTGCTTTCAGACCTGTTTACACTGGCAGAAGCCAGTTCACTTTCCTTTTTTCAAAACCTGTTATAAGAAAAGATTTACAAGCAACCACAGTTGTACTGTCATTCTAAAGAATGTTTAAAATGGCATACAAACCTGACATCCAAAAAAGAGATAGAATGCTTGACTAAAATATTTTCCCAAAAGTGTGACTCTTACACAGAAAAAAAAGCACAAATGCAAAGTCATAAAATGTTTGCAGTGCAGTGCTCCTTTACTGAAAGAGGAAAAACATTTATGCTATATGACAAGACTGGCTAGGCCTAAACATCCGAAAGGTATATCATTTATGACTGTGAATGTATGCAGTGAACAGGGGTGCACATCCCCAACTACATCTTTGCAAAGGATCTTTACCATGAACAAGAGTAGAATTCAAGGGAACTCTGGTTAGAGCAGAGTTGAAAAGCAACCTTTAAAATTTTCCATTACAGGAGGGCTGTAGAGAGAGGTGCCCTAACTCTCTGTAATGGAAGATTTTAAAGGTTGCTTTTCAACTCTGCTCTAACCAGAGTTCCTGTTTTCTGATTAGAAGTAACTTCTTGCAAAACAAGCTGAAGTCATATCTTTGATTGATTTGGTATGTACAAAAAGGAAAGTGGAGCATGTTTAAGGCTCAAGAGATAAGCCACAGGGTTTTTTTTTTCTGAACAACACTGGAAAAAAAAAAGACTCAATCATGAGCCCAGTCTGCATGTAGTGTTCACTGGAGAAACATACAAGTTACAGATAAACAAATCGCTCTCTCTGGCTACTGGTTTATTTGAGACCAAGAGCATGTGACTACATTCTCTTGCACGTCTTTGTAATTTTCCATAACTCTGAAAAAAAAAAAAGAACTTTTGCGCATGGAACAATTGATTTTTAATCTGGGTACTTCATATCCAGATGGTTTGAAGATGGAAACTGACCTCTCTGTATTTTTATAAATTTCTATTTTATTCATATGGCTACTGTTCCATCTTTTTTTTTTAATACAACAGTTTGAGGACCTGTAAAACACTTACATGGTCGCTTTTTGAGAACTGAATCTTTTCTTTTTCTGTAAGCATATTCTAATAGTACATGCAGCGGTGCTTTATAGTGGGTTTCTCTGTTCTTATTCCCAGACCCCTGACACACTGTGTAATTGTGTTTTTCCTTCATACAACACATAGGCCTTGAGTAAGTTATGCATTCATATTAGTTGATGCGAAGAGACAGTCTTACTGTATCACTGCCATTGCTTTTTGTAGATTCCATTTCTGTTAAAAACTAAAAAAAGATTATACAGGCCTTATACTCTTCAGCCATACTATTCCTTCTGGCACAAGCCTGGTGCTATAGTAGTCTAAACAAAGCCAAGAGTAGGGGTAGGCAGACTCTTCCAAAAACAGCAAGGGAGATGCTTGTACAAACATATGAACCTTTATTAAAAGTCACCCAATGACTCAACACAACTGCTGTGTTTTGGCCCCAAAGCGCCTGCTTCAGGAGTCTTATGGTGTGTGTTATAATAAGGTAGATGATGTTTTCAAAACCAAATGCAAATGACGGCAAATGTTGTTATCCAAAATTTAAAGGAGACACTTCCAACAAACATCAGCGCGCCTGGTTTTCAACATTTCATTTGGTTTATATGCTGAGCACATCCCATGATCAGCAAATTTAAGCTGTGGTAAGCGTGTGCTAGCACTTACCCCAACTTAGTAATTCATGAAATCCTTGACTCAGTTTACTGCAGTAGTGAAAAATGCTACTGATTCATGAGCATCATGTGTAGTTCTGGTCTCCCCATGTCAAAAAGGATATAACGAAACTAGAAAAGGTGCAGAGAAAGCCAGCCACAATGATAAAAGAAACGGAACAACTCCTCTACCAGAAAAGGTTCAGCAGGTTGGGCTCTTCAGCATGGAGAATAGAGGTTTACAAAATCATGACTGGGAAGGAACAGTTATTTACTCTTTCAAAGTAGGAAGTTATTTACCCTTTTGATTAGACAAGGCAAAAGAACACTCCATGAAGCTAATGTAACTGTGACCTCACCCTGGGCACGATACTTCATCCTACAATACCCTTAGAATACCTCGGGCAAAATATCATGTATCGGACAGGGTTAAAGTACAGACATTAACACTAGCCACGTCTCCCTGTTTCTAAAATGGGGAGAGGAATGAAACTAAATTGGTTATATATTTTATTGTAACTCAGGAAAACAAATGTCATTTACATTGATAATTCAATAAATTATTCTTTTTATTTATGTTATGGGTATGTGTAAGGTTCAAATCCGTTTAACAAATTCAATATTTTTTTTTTAGTACATCAACAACTCAACAGATCAACTTCTTCAACATTTTATCAGATAAGTATAATTTGACTTTAGCAAAATTCATTAACTAAATATGCATTTAATCTTAAAACTTTGTCTAAACATTTTTTTTCCTCCCTGTTCCTTTGGTTAGCCCTTTATAAGTCAGTCTTTGTGCTGTTTGTATGTTAATCTCAGTACACTTAGCTTCTCTTCCCACTTTCTTGTATATCTTCTGTTCTTCTTCTTTCTTTAACGTTGGGTACCATTAGATATTAGGCAATTAGTTGAACTCAGAAGTCAGGAGTCAGGAAACTGAACCTCTGGAACCAGGAACCCTACTACACTGAGATTAAAAAAACTCAATAACCCTAGAATCTATCTAATAAATAACCTAAGTAAAAAAAACTGTAAACTTTAATAAATCCCTGTTCTAACTCACCCAATAAAAAAAAATGGATAATTCTTGAACCCTGTTCTATTTCCCTCCCACTTTTAATTATTTTCCAAAGAGTGTGTGTTAAATTCCTTTATACTTTAACCTACTGAGAATGTAATCATCTTCAGGAATTACAATAGCTCTCAGTAAACAATCTTATATTGAAATCCAAAAACAGTGAACTACGTTTAAATATAGTTATAATTAATTCTGTAATTAATAACTCTGTAGGGCCGTTCTCTTTTTTTAGAACTCCTCAGATATCCTGTCTGTTTAATAGTACTTTAGAGACACCCCTGGCAGTGTCTTCACTTAAAAAGCTGGAGGTGTAAATTAATTAACAGGATGATTTTTTTCCCCAATAAGACATCAGTCTTTTTATTCTGTTTAGTAAATTACTTGCTTCATACAATCACAGCAACCTCAACAGCCACCTGTCTCCCCTACCAAAGCCTTAAGAAACGTGGAAGGCTGTTCAAACTAAGTCATTAAACTTAGCACTCACTACACACACTCTAACACCTCTCAAACCCCGTCTAAACGGATTTTTCTCTGTGACAGCTGAGCACAGGACATTAACACAGGTCAGCTCACTGTCCAACTCACCTCCCAACTGCCACACCAGCCGTTTAGAACTTAAGTATGTCATATATGGCACAAGCCCAGCACGAGCCCCTACACTAACACTTTGCAATCCCCTATAAACATACACTTTACATTAAATTATGACATTTTCAGCAATATACAGCACTTTACATATATTTGAATACATTTTCCTTACCTCATTTATTTTTTATTTTTTTGTTACATTTGTACCCCGCACTTTCCCACTCATGGCAGGCTCAATGCAGCTTACATGGGGCAATGGAGGGTTAAGTGACTTGCCCAGAGTCACAAGGAGCTGCCTGTGCCTGAAGTGGGAATCGAACTCAGTTCCTCAGGACCAAAGTCTACCACCCTAACCAATAGGCCACTCCTCCACAACACTTAACTGTGTTTATTTTTAAGTTTTCTTCTGCACGCGCCTGCTGCACTCCCTGGTACAAGCCAGCATCTGGCTCATGCCATCAGCTGCTTCTCTCCCTCCTCGTGGCTTCCCCTCAGCACGTGCCACCCAACAGCACGCCCACCAACACATTTAGAAAATAAAAAAACACTGGAGAAGTGCACCGGAGCACTTCCCCCTTCCTACTCTGTCCCACGCTGGGTTCCCATTTCCGCTCAGAACCGGCTCTGTAACCTAAAAGAGCCGGTTCCCTTTAAGAAACGGGGATTCCCTGGCCCCGGCATCTCGCATGCATCTGACGTCATAACGTCGACATCAGACGCTTACACAGGGCGGCCAATCAGGCCTCTCCAGCCCTCCCAGCCTTCCCCTTCATCCAAAAAAAACAAGATGTACCGCTGCAATCAACGCGGCCGAAGATCTCCCCAGATGCTAGTGCGAACCCCTCCTTCCTGAATCGCCGCCCAAACTCCCTCACCACCAAACAGCTGCCGCCCCTGCCGCCGCTAACACCACCCACGTGACAGCGTACACCGCACCACCCAGAGCTCACCCTCAGAGGCATCCCAGGTAAAATAATTTAACCCTATATGGGTTACACTAATAAGTAGCACTTTTAAAACAATTCAAAGAAAATATTTTTTCACACATTATACTGTGTAATTTGTGGGCAAAAAATGTGCAGACATCATAGTGTTTTAAAAGGGTTTAGACAAGTTATAGGAGGAAAAGTCCATAAACCATTATTAGCCAGGCAGATTCAGGAAAGCTGTTCCTTATCCTTGGGTATCTGCAAAAAGATCCCTGGGTATCAGCCAAAAGGATTAGATTTTTTTTTTTGGAGATCATGTCAGGTACTTGTGACCTGGATTGGCCATTATAAGAGAGAGGATATTGAGCCTCCATGCCGCCCAGCCCCTGCCACACTGCAGTCACCTTGCTCCCCCCCCCCCCCCCCCCCCCCACAAGAAAGAGATCTACATGAAATATTTATTTTTATTATTTTGACTTTATGAAAACCACTTGTCCCTGAAACATACTCAAAACAGAATAATCCATTTGTACAAAAGAGATGAGTTGAAGATGTGATTCCATGTGCCCCAGTGAAAGGAGAGTTTAATTTTACTTCCATTCTTTAGAACATCATTCTTCCCAAGGCAGATTACAACAGTTAAGATGAACCCATCAGTAAACAGGATATCCTCACTGAAGTCTGGCCATGTATTACAGTACTGTATAGAAGAGTGTAGAAAAATTAGCATAAAATACAGCCTTTATTAGAGCTGTTTCTACCTGCTACAATAATTTTTGACGCTGCTTTAGTGATATTCAGTTTTTATTTCATGATATTTATATCTACATATGGGAAGTTTTCAAATAATTAAAAAGCTGTCAAGTGCAAAAAAAAAATCTTTTGTCCTCCACCTTTTAAGGCATTGCTTATCCATCTGAAACAGCTTTTCACTTTTTACAGATGGACCATGCATAGTCAGTCCCTTATTTCTAATAATCTTTACCTATTGTTTTCAATAGTGCTTTGCTATTGTTTTGTGTTAACCAATCTGTCGGCAGCTCTGCGTATGTCTAGCAGCACTATAGAAATGATAAGTAGTAGTAGTGTAGATAATGAGCGCAGGTGTGCACCTTGAAACAGAGTGAAAGGGCACCTTGAAACATGGCAAAAGCTGTGTGAGCAAGAGACTTATGATCTGATAAGACATTCTTGCGTGCAAGCAGGCATGGGAAAAAAGCAATCACAATAAACAAGAAAATGTGGTTTAGCAACTTGAAGGGAAACAGATGGTGTTGAAAGAGAACAGAATGATCTCTGAGGAAGATAAGTTTCTAAACCTATGTGAGGCGTTGTTTAAAATAAAAGTATATAAGCAGTTGAATCAGAACATTTCTTTGGATCCAAGATGGCCGCGCTCTGTTAAGACGCTGTGGGTCGTGCTTCTCCTGTTGTTAAAGAAATGCCAAAATGATGAGGGAGAACAGCGGTCAGAGCTTCCCCGCTACCCCCCTCCTTACCTGGTCCAATGGATCAATATTTGCAACCACAAGGAGCTGTTCATGAAGGCGGAACGCTGGCGACCGGGAGATTTCGGCTTCCCCCGGATTTGAAGCCACTCTGAGCCCTGCTGCACGCACTCCGCCTCCCCAGCCGATTGGTGCAAGTTCCTTCCTCTCTGAATCAACAGGGTCCCCCTTGGAAGGTGTTACGGGCCCAGAAGAACGTCGTGGAGAAGCTTCAATTACATCTGAGGAGGGACTGGAGGGCAGTTTGCCCATAGAACCACCACAGAATGAGGGGAGAGGAGCTGAGGGACAAAGTGCGAGCCATGAGCAGTCTTCTGAAAGGTTTGTACTCCTCAAAGAGTTGGTAGCCAAACCAAAAGAAGTGACTTTAGACACTTTATGGGATTTAGTGTCTAACCTGGGACAGACTTTCTTGAAGCAGATTAATAATGTTTTAGCAAAAATAAAGACTTTAGAAATTGACTTACAAAAAAAAAAGAGGAAGAAATTAAGGTTTTAAAAGATAAAGTTGAAAAAATGGATCATAAGATTAAGAACTTTGAAACGTTACAACCCACAATGATAAAAGATTTGACAAACCTCAGGCAAAAAATGGAGATTTTCAATAATTATACTAAAAATCATAACCTGAGATTTGTTAATTTTCCTAAAATACAAAATGTTGCTCCTCTTGAAATGTTAAAACGTTATCTTTGGGAAGTTTTGAATATACCAGAACAGAATCTACCACCGTTTTCCCAAGTATATTATATCCCAGGGAAGAACCTGAATCAAGTAGTTGAAAACCCTATAGATGTTTCTCTTTTGCTTGAGACTTCTAACACTGAACTAGCAACAGCCACCACTTTGGTGGCGACTGTTGCGCTATTGCCTGACAAAGATTAGATTTTCCGTTTGTTTTTCCGAAATAAGGATAAAACCTTTTTAAGTTTCAAAGTACTGTTATTTCCTGATGTCTCTAAGGAGACAAGACAACGGAAGAAACAATTTTTGCTCCTTAGGCCAGAAATTCTGCACTTGGGGGGCACGTTTTTCTTAAGATACCCCTGCAAGTGCATAGTAAGGCTTAGGGAGAAAAAATATGTATTTACAGAACCTACACATGTATCGACACTTATAACCTCAGTAAAAATGGAGAAGCATTAAAGAAAGGAACAACTCCACTTAACAGAGATTGGAATCCCGTATTATTTTCCCATATATATTTCTCCCTTTGATTTCCTAAAATCTTGGATCTCAATTTATGGACTTGAGTGTCATTTATCTCTTGAGAATGTAATTTTATTTTCTCTTTTTCCTTTTTCCAATGTACAAGTTTATTTGATACAGACACTTTTCCACACAAGATGTTTCTTGTATATAGTGTTTAAATGAATAAATAAATAAATAAAAAACATTACTTTGAAGAGACAGTAGCAGAGAACACTTATGTATAGCAGCGCTGATCTCCCATGAGAAACTATTAGTCTATTTGTAATTTTGGTAAGTAATAAAGATTGTTGTTCTCATACGTGGCCTTCCTGGTCTTTTATCACTTCAAATTGTGGGTGGCTGGTACATAATTATTTGGAGTGGTGGTAAAAAGACTAGCATTTAAAACAGTAGTAGCAATCTCTGTGTACTGGCTTCAACCCATATAATGGGCTAGATAGCCTTGTACTGACTCCTGTTCTCAATCTAACCTCCTTGCCTCTTACCAGTCTCTTTTCCCTCATGCCTGTACCCACATTCTCACCCTTTTTACAGCCCCCTCTCTCCCACCTATGTACACAACTGTACCCACCTCCCCTCCAGCACTGGATGCCTTCCCCACATATATCTCAAGGCACCATGGTGGTCTAGTGGCTTCTTTGAGATGATCCTCTTGCTGCCACCCCTTGTTTAACTTGGCTACTGAGACTTCAAGTGGACTGCTGAAGCCTCGGCAGCCATTTTAAACAAGTGGTGGCAGTGAGAGGATCACCAACGGCAGCAAGCAGGAAAGAGTGGGGATCTTTCCTGCCCCAAAGTAAGTCACTATACCACCAAGGTGCCTTGAGGTATGTGTGGAGAGGGCACCCTGCAGCTCAGGGGAGGGAAAGCCAAGCTTGGTTTGATAGTATGGTTCTGTGGGAACCCCGCAGGACCTGGGTCCTTACCTGTGGACCTGGAGTGGATTCCTGCTATTCCCTTTCCCGTGCAGCTCTCTTATTTTATTCTTCTGTTTCTCTTTTAATGCAAATATCCTGAAAACCTGAGTGGCTGGGGTTCTCCCAGGACAGGTTTGGGAAGAACTGCCTTAGACCATTATTCTAATTTTTGGAGATATTTCATGTTTTCTACTCCCTTTGGGGTCACGTTGTTGGTAGACTTTGTGTCATCTGCAAAAAGGCAAACTTTTCCTTCTAATAAGCTTTTTGGTATCGAAAATATTTTGCATCTATCTTTTTAAAGTTCACCATTATCTCGCAATTTTTTATCTTTAAAACATTTCCTGTGTAGTTTTTTTTACAGTAACATATGTCACCATTGACGTCACCCGCCACCTTTTCCCGTGGTTTTTTCCTACATAAAGATGGCTCCCGCAAACTGCTTTTCTGCAATACTGTTAGAGACTGTCCATTTTGAGACTCAACACAGATTTTTTATAACGGTCTTTTTAAAGGTATGTAGTGTTTATTTACATAGTTTTCATTATACCCATCTGCTTGTATACGGATAGTTTTTTAGGAATCTGTCCACCCCTTTTTTGGGGGGTTCGTTGTGCTAATATGGTTTTATCTTTAATTTTGTTCAGTGCTGTAAGTGTTCCCTTTCAAAGGAGGTCACTATTTTACCAACTACCTAGCATGGTTTTATCCCCCTTTCCTTAACCATTTACAGTCTCCAGGGCAATCGATTGGTTTTAACGATATTTTTATACAGGTTTAATTTCTTTTTGGTTTAGTCTTCAGCATATTTTATTTTCAGCTTTTATTTGACATACGTCTACATTGACATCATCCGTCGCTTTTTTCAGCATTTTTCAAATTAAAGGCATTCACTGTAATATTGTCAGAGATTGTCCATTTGTATACTTTATACAGTTTCTTCAATAACGTTATTTAAGGTCAGATGTGTTCAATCAAACAAATCCAATTAGACCAATTTACTCAAGGTAACATAGTGGTCTGAGGAATATGTAAATATATTCTTTAACTAGAAGTCCGCCCATATTCTAATTACAAAAAATTGCTTTGTGCTGTAAGTGTTCCCCCATTCTAAGGAGTTCAATACATATCAGCTGTTTTTAAGCACTGCCGCTGGTACACATAAGATTCCACATATAAATTCAGTGTTATTACCTACTAGCGCTATATATTTTTCATTTTTATTTTTCTACTTTTCATTTTTTACCATTACAGCATTTAAAGTCTTTGATTGGATATTCCTTATGGAATTCAGTACGTAAGACATTTACATTAATTTCCATATCATATAGTACATCTATTTGCAAAAAATCTATAAAAAGGTTTCTTGTTTTGTCTCTAAGAGGATTGCTGTTTTGAATGGTACACTCTAATTTTTACTTTCAAATTTTTTTTCACTTTCCTCTTTATTATTTCATTCATTTATACATCTTTTTATGTATCTAGGAATTACTTCATGGTCTATTCCTTATTTTTTATATTTTTTTTATTATTTCTTTATTTTTTATTATTTATCATTTATTCATTAACTTTTTATTATTACTTTATGTTTTCTATGATATTCTTTAGTAGTTGATAATCTATATCTCTCCAGCCTACCATAATCCACCAGGCTTGGATTCTCATCATACTTTGAATATACATATAGAACAAGACCCTCATCATCATTTTCATTTGAACACAAAGGTTAGTGTCTTTTCATTTTATTGTCCTGGATGTAAATCCCGTGAGCCCTTGGGTCCTGCTGGAGGGTTGGCAATAAGGTAGACACCGGCCCTCCAAAGGACAGCCACAACCCCAAGTCTTCACCTGCGGCGGCCGCCGTTCCCTGGAAGTTGAGCCTCCAGGTGCGGGCAGCCAACAGGACTTCTGGAACCGCGGGGTAGCGCCGGCTGAGGCCGCAGGAGTCAGGAACAAGGCAAAGTCTCTGGGCAGGCGGCAAGCAAGCAGGAGGCAGGTTCAAGGCGAAGTCTCTGGGCAGGCGACTAGCAAAGCTGTAGTCAGGTTCAACGCAAAGTCTCTAGGCAGGCGGCTAGCAAAGCAGTAGTCAGGTTCAAGGCGAAGTCTCTGGGCAGGCGACTAGCAAAGCTGTAGTCAGGTTCAACGCAAAGTCTCTAGGCAGGCGGCTAGCAAAGCAGTAGTCAGGTTCAAGGCGAAGTCTCTGGGCAGGCGACTAGCAAAGCTGTAGTCAGGTTCAACGCAAAGTCTCTAGGCAGGCGGCTAGCAAAGCAGTAGTCAGGTTCAAAGCAAAGTCTCTTGGCAGGTGGCTAGCAAAGCAGTAGTCAGGTTCAAAGCAAAGTCTCTGGGGAGGCGCAACAGACGAAGAAAAATCACACTGAAGCACCAGCTCCTCTATTGACGTAGAAGCCGAAGCACTGAGTACAGAGGGAGATGCTCCTAAATAGCCCCCACCCTTGGAAGCAACAAGAATCAGCTGGGGAGAGCAACCTGGGATTGGCTGGCAGCAAGAGAGGGGGCGGAGCCCAGGGCGCTGGTCCAATCCCTGTCACCGGAGACAGACCTTCCGCGCTCAATGCCACCAAGATGTCGCCGCTGCTCCCGTGTTGAACCCAGGATGTGCTCAGGAGCAGACTCAGGGGGCTTGGGCTGCGGCGGAGCATCAGATGGCGGGAGCAGCGGCCCCGCCACACAGTCCAGCACCCGATCTTCCCCTCCTGGGGTTTGGCGGCGGTGACGGGAGTCTGCGCGGGGCGCAAGGCAAAGCGGAACCGCTGAGGCACATCGCGGAATAGGTGAGGGACGTGACATTTATATTTTCTGTTATATATACACACCATTTTTTAATTTTCTTTTCATTTTATTATTTTTCTTCTTTTTTGATATTTATTTTCTTTTTCCCACAATTACATCCCAGTTTGTATGTTAGTTTTTTAAAAATATTTTTAATGTTTTTTTGTTGGTCCTTCAAGAAATAGACATACATAAGGATGGTTAAATCTCATAACATTGCTATCTAATTTAATTTTTTAAAAACAAAATGCAACTTTGATACATATTGATGTTTTTGTATTGTATGTTTGTTCAATATCCTATTATCACTTGCTAACAATACAAATTGATACCTTTTAATGTTTAATAATATATCACTTTATTGTTTTACATTTTATATTTTATTCTTATATACATGTTTTTATTTGTAGACTCCTGATGTAGGCCTTCTGGCCGAAACACAATGTTGTGTCGAGTCATTTATTGTTCAATAAACTTTTGCTTTGACTTCATTATTACTGTGGTCCAGTCTTTGCAAACCCTGGTTCTCGCTCCCACTTTCTTTTTTTACTTAAAGGGGTAAGAATGAAAATGGGGATATTTTTTGGATGCGGGATCATTTGGTGATGGAGGAATAGGAAATGAAGTAGAAGGGAAAGGGCATTACAGAAAAGGAGTGGAAGGATATGAGACAAAAAATTGGAGTGACGGGGTAGATGAGAACTGTTTTAGATACTTGTCCCTGTTGTTCTCTGTGCTGCGCTGTGCCAAATTATTAGAAGAATGAAGCAGACTTTTGGAATAGGGTACTAGTGAACATTTTTCAGCTTGTTAACTTATAAAAAGCAATGCAGCTTGTTTATTGAGACAAGTCTTTGAAAATACTGGCCTGATGTTTATGATTTTGAACTCTTTCTATGCAGATTTTCTTCTTGCATGATAAATTTGGTGAATGTCTGTCTCTTTTGGTGGAGTGATTGTGCCTGCAGATGGACATGTGTACATTGATCCCTTTTAAATAATAATTTACATTTTGCAGATTTGAAAGCATTAAAAATAAATCACTACTAGGATGTAATTCAAAGATTTCTCTTTATTCTTGACATTTGTGCCCTAACCCAGAATCTCATGATGAAATGAAGTCTCATGGAATATAAATGGGTATCCTGGAACTTTGCAAGCCCTGCCCCACACTGAAGGCTCCTGAACCTTCCAAACCCCACCCCCCACCAAAGGCTTCAGAACACTTTGAGCTCCATCATATAGATTTCTGAGTTCCACTATGACATGAGGGACCTGACACTACCAAGCACTGGCCTATACTGAGAAGCTTCACACATTTTGAGTTCTGCTATTTGTGGAGGGATTACAGAGTTTTCTGGTTGCCCATAGTGTAGAGGTAGTAAATGTGTGCCCGATGATCCACCTTAATTTTGGTCTGAAGGGAGCAGAACACAAGACAAAATTTTTTCACCCCCCCAGCCCACCTTTCTTTGAAAACAGAACAGAAAATTGCACTTTAAGAAACAGGTATCCCATAATTAATTTAACCAAAAGGATGAGGAGATGGATGGAGTGGTGCCAATGTCCCATAGTTCCTTCCCTATTACAACTCAGTGCGGAAGGTGAGGGAGGTTCCTGCCATCTTCTTCTTGTAATCTTCATCAAATCTCTCATTTTGTGCCACTGTGAAATGTGTTTTCCAGTCGCCAACAGTCCCTGGAACACATAAATGTGAACCATGAGATGTAAGACTGCAGAAGTTTGGATTGTTGGTTTCAGTCTGGCCGATATTCAGCGCTATTTAACTAGCCAGGAATGGCTCCTGGCTGGTTAAATAGAACTTAACCAGCTAAACATTAATATGCAGCGTGAGAAAGCTGGTTATTTCCGCTGAACATTCATGGGTAGTGCTTAGTGGCTAACCGGCTATATCGCACGATATAACTGGCTAGCTGCAAATATTCAGCACTTCACCTGCTAAGTTTAGCGGCCAAAGTGGACTGCCTAAATAGCAGTCCTATCTTTGGCCGCTATAAACTAGCGAGCGCTGCAAAATTGACATAGCCTGTTAAATTTAAACCGGTCAAAAAAAACCCCAGACCTTCAATGCCGGTTACTGAAAATAACCCAGCACTGGATTTCCAGGATTAGCGCTGATCGCACGACTTAGCTGGCCTGCCTCCCACGGGCTGAATATCGGCTGGAGCAAGACCAAGGGAGGCAGGGAACAGATTCAAAAGATAAACTGCCACAGTTTCTGTCTCCCCCCCTACAACAGACTGCCACCCTTTCTGCCCTCCCGAAACAAATTTGACAAAAATAAATATATCATTTGATAAACGGTGCTAGATAGAAAGCTAGCCAGTGAAGAGTGATGGCACATGCAGGTTATTACATTTCATGTTTGGAAATATAATTGTACAATATGTATAGATATGCTTTCAGATCCCTTGCCTCTTGATTACTTCTTGTTCTTCTTTCCTTGCCTTTTATGTATCTTCTCCTTCTTCCATCTGTCCCTACCAGGATTATCAATGGAGTAGACAAAAACCTGGATGGAGTTGGGGGACCTCACCTAATGTCATATTGAGTGGAGATCCTCCACCCCACCCCTGGAGATTGTTGCCAACAGCCCTGGGAGTCCCTACTCTCTCACGCCAATACATAGCTCCCTTCTACCTCTGCGCTTTATGCCCAGCTACATGTCTTGCTATGATGCCTCATCTCTTTTCTGTGCATTTTATTTTTCTAATTGCCTGGTTCTAGTCTCTTTTCCACTTCTAAATTCTTTTCCAGGTTGAATATTCTATTTCTTCTCTCTCCTCTTGTCTTCTTCCTTTACTTCTCTACATATCTTTCTTTTATTGTTCCCCCCCTCACACACTTTTCTTTCACCCTTTATTCTCCGTTTCACCTCTCATCTTCTTACTGGCTTTTCCCATCTCCCTCGCATTCCCTCTCCAGTACTCCCCTTCTACACATACCCCCCCGTCCTATCCATCTCTTGCTCCCTCCCCCCCCCCCCCCCCCACAACCCTAGCCTCATCCATCTCCTGCTTTTTCCCCCCGGACTCCCTAACCCTATCTTCTACTCTGTTCCCCTCTCCCTCACCACCTTGCCCCATCTTCTGCTATTCTCCTCCCCTCTGCCCATACCCTCTAGCCCCAACCATCCCCTGCTCCTTTCCTCTGTCCCCACCCTTCCCTGTCCCATCCATCTTCTACTCCTTCCCTCTGCCCTTCACTCCTCCCAATCCCATCCATCGTCTGCTCCTTCCCTCCACAACAGTCCCATCAATCTTATGCTTTCCACTATCTACATTTTGACTTTTTTCTTTCTTCATGTTCACTGTCATTCCCTCTGTGTCCCTATCTGTCCTGTTCATCATCTCTCCTTTATGTCTCTGGCCCTATTCCCATGTTCAGTATCTGCCCCATGTCCCCATTCCCCTCTGTCTCTCTCTTCTGCCCCTGACCCCTACCCAAGGCCAGCATCTCTCCCTCTTCTATTCTCTGCCCCCTCCCCATGGTACTGCATCTGTCAGTCTCCACAGATACATCTTTCCCAATATATTCCACCCTGCATCCCATCTTTCATTCCCCCATCCCAGCATGTTTTTCACCCCACCCCACCGTGGGTCCAGTTTTTTACCCCTCTCTACCCTAGCACCTAAGCTCGATTCCTCTCCCTCTTTCCCGTGGTCTGGCATTTCTCTCCCTAACCCTTGTGATCTGGCATCTTTTTTTCTCCTCCCCCTTCCCCCATGAGATCCATTGTCACTGTTCCTCTCTCCTTACATCGCTCCCTCCCCAGTGAGGTCCAGTGTCACTGTTCCTCTCTACTTCCACCCTTCACAAGGTCCAGTGTCACAGTCCCTCTATCCTTCCACTACCCCTTCCCAATGTCCAGTGCCACCCTCTCTTTCTCTCCCCCATGCGGTCCAGTGTCACCCTCCCTCTCTCCTCTCTTCCCCCGGTGCGGTCCAGTGTTGCCCTTTCTCTCTCCTCCCTCCTCCCCAAGCATTCCAGTGTCGCACTCCCTCTCTCCTCCCCCCTTCCAGTGTGGTCCACTGTTGCTCTCCATTTTTTCTCCCCTCCCATGAGGTCCAGTGTCACCCTGCATCACTCCTTCCACCCCCATGAAGTCCAGTGTCACTCTCCCTCCTTCCTCCCTGCCACAAGGTTCAGTGTCATCTCCCTCCCTATCATCATCCTCCCCCTCCCCTCATGAGTTCTGGGATCTTTCTTCTCCCCCACCCCCACCTCGAGGTCTGGGATCGCAGTCCCTCCCCCCTCTCCCCATGAGGTCCAGGATCACACTCCCCCACCCCCTCCACCGTGAGATCCGAGATTGCTCTCTCTTCCCCCCATGAGGTCCGGAATCGCATTCCTCCCCAACCTGCCTCCCCCCACAAGGTACAGGATCGCTCTCCTCCTCCCATTTCTCCAGCACTGCAGTCTTCAGGCTGTTCAGGTCATCGCCAGATAAGTACGTTGCCTTCAGCTTGACCGAAAGGCTTTTCGCTGCAGCAACTTCCTGTTCCTGCGTAGGCAGGATGCCTCAGAGAGAAGGCTTCTGGGGCAGGCCGAAGGCAATTTACTTACATCACTAACGCTGCCGGCGGCCCTGAACAACCTCCTTAGCCCTGAACTGGACACCTTGAAGACTGCAGCACCGGAGGAGGGGACGGGATGGTGGTGGGGTGGGGGGGGGGGGGGGGAGTGCAATACTGGAACCTGCAGGGAAGGGAGTGGAAGGAGAAAGGGAGATGCTGCACCACTCAGGGAAGGAGGTGGCAAGCCGTTTGGGGGGGGGGCAATGCTCCCTCACCCCCCCAAACTATGCCCACAGAGGGTGTGGGCGGGGCCTGGGCAAGACCCATACTTACAAGCGTAACTTCTAGAATAGAATATTATAAGTTACGTGCTTCAGTGCAACATTTAGGAATCAACATTTACACTTGCCGTAGATCAAGCTTAAGTGTTTGCACCTAAATGTAGGCACGTAAAGGATAACTTATGCTCTATTCTATAATGGAACCTGGGTGTTCAGTTGCCATTATAAAATAACATTTAGTGCCCAGCATTTTGCCATGTTTTGATGCCTTATGCTGAACTGACCCCTATATGGATAACTTTAGGACAGCCTTTTCAACAGCCAATCTTATCTACCTAACTTTATCCAGCTCGTGCTAAACAGATAAAGTGTGCATTTTCTAGAACACCTCCCGCTCTGCCTCTTTGACTGTGGGTAGAGATACGATTTACCTGTTCAGCAGGGAAGAGGAGGAAGGTGGCTATTTATACTGAAAAGATTTGTCTACCTCAATTCCAAAGATAGCTACAGAAACATTTTGAATATTGAGCTTTAAGACTTTTTTTCAAATAATGCCTGAGATATGATCTATCACTTTTTGCCAATAGAATACAGGCATTTGGGGGAAATTCTATAAAATAGACTAACATTTATGAGTGCGCTATATGGATAAAAGATCAAATTGCTAGAGTTTTCAATCCTTCTTTCAGCAGCTCCGCCTTTCATATAGATTGAAACCAATGTTGACTTTGAGTGGCTTTAGGAGTGTTGTGCAGACTATGGTTCTATCAAAAATAGATTATTCTAATACGCTGTATTTAGGAATTACAAGTTCTTGAAACAAAGCTTGGAGAAGATATGGCTGATGGGAGATAAGATAAAAGTCTATAAAATACTGAGTAGAGGGAACGGGTAGAAGTGAACTGCTTGTTTACTCTTTCCAAAAATACTAGAACTAGGGGGCACAAAATGAAGCTACGAAGTAGTAAATTTAAAACAAACTGGAGAAAATATTTCTTCACTCAACATGTAATTAAACTCTGGAATGCATTGCCAGAGAATGTGGTAAAAGCAGCTAGCATAGCAGGGTTTAAAAAAAGGATTGGATAATTTCCTAACAGTCCATAAGCCATTATTAAGATGGACTTGGGAAAATCCACTGTTTTCTAGGATAAACAGCATAAAATCTGTTTTACTGTTCTGGGATCTTGCCAGGCACTTGTGATCTAATTGGCCACTGTTGGAAACAGGATACTGGGCTTGATGGACATTCGGTCTGTCCTAGTAGGGCAACACTTATGTTCAAGGCATCACAGATTATTAAAATGTAGCTGTCAGACAAAGCCTAGTGCCATATCCCAGAGCACAGGTCTGTATCCTAATATCCCACGATTCCAAGAGCCAGACAATGTATCTTAAAATCTGAGCAGAAATAGAGCCTATGGTATATTCTGGAGCATAGTAACTGAAGCTTTTTCAGATACCTTTCCTCATGAATGGCGAGATCGATTGATCAAAGATAAAAGAAGGTATGGTGGAGTAGTTAGACATGGGGTTCTCCTTCATGGCTTGGAAGGAGGAGTGATAGACAATCTTTTCCAGGATCTTCTCATCAAGATCCTTCTCCAGAAACTGCATAACTTTCCGGATCTCACGAGCAGGGTTCTGCCAGGGAAACAGACAAACAAATGCCCATCAGATAGCGAGAGAGAGAAGGAATATTTATCAGGTAGATACAGATGCAGGGAGAGGAATCATGTGAAGTAATTGATTGATCTGAGAAATCTCTTCTAGTGCACGTTCCTCATGGTTCTTACCTCCTTCATATCCTCATAGAATAGGTATAAAATACGATGATGCTCTCTTGCCTCCCACCATCCTTTCACATGATCATGCCATGGACCCCAAGACACTGAAAGCAAAAAAAAAGGCGAGAGTAAATTAGTGTCTCTGATTATATAATGTGGCTGCACAGGGTTAAAACTACATCTTAATCTAGAGAAAGAATCAGTTCCTGGTCTACGTTACTCATAATCTAGAGAAAGAATCAGTTCCTGGTCTACGTTACTCACCTTCTCCAGCCAGGAACGTCTCAAAATACTCTGGCCAGGTACCTGGATCTGGCAATCCATGATTCATCCTCCCGAAGTGGAAGTATGAGACCAGGTTGTCTTTGGCATTCCGAGCGACATAAATTACCTGAGAGAGATAGAAACACTTTGAAAAAGATACACTTTGAAAAAGAAAGAGACTGAAACAATGGCATAACCATAGGTGGGCTGAAATGGTTAGGGGTACTCCCACTTTGGGCTAAGGCCCACCCAAAATTGGTGCTCACGCTGAGTATGGCAAGGGATCCCAAAGTCCCACCAGCTGAAGACATCCTCCGGCAGCCAAAACTGTTTCCAAGTTCAGCAGCCAGCGCCTTCCGAATTGTACACTTATGTAAAATGAGTTTATCTTGTTGGGCAGACTGGATGGACCGTTCAGATCTTTATCTGCCGTTATTTACTATGTTACTATTTAGGTTCGAACGCTTATGCCAGCAATAGAGTTGGTGTACATTAGCACTTAAGTTCTGCAGATACCCAAGTAAATTTCAGTATTCTGTAAATTACATGCATCTAAATCTGAAATCCAATCATGCTCTGCCCAAATATACACTCCCCATGTAGATATGTGCTGTGTAAATTAAACGGGTATTTACGTAAGAGCACTTAGGTAGAATTTTGGCAGTTATCATTTATTGATTATTGATTTGATATACCGCCTCTTTCAGCATGAGTCAAGGTGGTTTACATATTAATAAAGTAAAACAAATCTAAGAAAAGGAACGGCATAAATTGATAGGATAGAATACTCGCAAGATAGTTAAAACCATTCATACATATGTCACCAACTGCTCCCCAACCAGTGAATTCTAATTTGCAGGGTCTAATTGTTCATTTGTTGTCAAATGCTGAATAAAATAAGAGTGTTTTCAGCACTGTCTGAAAAGAGACATGCTGCCTGATATTTAGCACCTTGTAGTGCTATAGAAATGCTAAATAGTAGTAGTAGTAGTCTCTGTCGATATTCAGCGAGGAATAACCGGCTATCCTCTGCTGAATATCTGCGATTAGTGACTGGCAGATAACCAGTTGTATCACGCGATATAACCAGCTATCCACTGATTTTTAACCGGGTTTGGCGGTCATATTTGGCCGTGTCAAACCCTGGTGTATCTTTGGCCAGTTTAAAGACAACTGGCTATGTCTGAATATTGACATAGACAAATATGTTCAAACCAGCCGAAAAAAAAACCTTAGATATTCAATGCCAGTCACCGGAAATGGCCCAGCATTGAATAGCCGGGTTCAGCGTGGACTGCAGGAGACTGCGCGGCTATCTCCTGTGGTCTGAGTATCGGGGCCATAGGATTTTCTAACCAGATATCACATGGCAAAGACTTCCACAGTACAGGTGCTAGGAAGTTACATGCCTGTGTGCGCGTATATGTACATAAATGGCATTATTATTTACACACGTAATGGGCATGTAAATGTTACAGAGTTGCCCTTATAGGGAATTATTATTATTTTTTTAATCTTTATTGAAAACATACAAAGCAATTTCAAAGGCACAGGATTAAAAACTGGAGCCTGTTCTAGCTGAAGTGCTATTGGATTTCCCGGCACTTCCTCTGGGCCTTGGCCCATCGGTCCTTAAGGTTTACGGAATAATTCTATAAGGTGGCATCTACTTTTAGGTGTGAACAACACATGTGTACATCAGTATTTTAATCATTTATATGTGCAAATGACCTTTTATAAAATACCAACCAGTCTAAAAGTACATGTGTCATTTGCATGCTGTGTATACTTCCACTGTGGATATGCAGATGGGTGGAGTTTGGGCACAATGTGGTGGCACAAGCAAGTACATACATGATTATAGAATGCTGTACTATAATGCAGATTCGGAAACAAATTGATGACATATTGACCCAAAGGGCGGAGAGAGATATATACTTTCAACGTTTTAGGCTGCACAAATGGGGCAACAAAGCAGGGAAATTACTAGCTAACATGGTCAGACCACCCCGGAAACGGCAGATCATTACTACCATTAAAGATACAGAGGGGAAGGTATATACTGAAGAGGCCCATATAATGCAGCAATTTGTACAATTCTACAGTTCCCTGTATAAGGCTAGGGAGTTTGACCCTGAGGTGTGCGAGAGGTTCTTACAGGCAATACACATTCCACAACTTACAGCGGATCAACTACAAGCTTTAAATACACCCATCTTGGGACAGGAAATCAAACAGGGTATAAAAGCTTTGAAGCTGACTAAGGCTCCGGGACCGGATGGGTTCGGCCCAGAGTACTACCGTATCTTGGCGGACCTTGTTATGGAACCGCTGAGGGACTGGTTCAATGGGATCATAGGAGAGGGGTTGGCATTTCAGAGCAACATGGCCCATGTGGTATTACTGCCAAAGCCGGGCAAAGACAAGGCGCAGGTAGGATCATATCGTCCAATTTCACTTTTAAACCAGGATGTGAAATTGCTAGCGGCCATAATGGCCAAACGATTGAATGTAGTAATTCCGCACCTGATACATGCAGACCAGGTTGGATTCGTACCGGGGCGATATGCATCCATGAATATTATGCGGGCCATGGTGACCATACAGGAATACAGAGAGAGTGGGGGAAAGGAAGCTATTGTGGGATTGGACATGGAAAAAGCTTTCGATAGCATTTCTTGGAGGTACCTATTCTGGGTTCTGGAAAGGTATGGGATAACGGGGCCATACTTATCGTGGATTAGAGCTCTCTATACAAATCCCCTAGCCAGGTTGTTAGTTAATGGGAAACTAACAGAAAGCTTCGCGCTACACAGAGGCACTCGGCAGGGGTGCCCCCTCTCACCCCTTCTTTTTCTCCTGGCAATAGAGCCACTTGCAATTAAAATAAGGAGCAGCAGGACAATCCGGGGGCTGCGAGTGGGGCACCGGGAATTCAAACTTAACTTATTCGCTGATGATATTTTATTGTACTTGGCCCACGCCCCTACGGACTTACCAAAGGCTTTGGCCATAGTGGATGAATTTGGGGATCTGTCAGGGTTGCGGGTAAATTGCTCCAAATCAGAAGTACTCTCCCTATCGGGGCAACCGGGAGACCCGGGAGTAGAGGAAATGCCGATTCCATTCGCCAAGGGAGCAATGCGGTATCTAGGCATTTTCTTAAGCACTAACGCGAGGACATTTTATCGCAAGAATGTAATCGACCCGGTGGACAAAATTAAGCAGTTGTGTGTCCGTTGGAAGGACCTACCGTTGTCCCTGATGGGGAGAATAGCCCTCGTGAAAATGGTTATGTTGCCCAAGGTTCTTTATCCCCTACAAGTAGCTCCTATTTGGCTCCTACGGAAAGAAGAGCGATTGTTTCGCTCTATAATCCGCTCCTTTATTTGGCATGGGAAGGGAGCAAGGATAGGACACCAGAAATTAGTATATAGCAAGGGGGCCGGGGGTCTGGGATTACCTGACCTGCGCATTTATAATGTTGCTGCGCTAATGCGGTTTATCTTTGAAGGGTTGGCAGATCATTACCGGTTTTTGCCGCACGGAGGGTTGGAAGACTGGAGTCGACCGTGGTCTTTTGTAAACTTGATTCATATGCGGACAAATACGAACCCGCAATTAGTGAGCAAATTGGCTTTTCTGAGACCGTTCAGGAGGGCATGGGTCTGGTGGAGAGGACATCAAGATCGATCACCTGACGCGTCTCCCTTCTTGGGCCTTGTGGGTAATGCGGACTTCCCGGCGGGCATGGGATACTCGATGTTTACTAAATGGCAACAGAACGGGTGTAGAATACTGGGTCACCTTTTAGTAGAGGGCGGGGATAGCATAGAGTCTTTTGATCAAATAAAAGAGAGATGGGATATCCCTAATAACAATTTGCTGCATTATATACAGGTGAGGCATTATCAATCTTCCCTTAAAGGGAAATATGGGGACAAGTGGACGTGGGGCCTATTGGATAAGATTCTGCTTCGTACTCCATTTAAAGTAAACAGCATCTCCACATGGTATAAGATACTACAAATGCACACTCCAACAGGGGGGATGGAACGGTTGATAGAGCAGTGGAACAGGGAACTGAGTACGAAATACACAATTCAAACATTTAATCGGCTTTTTAACACATTATATGCCATGGTCAAGACAGCAGATTTACAGGAAGCGCAGTACAAGATAATGCATAGAGCTTATATTACCAAAGCCAAAGGGGCAGCTATGGGCTTATGGGGGGACGGACAATGCAACAGATGCCGCCGGGGAGAGGGTACTTTTCTCCACTCTTTTTTGGAGTGCTCGAGCCTATCTATCTGGAATGAGGCATTTCAAATAATACAACAGGTCACCCACAAGCAGATAGAGTGGGACTATATAACATTACTACTGGGAGATCAAAATCTTTTGTTGACACAGGGCCTATCGCAACCACACAGGAGATTCATATATATGACATTATTGCTAGTCAAAAAGACTATTTTGCAATTTTGGACCTCCGCTGAGAGTGTACCAATTGAAGCCTGGAAGACCAGGATGCAGGAAGTCGGCAAATATGAAAGCCGGATCTATGCCAAATCTCTAAAATCCATAAACAAGCAATATTCGAAGGTGTGGACAGATTGTTTACAGCAGCTAGGGTAAAGAGGGAAGGAGGCGGGGATGGGATGGGAGGGAATAGGATGTGTTTTTGAAGCGAATGGTGTGAGAAGGAATGGGAGGGAATGGGATGCATGAGATGAATGGATAGGGGGTACTTTATAAAAAAAAAAAAAAAAAAAAAGCCGACACGTTTATGGCATTACAAAACCTAAGTTGTTAAATCTTTGTTTACTATTGGATGCTGTTCAGGCCATCTACTGTATGGAAAGGCTTTTGATATTACCTGAAACATTGCAGATGTACCTATGTATCGCATTGGTGACAATAAAAATTAATTAAAAAAAAAAAAAGAATGCTGTACTAATTTACACAGGTTCTTGCCACAATATAGGCATTCATTTATACCAGCTATAGTGCTAGTGTAAGAGATTGTGCCTAAATGAAGGCACATTTTCTGCCACTTATGCTATTTATTTTGGAAAGAAAAGTAGGTACCTTACTTTTTTTTTTTAAATAGGCTTGACACAGGTGCTTTCTAAAATTATCCTGCAGAGGTAACATGTGCATATAAATGATCTCTTATAAAATAATGACCATAATAAAAGTATGTGTGTTGTTTGCATGGCGCATACTTCCACTTTGGGAATGCACACGGGCAAGGTTTGGCAGTGCAAACAAGTGTACATGTGGATGATGGAGGGTAATTTTATAACCAGGAGCCTAGTTTAAGGTGACAAAAATGCCACCTATGCCAAGCTTATTTAATAAAGAAAGTTGGTGTTAAGTGGCCAAAAGCATGTCTTCATTTACAGTGCGAATATTTATATCAGCCCTATAGTGGTGTAAATGACTGCGCCTACAATGAGCAAAAATGAATGTAAATTACAGTGTAATTGCTCACACCATGCATATGTTTACACTGCTCAGCACACAAGGGTGTTTATGTGCATATGTTGGCACTTATGCACATAAATGACAAAAATACCAATATCTACATGCATCACCTAAAAGCAGTGCCAACTTACAGAATTCTCCCATAATGACTTATATGCACAAAGTTCTGTAAATGGGCTGGATTCTATATATGGTGCCGAAAAAAGCCCTAAGCCGGGCTTAAAGTTAGACATGGTTTACAGAATAACACTTATGCCCAGGAATCGCACCTAACTTTAGGTGCAGCCATTTGCACCATCTGAAACACATACACATCATTATGGGGGTGCAAATACCCCTCCTTTGCACCTCCAGTCACAGGCGTCCCCAAGGCTTGGGGAGACGAGGGGCATAATCAAACGGGGCGCCAAGTTTTCCTGAGGACGTCCTCACAGGACGTCCCGGTGAAGGGGCAGGGAAACCCGTATTATCGAAACAAGATGGGCGTCCATCTTTCATTTCGATAATACGGTCGGGGACGCCCAAATCTCAACATTTAGGTCGACCTTAGAGATGGTCGTCCCTGGTTTTCGGCGATAATGGAAACCGAGGACGTCCATCTCAGAAACGAGCAAATCCAAGCCATTTGGTTATGGGAGGAGCCAGCATTCATAGTGCACTGGTCCCCCTGACATGCCAGGCCACCAACCGGGCACCCTAGGGGGCACGGACGTGGACTTCATAAATTGCTTCCAGGTGCATAGCTCTCTTACCTTGGGTGCTGAGCCCCCCCAACCCCACTACCCACAACACTACCATAGCCCTAAGGGGTGAAGGGGGGCACCTACATGTGGGTACAATGGGTTTCTGGTGGGTTTTGAAGGGCTCACATTTACCACCACAAGTGTATCAGGTGGGGGGGGATAGGCCTGGGTCCGCCTGCCTGAAGTGCACTGCACCCACTAAAACTGCTCCAGGGACCTGCATACTGCTGTCAGGGAGCTGGGTATGACATTTGAGGCTGGCAAAAAATATTTTTAAAGTTCTTTTTTAGGGTGGGAGGGGGTTAGTGACCACTGGGGGAAAAAGGGGAGGTCATCCCCGATTCCTTCCGGTGGTCATCTGGTCAGTTTGGGCACCTTTTTGAGGCTTGGTCGCAAGAAAAAAATGGACCAAGTAAAGTCGGCCAAGTGCTCGTCAGGGACGTCCTTCTTTTTTCTATTATTGGTCGAGGACGCCCATGTGTTAAGCATGCCCCAGTCCTGTCTTCGCTATGCTTCCAACACGCCTCCTTGAACTTTGGTTGTTCCTGCGATGGAAAGCAGTTGAGGGCGCCCAATATCGGCTTTCGATTATGCCGATTTGGGCGACCCTGGGAGGACACCCATCTCTCGATTTGTGTCGAAAGATGGGCGCCCTTCTCTTTCGAAATTAAGCCTGTAAGCCTCCCCGGCCCCAACTTCAAACTTTCCCAGACCCACCACTGCCTCTTCCATCCTGTTGTAGCCCATTTCTCTTTCCCTCCCCTTTTATTCACCACTGCCATGCAGCACATTGCCCCTTTTCATTGCACCACATTCGGTCTGCTAATAAACAACCAAGGCAGAGGTGCAGGACCACAGCTCTCTGCATGCTACTACTGCTTTCTGTAGCAGTCGCGGATGTTTACCTCAGAGGGATTGGCACGGGAAGCAATAGCGGCAGGTAGAGAGTTATGGTCCCACGCTTCTGCCTTGGTTGTTTATTAGAGTGGACCCAGTGAGGTGCAACAGGAGGAACATTGTGCTGCATGGTGGCAGTGGATAAAAGGGGAGGGAGAGATAAACAGGGTAAGATAGGATGGGTAGGCCAGAGTGAGGGAAAGAAATGGAAAGCTGTAGGTAGACGCAGTCAAAGTTTGGGTCAAAGTTGAGAGATGTGGTGAATCGGAGGATGCCAGAAGTATTGTGGAAGTTTGAAGAGCTTTAATGGTCCTTTGATTGGCAACAGTCATATTTTGGGAGTCACGTTGCTGGCAGTGACAGAAGATCATTAAGTGATGTGTTGATTCGATGCTGTCCTGTGTGGATGGGTACAGCGCTTGGAGTTTGCGACATCAGCATTGATATACAATGTGTGCACAGTGGAACTCTTTTTTCACAACTGCTTAATTGGCTAACTCTGCAAGTGCAGAGATAACCAAGGAAAAATTGGCAACATACTGACAGTATTCTAGCGAGTGCGTTTTTGGTGAGATCAGCTGTAGGCTGGACAATTGCCATTGATATTGCATGTTTCACTGCCAGTTGTGTTCATTATTAGATAAGATTCATTGATTATATTGTCGTTTGATACATATGATGGTAGTAGTTGATGTATGTGTAAAGTTTGATGAATGGTGGCATGAGTGGTGAGAATGTAGTTTGTTTACAGCATTTTATATATTTTATGTATTTAGTAGTACAATGTTTACTGATTTGATACCAATAAAGGTTTGCAATTCTTCATAGCTGTGATCGATAGTACATGCAGTAGCAAGTTCTACAGCTATACTGGAATACTGTTACCCAGTTTTTTGATATTTTGTTATAGAGTGGTTAACTGCTGATCTACTCAAGCTAATATATATTATCAATCTGAAACTCAAAACACACAGCTTCACACACGCTGTGTATTACAATGGATACAAGACACACTCTAACCCAGCAGTATCACTTGTAATTCTTCTTTCTTTTATTATTCTAACATCTCTTCTTGCTTTTTCTTCATCTCCTCCATGTTGACTTTCAATGTTTGAATCAATAATAACATTAAATCTAACGAGCAACGATTAAGAATTTTATTCCATTGCTCAACAAAGTCGATGTTTTTTTCAAATAATTTCGGAGCTAGCCTTAATCTTAGGTCGCGGAGGATGATCTCTGTCTTTTTTTTTTTTTTGTTACATTTGTACCCCGCGCTTTCCCACTCATGGCAGGCTCAATGCGGCTTACATATTGTATACAGGTACTTATTTGTACCTGGGGCAATGGAGGGTTAAGTGACTTGCCCAGAGTCACAAGGAGCAGCCTGTGCCTGAAGTGGGAATTGAACTCAGTTCCTCAGTTCCCCAGGTCCAAAGTCCACCAACCTAACCAAACAGGCGCTATGCATTTCATATTTCACTTTGTTGAGCAATGGAATAAAATTCTTAATCGTTGCTCGTTAGATTTAATGGAGACAGTACAGCAATTTGTAGTCTTCCTGAATCAATGTCACCCCAAGATAAAGTTTGAAATGACTTGGGAGAAACATCACATCTCTTTTTTGGATGTATGAATTGAACAGTCCACTGATAGGAACTCTCTATTGCATTTTTCCAGCATGCATCCTTCACATATGAAGCGAAATATTCCATTTGCACAATTCCTCAGGCACCGTCGGATTTGTTCATCTGATCAAGAATTCAAACAAAGCACCAACCAACTGAGCCATCGATTAATACAGAGGGGCTACCCCAAACACATTGTCAGAAAGGCAGCAAAAAGAGCCAAGCACAACCCAAGAGAATCGCTTTTGCAGTATAAAGCTAGTCAACAACAAGAGGACATTCTACCATTTGTTATAGAATACAACACACATACCACTAGGTTGAGTCGAACAATAAAAAAACATTTTGAAATATTAAAAACACAACCGACTTTATAAAAAGCGAACATTCTATTTTCCTACCAAAGAGGTAGCAATTTGGGTGACATGCTCAGCTCCAACGATGTTTGGAGCCAAAGAAAGGACAACAGCAAAAAAGGGTTCCACAAAAAATGTGGCCGATGTTCTGTATGCCACATAATGATGGAGGGGGATAGCTTTATACATCCAAGGACAGGAAAGCAATACAGTTTTCGATCTATGACCTCGTGTGATACTGCAGGGGTGGTATATTTGATTATATGCCCCTGTAACCTCATATATATAGGTCAAACAACAAGACCATTAAGGACATGATTGATGGAACATCGTTCCTGTTTAAAGCTTGCAAAACGAGAAGCCCCAATGGTAACCCCTTGTAATGCAGCAGGACATGTGTTCGACAATTTAAGATGCACGGTTTTGGAGCATTTACAACCCACTTTGAGAAGGGGGGATCAGAGAGGCCGATTGTGACAAATTGAGCAGAAATGGATTTTTTATTTTTGCTGACAATTGAACCGGATGGAATGAACGTTAGGGTTGAATGGGCAGCGTTTTTTTGACTTACGGTGAGGGGTGTGAGTGCCTACGTGGCTCAAGAGTGGCTTCTTCAAAAGATGATGTAGGGGTGAAGGATGCATTTTGATTGGTCAAAAATGGGGGAGGAGTGAATCTCCCTGATTGTAAAATGGAGGCGTTCGGTAGTTAGCAAAGTTCCTTGTCTTTGGATTGCAGCAGAGGCGACACAGGAGTGTTATTGTGTCCAGGAGCGGCAACTGATGAGAAATATGCGAATCTTTACAAGAATAGCGGACCCCTGAAGCAGCGACAGCGCAACGGGGATTCCCTGTTGGGTGAAGACGGATATGATAGAGCCAGTTTGATGGGAATTTAAGTTAAGTAACTGGCAGCAGTCACACATTATTCAATTGTAAAGGAAAGTAATGTACAGATATTAATCCTGTGTGCTATGGATACATGAGATGCTTAAGCAGTATTTTGTGCGCAGATTGACTATTGTGGAGTTTTTTGAGGCGAAATGATGGTGCGCCGTGCCTATGCCTTATAGTCGGTTAAGTTCTGGCTGGCTGGGTGGCGATACTGAAGCCTTTTTCTCCACTTAAAAAGATAAGAAGAAAAAGAGATAAATAGAAAAAATAAAAAAAATAATAAAAGAAAGAAGAATTACAATTGATAGAGTGGTTAACTGCCAGATTCCAGTTTGTGAATGAGTCCACTGGTAAGGGGTCTGAAATCTGATTTAATTTTGTTGTTATCCCTTCCCAGAGTTTACCACCATCTATTTTGCCTCTGATTTGTACTGTTTCTCTTTTTGTTTTATCTTATTTAATGAGATTAATGGGTAGGCAGACTTCTTGTAATTTATGGTCTGACCAGATGAGAGTAGAGGATTTTGTGATAATTTCCATTTATTTTGTACTGAGTTTGAAAGGTGAATTGGTGTAAAAATAGCATCAATCAAATGTCCTCCACTATGGGAGGTAACCTCATTAATTATTTTTAGGCCCAGCTCATTTAAGAATCATAGTAGAGATGAGCTTCTTGACAGTCATTGTTTTCAAGATGTAGGTTTAAGTCTCCGACAATAATGATGGAGGAACTGGATGTTAGGCATTGTACTATAAACGATTGGAGGTTGTCTGCTATGATCCACCAAAGTCCTGGGGGGCAGTATAACAACACTGTTATTCTGTAACCTTGTGTGTTGGGGGTTGTCTGTACTTTTAAAGAAAAACCCTTCCAGGCCTTTGTTGTTTATTGAGTCTATTTACATAATGTGTAGAGTTGATCAGTAGATTATTGATATCACCCCCCCCCCCCCCCCCACCGGCCTCTTTTGTCAGTTCTGTGTATTCAGTGTGCCAAGTAGTAGGGAGGGCATATTAATTGTTGAACTACAATAAATTCTTTAGCTAGCCATGCTTCTACTGCACAAACTAGGTCAAAGTTCTTTTCAGAAATGAAGTCTTTGATGAGATCGTATTTATTTCTCACTGATCTCACATTGAAGTAGCCTACAGAAATGGAGGACGAGTTAGCGTCCAAGATCGTTCTTGCTTTTTTTTTAAATGTTACCTGGACTGGTTTGATAAATTTATGTTGGTGCTTACTACTACTGAGGTATTGTACCTTCTCCGGTCTCCTAGTAGGAGCTATTGGTATTGAGTTGATTAAATTAGAGAAATTTACCCCTATGTGGTTCCTAGGTCTTGAGATTCTGGTGAGGCCTCTGCCATTCCAGATTTGAAAGAGTACCCATTACCCCTATTAGTCCAAACCAGTAGATCACATTTAGCACAAACACTGTTTTTGAGTTAGTGCTAATTGCCGATATATGAATTATTCATGTTTGCAAGCAGTAGTATTTAGACTCACTATGGTTTCATTCAGTTTCACGAAGGGGCTTTCCTCAGTGCAACGTCCAATTTGAGAAAGTGTCACTTTGATTTGCTCCCCCCTCAATACCTAGCTTGCCCACCTGGTGTCACCCCCAATATTTCTGTCTAGAGGTATCACTGAGTACAAATGTATCCCTATCATTCTATAACATGTGTTAATTTTAAGAATACCCCATTATGCCCATCACCCTCCCATTTCTTGCTCCCTTTTCCAGATTGCGTATAAATTTTAGGCACAGATCCTGTGCCTAAATGTATGTGCATAAATGCCAATTAAATCTAATTAGTGCCAATAATGGCATATTAAAAAGTCAATTATTGGCATTAGCTTGTTATTCAATATAATTGTGCACACACCCAAATTTGCGGTACTCAATTTTTGGTGACTTCTACAGAATCAGGGGGGATAGAGGGCAATTCTATAATTTGGTGCCCAAATGCTGCATAGGGAGCACCTATTCTGTAACGGCACCTGGGTGCCCAGATTACATTATAGAATATTAGTATAAACCCACATTGGCACGCCTAAATTCAGGCATACTCATTTATGCAAAGTAAATGGACGTGCCTCAGTGGGCATGCAACATGCATAACTTAACGGTATTCTGTAAATTGTGCATGTAAATGTCAAATCCACCCATGCCCCTCCCATTTACCACCTAGATTTATTTTACGTCCCTTGTAGTTATGTGCTATGGTGGCACCTATGTGTGGCCTTAGAGAACAGCACATAGGGCACTTACATACATGACACGTTTTTGTACATTTATGCATGCAAGGTGTGCATAACTGCAAGCTCTCAGTTAAAGAATTGTCTTTATAATCACTACAAATTGAAAAAAAGGCATAAATGTATTTGAATATCAATCTCGGGGTCTCCCACACAGAAAAACTCAAGCTCCTTACCTTACAGTTATGTTCCCAGAAAGATGGAGGCAGTAGCTGAATGGGGAGGTGGGATTTCAGAACTCTTGGTGATGGCATCTCCAAAGCTTTCTCCAAACCTAAATATACAGGGTAAGTTAAAATAAATGCCACTATCAAAACCCTTCAGTGGTGCACCTTGGTAGAGAGATACACACGTAATGTTACTTTCACATTCCTACTGTTACACCTCAGCAGTATTAACTGTGGGTCCCCATCATCAGGTCCCCATCATCAGGTCCCCCCAATGCAATGCCTTGGCAATGAGATACAGTGCCAGTATCACCCCCATATTCCCAAAATGGCTGTAGGGCTGTGCATTCATTTGTGCGCCTTAAAACATTTAATGCATGATAAATTGATTTAATGCACACTAATCAACTTAGCATACCTTAATTCATCAGTTAGAGCTCATTAAATTAATTTAATTTAACAAGCACTGTTTTCCCTATTAAAACAAAAATGTGAAAGTAACAAAAAATATCCCAAAATTGGACAACATTTGTGAACCCCCCCCCCAAAAAAAAACTAACCAATGTTTCATGCTTGTATGCATCCCTATGAAATGCTATGATTCAGCAGTGTGATACAGTGCTGGTATAAGATCAGTGACTCAAATGGACATCTGGTTACAGATATGGAGAATGTCCACTTTGGTCAGAGATTTTCTTCAGTTTTGGGTATGGATGCAGTGAGAAAAAGGTTTAGTGGACAATTCAGCGAGATCAGTTTTCTTTACAAATCCAGCGTGTTTCAGTCTACAAATCTGGCTGGGATCAGTCTTGGTTGCAAATTTGGTGAAGATCAACTTTGGCTGCAAATCAGACAGGGTTAGGTGCGGTCACCGATTTGGTAAACACAAGGTTTGTTTAAAGCATTAGCAAGGTCTGATTTGTTAAGTACATAAGTAATGCCACACTGGGAAAAGACCAAAGGTCCATCGAGCCCAGCATCCTGTCCACGACAGCGGCCAATCCAGGCCAAGGGCACCTGGTGAGCTTCCCAAACGTACAAACATTCTATACATGTTATTCCTGGAATTGTGGATTTTTCCCAAGTCCATTTAGTAGTGGTTTATGGACTTGTCCTTTAGGAAACCATCTAGCCCCTTTTTAAACTCTGCTAAGCTAACCGCCTTCACCACGTTCTCCGGCAATGAATTCCAGAGTTTAATTATGCGTTGGGTGAAGAAAACATTTCTCCGATTTGTTTTAAATTTACTACACTATAGTTTCATCGCATGCCCCTAGTCCTAGTATTTTTGGAATGCGTGAACAGGTTCCAGGTTAGTAAAGCTAAGATCTGGTTACAGATCTAGTTAAGCTAATGTTTAATATAGGTCTAGTTTGGTCACAAATCTGTAACAGTTGGTTTAGTTACAGATTCAGTTAGAATACGGTTTGGTTACAGCTCTGACGAGTATTAAATTTGGTTCCGAGTCAGATGTGGCTTAGACCAGATTACAGTCCAGATGCAGATCAACTGTGATTACAGGGTTGGCAACAGACAGGTTTAGTTTCATATCCAGTAAGATTCAAGTTTGACCACTGATCCAATGTTGACATGCAGACAGTATCTCTTACCTGACTTCAAGGGGAATGGTACTATCAAATCAATGAAAGGTACACGGTCATGGCATGGTGCTCGTTGACACCTCTTGATGTCGCCATCATTCTGGATCAGATCAACAATCTCCTGTATCCATGTTGTACCTGTACAGATACGGACAAGAGAGTTGCATTGTTGTTTAAAATCTGCTCTGTAACATCTTTTAGGAGTGTTGCAGGAAAAGTATTGGGGGAAGGTACACTGAAATTCATTCATGCACGTTAATTTTGTTTTCTTGAGTCCTGCTAGACCAGTCCAGAGCAATAGGCTGAGTCCCCCTATCAGCAGATAGAGGTACAGATAAATTAACTACTCCAATGACATCACTGGTATAAGAGTTTGTACAGCCTGGCAGTGGCGTTCCTAGCGTGGATGGCACCCGGGGCGGATCGCCGATGCGCCCCCCCCGGGTGCAGTGCCCCCCCCCCGCCTGCGAAATGACACCTTCCCCCCTCCGCGGCGAAATGACACCCCCCCCCGGATGCACGCCACTGGGGGGGGTGCCGCGGCGTGCGCCAGTGGGCTCCGACTTCGTGAACTTCGCTCGTTCGCTGCAGCTCCCTCTGCCCCGGAACAGGAAGTAACCTGTTTCGGGGCAGAGGGAGCTGCAGCGAACGAGCTAAGTTCGTGAAGTCAGAGGAGCCCACAGGCGCGCGCTGCGGCACTCCCCAGTGGCGTGGCGTGCACCCGGGGCGGACCGCCCCCACCCCCCTTGGTACGCCACTGCAGCCTGGAATACTCCATTATACTGCTGCCAAAGCGGAAATAGATCTACTTTGCCACACCCGTGTTTGGTTCTTGTAGGACATTTTAATTTGAATCTGGAGAATCAAGTTAATAATAATGTGCCAGATTTTTAAAAATCTTTTTTGGACAGCTTGCGTTTTGTGATGCAGGATTTTATTTTTAAGCCTAAAAATATTGGGAGTCACCCTTGACCACTACCTTTCACTCGATAGCCACATAAACGCCACCACAAAGAAGATGTTGTTCTCACTATGGAAACTAAAACGAATAAAATCTTTTTTCCCCGAGAGAGGTATTTCATCACCTCATACAGTCCGTCGTTTTATGCCATCTGGATTATTGTAACGGAGTATACGCTGGATGTAAAGAGCAACTAATTAAGAAACTGCAGATGGCCCAAAATACAGTGGCCAGATTAATTTATGGAAAGTCCAAATTTGAAAGTGCCACGCCTCTCCGAGAGAAAATGCATTGGCTTCCTGTCAAGGATCGAATCACCTTTAAAATCTGCTCCCTAGTTCACAAAATCCTATATGGTGAAGTTCCTGGTTACATGATTGATCTCATCATCCTACCTCCCAGGAATGCATTTAGACTCTCCCATTCATATCTAAACCTTCATTAGCCAAACTGCAACGGAATAAAGTACAAATCCACGTATGCTACATCCTTCTCCTTCATCAGCACTCAACTTTGGAATTCTTTGCCGAAATCAATAAAAACCATCAACAACCACCTAACTTTCAGGAAATCACTGAAGACCATGTTATTTGGAAACGCTTATCCCAAGCACTCAGCATGTGTCTCCACTGTTGAATGCACATCAATCTAGAGACAATTTTGGACACATTCCCCTTCCCTCCTCTTTCCTGGTTCCCCTATTCCTCCCGTCCATTCCTCATCCTCCCCATTATTTTTTGTGTAGGTTTTCTGCTGTATTAGCTTCTTTTTACTGCATTGGCGTCTGCCTCTGTGGTGCGCTGTAAGCCACATTGAGCCTGACGCTGTTGGGAAACTGTGGGGTACAAATGAGATAATAAAATAAATAAAATAAATTCCTACTAATGAAGTGGAAATCACTGCTTCCTCATCTCATCTATTAATATTTTGTGACTGGACACCTGTCTCATGGTCAGATCATTATGTTTGTAATTTTACCTTGAATTTTACTCACAATGAGAGGATTTTTGGAGCCTGGTCTGAATCCTCGATGTCGGCATCGACAACGAATATTGCACTGGCATCGGGAGTATCAGTATGTATGGCTGCTAGACTTGTGGACACTGGGAGCAGTGGTGCATCGAGGGGGGTCTCCAACTGTCTCGATGCCAATTGCTGTGATGGCCCCTGGAACCAGCCTGTGTCGGATCCAACCCCAAGGCATTATGAGGATTTGACATTGTTCTCACTGGCACCGAGTAGCCTCGATGACCGGCTTTGGGCGAAGACTAAGAAGCATCGGCATCAGTCTCCCTTAATACACGGTGCCAGGAGAACAGTTGCCACCAAGAGGACTTCTCCCCCTCCATAAAAGAGGTGCCAGTGCATCGGTCTCCCAGCAGCCAGGACCAGGCTCTTCTTTTTGACCCCAGCAGTTCTGATGACTGTCTCTGAGCCTGCGCCTCAGCCTTTCCCATCCTGGACCTCAATGAGCGCATCTGAGCCTTGCTTCCTGAGCTGCTGGCTGGCCACATGCAAAGGAGTGCTTCGGCATTGGGGGTGCTTCAGCCTACTTTGCTTCCCATTGCAGACCTGCTTGGCCCTCAGCCTGCGGTGCGGCCTCTGATGCCGGTGTCACGTGCAGCACCAGTGTCAACTGCCACCCAAGCTGATACGTCGGTGGAGTAAGCTTGCACCGGAGTTGAGGCAGGAGCTGACTCTGGCTCGGTCTCAGCCCTCCCATGAGGAGTTTTTGACCAACCCTGATGAGGAGAGCTCTTGGGAGTCAGTGGAGGATCCACGGTACTTTTCAGAGGCCGAGTCTTATGGTATCCCTTTCAACCCTTCCCCTCCACAAGAAAGGAAGCAATCTCCACCTGAGAGCCTCTCCTTTCCCTCTTAAGGAAATGGCGGCTGCCATTCCATTTCCTTTAGAGGTGGAGGATGAGCCCAGGGCCAAGATGCTCAAGATCCTGGACTACGAGTTGTCTCCGAGAGAGGCTGTGACTGTAGCACTGCACAAGATCCTACAGGACGTTCTCGTGCAGAATTGGGAGTCCCTTCTGTCTGTTCTGATACTGACCAAGAAGATTATGCACTGGACCTACAACATACTTGATAAGCCCCAGCTGCCTCATCTTTCCATGGTGGTGAAATCTGCCTTCAAAAAGGGCCAGTTCTTGAGACTAGCTTTGGCGCTCCCGGGCAGAGAAGCTATAACCTTGGATTATTTTGGGAGGAAGATACTCCACGCCTCTATGCTCGTGTCATGCATACAATCATACAAGCTCTTCACTTGTGGGACTCTGTGCACAAGATGATAGACTTGGCTGACTCTCTCCCACTGGAGCAGGCTGAGTCACTGCCAGTTGACCAAGAGGCATATTTTCAAAGCACTTAGCCTTCCAAAGTTCCTTAGGTTTCTATGGAACTTTGGAAGGCTAAGTGCTTTGAAAATGAGCCCCCAAGCAGCAGAAAGTATGTCGTAAGTTCTTGGCCAGGGGTGCCCACAACACTTTTAATCTAGTATCCAGGATGTCTACCCAAAGTATAGCGATATGCAGACTCTCATGGCTGAATGACTGACTTGGAAATGGTGGTTCAGCAGAGTTTGGCGGATACCCCATGCCGGGGGGATAACTTTTTTTGAAGAGAAGGTTGAGGAAGTCGCTGACAAAATCAAGAAACACACCAATACCACCACCAGGCGCCTTCTGCATCTGCGTCCTTATCTAGGAGGTCTTTTGGAAACTCAAGAAGGGGTGCCTACTAATCTCAGAGGCATAAGTATGTCACACCCTCTCGCCAGCCTGCACAGGCTCAGCCCCAGCATGCTCGTTCTATTAACAGTGTGCTTCTAAGGTCCTTGCTGCTCCCCAGTCAAAGCAGGGGACGAGCTTTTGACTGGCTCCAGCAGAGCATAGCCAGTGTCAAAGTGTCCATCCCGGACAACTAGCTGGTCAGGGGGAGGCTGAAGGTTTTTCACGCAAGGTGGCCCTTTGTAACCTCCGACCGGTGGGCAAATAGTCTGTCTTGGATACACCCTCAATTGATGTCAGAAACCTCCAAATTGCCCACCGAGAGCTCATTACTTCAGCTCTCAGCATGAGTAGGTAATTGCAGAGGAACTCTCAGACCTTCTGAAGGTCCATGCGGTTGAGTCCATTCCACCAAGGAAAGAAGGGCAGGGATTCTATTTCAGGTACTTCTTTGTGCAGAAAAAGACAGGGGGGGGGGGGTATGTCCCATCCTAGACCTAAGGGCTCTGAACAAATTCCTGATCAAAGAAAAGTGCAGGATGCTTTCCTTGGGCACCCTTCTCCCCATAATTCAGGAAAGCAATTGCTATGCTCTCTGGACTTGAAGGATGCATCCTGATACTTCCAGCCCACTGGAAGTATCTACGATTTTGGCTGGGAATACAGCACTTCCAGTACCACGTGTTGCCCTTTGGTCTCGTATCAGCTCCAAGGGTATTTACCAAATGTTTAGCAGTAGTTGCAGCATCACTACACAGACTGGGAGTCCATATGTTCCCTTATCTCGACAATTGGCTGAGCACATTGGAGGACGGTGCTCAGGAGTCCATGCAGAGGAGTATTCAGGTGCTCAAGCTACTAAGGTTCATTTTAAAACTACCCAAGTCCCATCTGTGCCATACCCAAGAACTGGAATTCAATGGAGCCCTGCTAGATATGCAGAAGTTTTGAGAATTCCTCCTGTGGCCGTCACACTGGCTTCTCAGGTTTGAGCCTCTCAGCAGGTCACGGCTTGGCAGATGTTGAGGTTGTTGGGCCACATGGTGTCCACAGTTTATGTGCCATCCATAACATGTCTTCACATGAGTACTGCCCAATGGACCCACCCTAGCTTCTCAATGGTGCCAGGCCACGGGAGGACTGGAAGATGTCATTCGAGTGTCCCTGGAGCGTACTCGCTCCCTGTTGTGGTGGACCATTCGATCCAATTTGATTCTAGAACTTCCATTCCAAATTCCTCAGCCGCAGAATGTGCCGATAATGGATGCATCTCTCCTTGGTTGGGGAACTCATGTAGATGGGCTTCACACACTCAAGGTGCTTGGTCCGTCCAGGTAACAGATCTCCAGATCAATCTCCAGGAACTTCGTGTTATATGGAACGCTCTACAGGCTTTCAGAGATAGGCTATCTCACGAAACTGTTCACTTTCAAAATTGACAATCAGGTTGCCATGTATTACACCAAGAAGCAGGGGGGCATTGGACCATGCCCTCTGTGTCAGGCGGCCGTCCTATGTAGTGCTGGGCTCTCCAGCATGACATGCTCCTTCAAGGCTCTCTCACCAAACTGTTCACATTCAAAATGGACAATCAGGTTGCCATGTATTACACCAAGAAGCAGGGGGGGCATTGGATCATGCCCTCTGTGTCAGGCAGCCGTCCTATGTGATGCTGGGCTCTCCAGCATGACATGCTCCTTCAAGCCACTTATCTGGCAGGCAAAAACAGCCTGGCTAACAGACTGAGCAGGGTTATGCAACCACATGAGTGGTCTCCTAGAATGAGCATTGCCCGTGAGATTTCCAATGCATGGGGCAGCCCCTCGGTGGATCTCTCTGCCACTCAATCACAAGGTCCCTCAGTTTTGTTCCAGGCTCACGACAGACCAGCATCGGATGCCTCCTCTTTCACTGGGGGACAGGTCTTCTGTATGCGTATCCTCCTATACCTCTTGTGGGGAAGACTTAGTGAATCTTAAGCAAGACCTTGAGGCTATGATTCTGATTGCACCTTATTGGCCTTGTCAGATCTGGTTCCTTCTTCTTCTGGCGTTACTTTCTGAAGAACCATGGAGATTAGAGTATTTTCTAACCTTCATAACGCAGAATGATCTATTCTGCATCCCAACCTTCAGTCTCTGGCACTCACAGCCTGGATGTTGAGAGCCTAGAATTTTCTTCCTTGGGTCTTCCAGAGGGTGTCTCTCAGGTCTTGCTAGTTTCCAGGAAAGATTTCACTAAGAGGTATTACTATTTCAAGTGGAGGGGGTTTACCATCGGTTGTGAGGGCAAGGCCCTAGATCCCCTTTCTTACCCTACACAGACTCTGCTTGAATACCTTCTAACCTCTCCAAGTCTGGTCTCAAAACCAACTCCATAAGGGTTCACCTCAGTGCGATTAGTGCTTATCAATGTGTAGAGGGTAAGCCCATCTCTGAACAGCTACTACTACTATTTAGCATTTTTATAGCGCTACAAGACATACGCAGCGCTGCACAAACATAGAAGAAAGACAGTCCCTGCTCAAAGAGCTTACAATCTAATAGACAAAAAATAAATAAAGTAAGCAAATCAAATCAATTAATGTGAACGGGAAGGAAGAGAGGAGGGTAGGTGGAGGCGAGTGGTTACAAGTGGTTACGAGTCAAAAGCAATGTTAAAGAGGTGGGCTTTCAGTCTAGATTTAAAGGTGGCCAAGGATGGGGCAAGACGTAGGGGCTCAGGAAGTTTCTAGTTGTTCACTTCATGAGAGGCTTGCTTTTGTCAAAGACCTGTCAAACCTCCACCTGTGTCATGGGACCTCAATGTCATTCTCACCTAGCTGATGAAAGCTTTTTGAGCCATTGGATTCCTGCCATCTGAAGTACTTACTTGAAAGGTCATTTTCTTGGTGGCGGTTACTTCAGCTGATAGGGTCAGTGGATGCACCTTATACTAAGTTTCATCACAACAGAGTACTCCTCCGCAAGTACCTCACGTACTCCACTTCCCCGTACTCTCTCCCACTCAACAATCTACACACAGATAAAAACTCTCTACCCATCACTCTCTTGCTACTATTCGACCACCGTAGTAATTCCCCAACGACATATCCTATAGTTTCTACGCCCCAAAAGTGACCGATATAACTTTGTCTTCCTTAACTATTCACAATGTAACCATAATCGTAATGTAACAAACTGTATTTCCAGTATTTACAATGTATTGTAAGCCACACTGAGCCCGCAAATAGGTGGGAAAATGTGGGATACAAATGCAACTAAATAAATAAATAAATACCTTAACTTCCTGCCTAAGGTGGTGTCTGAGTTCCATTTGAACCAGTTGAATGTCTTGCTAACATTCTTTCACTGACCTCATGCCCATTCTGGAGAGAGCGCCTTGTACATCTTGGACTGCATGCAAACACTGGCCTATTACATGGAGTGAACTAGGCCCCACAGACAGTCCGCCCAACTTTTTGTTTCTTTTAATCCCAACAGGATGGGGGTCGCCATTGGGAAACACACAATCTCTAATTGGCTGGCAAATTGCATTTCTTTCACTTATGCCCAGGTTGGGCTAACCCTGGAGGGTCATGTCAAGGATCATAATGTCACAGCCATGGCTGTGTAGGTAGCCCATTTGCGGTCAGCCTCCATTGAAGAAATTTGTAAGGCTGCAATGTGGTCTTTTTGTCCACACATTCATATCTCACTATTGCCTTGAGCAGGATACCCGACGCGACAGTCAGTTCAGGTAGACAGTTTGCAGAATCTATTTGGAGTCTAGAATCCAACTTCATCCCTCTATGCCCATTTTATTCTGTTCCAGGCTGTACCCACACTCAGTTTGTATATAGTTTCAGGTTAATCTATAAGTAGAGGAGTGTGGTAGCCGTGTTAGTCCACTCTTAAGGTTATCAATAGAAATCAAACAAAATAAAACATGGAAAAGAAAATAAGATACCTTTTTTATTGGACATAACTTAATACATTTCTTGATTAGCTTTCGAAGGTTGCCCTTCTTCGTCAGATCGGAAATAAGCAAATGTGCTAGCTGACAGTGTATATAAGTGAAAACATTCAAGCATTACTATGACAGTCTGACAGGGTGGGAGGATGGGGGTGGGTAGGAGGTATGCATGGGGACATCAAAGCATATCATTGATATTCTAACAGGATGGGTGTGGATAGGTGAGGGGTGGGGTGATCAACAGAGAAATACAGATCCTTGTTAAGTCCTTTCTGTTGGGTGTTAAAATATTCAATCATTCTGACTTCAACGATCTTACGTTCTTGTATGGTTTTAAAGTTACCTTTCAGGATTCTCACTGTGAAGTCACTGGTACAGTGTCCTGGTCCTGTAAAATGCTGACCAACAGGGGTGGGAGCCCTAATGACACCAGTATTGTTCATGTGATGTCTATGTAAATTGAATCTTGTCTTAAGCATCTGGCCTGTTTCTCCAATATAACATCCTTCGTTACATTTTTTACACTGAATGATATATACCACATTGGAAGATGAGCAAGTGAAAGATTCCTTTATGTTGAATATCTTTCCTTTGTGGATGACTGTGGGGTTAATCTATGTAACATCCTCACCATTGCAAGGCCCAATCTACCAATGTTTGTTTTTGGTACACCTGGTTGCTACGGATTAACCAGCAGTGAGAATTATAGGCCTGGTTGTCCTTAGAGAAAGTGAAGATACTTAGCTGTAGCAGGTATTCTCCGAGGACAGCAGGCCTTATATTCTCACAACCCTCCCACCTCCCTTTGGCGTTGTCTCCTATTTTTTTCCTTTTTTTATGCTGTTGTTATTGAACTGTGGTAACTACGCTCTCGTGGTGGGCGGGAAGGCACTCACGAATGCACAGTGGAGTGTGCCTTGTGCTCCACAAAGCTCTTAAAAGCTTGTTACAAGCAGTGGACCAGGAAACGCAGGATCGCGTTACCCATCTGTGAGAATATAAGGCCTGCTGTCCTATACCTGCTACATTTAAGTAACTTCGTTTTCTTGGGATCAGGTTATTGCTCAATTGCATTCTAATTTTATAGATCCAGAAATGTTGCAATTAGACTGGAACAGTAATATTCTTACTGTATTAGATACTATAGCTCCTTTGCAAACCAAATACTGTTCTAGATCTCAACATGCAATCTGTTTTTCAGATAATTTATTGGAATTGAAATGAGAATGGCAAAGGTTGGACAGGACTTGATGCAAGTCAACAAAGGCTGCTGCAAAAGATCCCTGGAAACAGTATTTGATTTTATATACAAGACAGATAAGAGAGGCTAAGAAAACATACTGCAATTTGGTGGTGATTGATCAATCGGATTTGGGAAACTTATTCAAACTGATAAACCATCTTACTACTAGCTACCTTTTCTACTTTTTTGTCAATTGACATTCAGCCCTCAACTAATAATCTTGCTTATTATTTTTCTAATAAAGAAAATTTAAATCATCAATCCTTCAGAGGGGTACCAAATGGTGTCCAGTATTGGGAGGATAATAGTATGAACTTAAGTTCTGGTATTCCGGCAGATACAGTATAGTCTAATATCTCTCCAGTTACTGACCATGATATAAAACCTTTTGTGAAGAAGCTTTCTACTGCTTCAATCTTATGATGATCCCCCTAGCCAAAGCGCTATTCAGGCATGGTCTCAACCCTTTCATTTAAGCCGCCGACGTCACCATATTCATTCCCTTCAAATGTGATCTAACAGAAATCTCCGACAAAATATCATTGGGCATGAACATCCTAACCTCCTGGGCCAACGCCTTTATGATAAAAATGAACAAAGAGAAAACACAATGCCTAATTCTCTCATCTCAACACTCCTCGCTCCTCCCAACAAATCTTAACACCTCCAACATCACAATTCCCATATCTGATAACCTGAAAATCCTTGGAGTGACATTAGACAAACATCTCTCACTCGAAAATCACGCAAAACCCACTACAAAAAAAATGTTCCAACAAGATGTGGATACTGAAATGAGTAAAACCATATCTCTCCTGGTGCAATCCACGGTAATTACCCACGCCGACTACTGTAACAGTATCTTCTTAGGCTACAAGACCCTTATCCTGAAAAAACTTCAGACTGCCCAAAATACAGCAGCAAGACTCATCTTTGGCAAACCACAATTTGAATGCGCAACACCTCTTCGTGAAAAACTTCACTGGCTCCCTATCCGAGAACGAATCAACTTCAAAGTCCACACATTAATCCACAAGATCATCCACGGTGAATCTCCGGACTATATGCTCAATCTGATTTACCTTCCCACCAGAAACATGTCTGAAACCTCACGAATGGGTGGGGGATGGGTGGGGATGGGTAAGGTTCCAGTGGGGACGGGTGGGGATGGGTGAGATTCTAGCAGGGACAGGTGGGGATGGGTAAGATTTATGTCCCCGTGCAACTCTCAAATCTGGGGTGACTAAGCAGTGTAAGGAATGGAAGCTGGATAAGCCTTTGCTAAATGGTTTATAATGGGTTTTAAAACCCAGATCTTTGTCAAGTCCCACCAGACAGGAATTAACAAAGATCTGGGTTTTCTAGCCCATTATAGACCATAACATTCTACTGCTTTGTCACCCTGTTATCTACCATGCATCTCTCATCCACCCAGCTCCCATGTTTCTCACCTTACCCATCCCACCCTCTTCTTGTGAGACTGTCATTAGAATGCTTTGATGTTTCACTTATCAATACTTTTATCAACATTTGCTTATTTCTGATCTGAAGAAAAAGAGTTACCTTTCAAAAGCTAATCAAAAAAATGTATTAAGTTAGTCCAATAAAAAACATATCATCTTATTTTCTTTTCTTCAGCAAAGCCTTTGATACAGTCCCCCACAGAAGACTCGTAAATAAGCTGAAAAGGTTGAACTTAGGACCGAAAGTGGTAAACTGGATAAGAAACTGGTTGACTGACAGATGGCAGAGGGTGGTGGTAAATGGAATCCGCTCAGAGCAAAGGAAGGTGAGCAGTGGAGTTCCTCAGGGGTCAGTGCTGGGGCTGATTCTGTTTAATATATTTGTGGGAGATATTGCTGAAGGGTTGGAAGGAAAGGTGTGCCTTTTTGCGGATGACACGAAAAAAGCCAATACAGTGGATACCCTGGAGGGAGTAGAAATGATGAGAAGGTAATTCCGAACCTTAGAAGAATGATTGAGGGTCTGTCAGTTAAAATTTAATACAACTATTAGGGATCCCTTATTTTCTAGCTGGTGCTGGTCTTATATTAATGTTAAAAATTGCACCAGTGATGCTTAATCAAGTACCGTTCTCTTAAAATTTTTTTTTTTAATATGCAGTGCTCAGACTATGCTATTGTGCCTTGCGCCCATATGTTATGTAATTGGTCAGCAGCATTCAACCATCAAAGCACTGACCCTACCTACCATCCTAACACACAGAGTAACACAGCTCTTGGGCAAATCTGCTGTGATTTGCTTGGGAATATGTAAAAATGGGTAGAAGCACTTATCTCGAACTGTCTGTGGTGGATCTTGTATTGTTATTGCTGGACTCCTTCACCCTCGTGCATTGTGATTCTGTGGTTAAAATCAATCTTTCTTCTTCGTTATTCCCGATGTGGGGCCACGTTTCTCCATAATGGTGTCTTCAAGGGAATATATGTTCAAACTGTGAACAAAAACGGGAGCGGACTCGGTGAGAGCAGGGAGGCATTTAAATCACAGCAGCCCAAGAGCTGTGTTACTCTATGTGATAGGATGGTAGGTAGGGTCAGTGCTGTGATGGTTGGATGCTGCTGGCCAATTCCATAACATATGGGCGCAAGGCACAATAGCATAGTCTGAGCACTGCATATTAAAAAACAAAAAAAATTTTTTTTAAAGAGAACGGTACTTGATTAAGCATCACTGGTGCAATTTTTAACATTAGTTAAAATTTAATGCCAAGAAGTGTAGAGTGATGAACTTGGGGTGCAAAAACCCAAAAGAGAGATACCAGATAGGAGGGGAGAGATTAGTAAACTCGACTCAGGAGAGAGACCTTGGGGTGTTGGTGTCGGAGGATATAAAGGTGAAGAAGCAATGTGACAAGGCGACGGCCTTGGCCAGAAGGATGCTAGGCTGCGTAGAAAGGGGAATAACCAGCAGAAGAAATGAGGTGTTCACGCCCTTCTACAAGTGGTTGGTGAGGCCCCACTTGGAGTATTGTGTTCAGTTTTGGAGGCGTATCTTGCTAAAGATGTAAAAAGACTGGAAGTGGTGCAAAGAAAAGCTACAAAAATGGTATGGGATTTGCATTGCAAACCGTACGAGGAGAGACTTGCTGACTTGAATGTGTATACCTTGGAGGAAAGGAGAAACAGGGGTGACGTAATACAGACATTCAAATATTTGAAAGGTATTAATCCGCAAATGAACCTTTTTCAGAGACAGGACGGCGGTAGAACTAGAGGACATGAACTGAGGTTGAAAGGGGGCAGACTCAGGACTAATGTCAGGAAGAATTTTTTCACGGAGAGGGAATGCCCTCCCGCGGGAGGTGGTGGAGATGAAAACGGTAATGTAATTCAAACATGCGTGGGATAAACACAAAGGAATCCTGTTTAGAAGGAATGGTTCCGCCGAATCTTAGCAGAGATTGGGTGGCGACGCCAGTAATTGGGAAACAAAACGGGAGCTGGACAGACTTCTACGGTCTATGCCCTGATCGTGACTGAATAGATAGGGATGGGCTGGAGTGTAAATTTTAAGGGGCTTTGACATTATCTTCAGAACTTAGTACAAGAACAGTGCTGGGCAGACTTCTACGGTCTGTGCCCTGAGAAAGGCAAGGAGAAATCAAACTCGGGTATACATATAAAGTAACACATACCATGTAAAATGAGTTTATCTTGTTGGGCAGACTGGATGGACCGTACAGGTCTTTATCTGCCGTCATTTACTATGTTTACTATGTTCTATGTTTTGTTTTATTTCTATTTATTACCAATATAATATGGAATCACCTTCGTGTTCCCTATTAGTCACCTTATACATTCTCCAACACTCCAATAGTCTATCCTGAAGTTAATACGCATTTTTGTGCATAGCTTATGTGTGTATTATCTGGTTATTGCATCAGGTGCAAATTTTTTTTACACGTGCATCAGGAAACCGTGCACTGAGATTAAGCGCACAAACATCTGCGCTATCCCCTCAGTTAAAATCAGAACAGCAGCAGCAAGAATAGCACCAAGAACTGGCAATTCTATGTCTTCACCACTAGATGGCAGCACAAATACTAATTTCACATTTCAACTTAAAATATTTAATACTAATAAAAAAGGCCCGTTTCAGAGAGCAATGAAATGGGCGCTAGCAAGCGGTCGCCGGTATCCGAGCCCTGCTCCCCGCCCCCACGTACTGCAGCGCGCGCGCCTACCTGAACCATGATGTCCAGTCGCGAGTTGTTTGCGATGTTGTGCCCGCATTTCTCGTAGGAACCTCGGCCGATTGGCGTACTGGGCCCGGTAGACCTTCTCGCCTGCCTCCTGGTGCTCCGTTCGACTCCTGGGCAGGGGGAGGGTTGCGTGTTTCCCCTACTCCTCCCCCTCCACATTGGACAATCGCGGCTCCTCCCCTCTCCCTGACGTTTCCCTACTCCTCCTCCACATTGGGCACTCGTGGCTCCTCCCCTCTCGCTGACGTCATGATTATCTACATGATTGACACCACCACCGGATACCTACTCCATGAGGGACACCACCACCGGAAGCCACCAGGCAGCCTCAGAACATAAGCACATAAGCACTGCCACGCTGGGAAAAGACCAAAGGCCCATCAAGCCCAGCACTCTCTCTCCGACAGCGGCCAATCCAGGCCCCAACAACCTGGCAAAAAACCCAAAATTTAATAACGATCAATGGACTTTTCCTTCAGAAATCTGTCCAGACCCCCTTTAAACTCAGCAAGGCCAGCTGCCGTCACTACCTTCTCCGGCAATGAGTTCCACTAACTACGCGCTGAGTAAAGAAAAACTTTCTCCGATTTGTTTTAAACCTACCACATTCTAATTTCATCTCGTGTCCCCTGGTTCTATTATTGTTAGAAAGCGTAAACAAATGCTTCACATCTGTCCGCTCTATCCCGCTCATTATTTTGTAAACCTCTATCATATCACCTCTCAGCCGCCTTCTCTCCAGGCTAAAGAGTCCTAGCCGTCTTAACCTCTCCTCATAGGGTAGTCGTCCCATCCCTTTTATCATTTTTGTCGCCCTTCTCTGCACCCTCTCCAATTCCTTTATATCTTTTTTGAGATAAGGCGACCAGAACTGAACACAATACTCCAGGTGTGGTCGCACCATGGAGCGATATAACGGCATTATAACATCCTCATGTTTGGTTTCCATCCCTTTTCTAATAATACTCAACATTCTGTTCGCCTTCTTAGCCGCCGCAGCACATTGAGCTGAAGATTTCAACGTCCTATCCACGATGACTCCCAGATCCCTTTCTTGGTCCGTAACTCCTAACGCGAAACCTTGCATAACATAGCTGTAATTCGGGTTCCTCCTTCCCACATGCATCACTTTGCACTTGTCAACGTTGAACTTCATTTGCCATTTGGACACCCAATCCCCCAGTCTCACGAGGTCTTCTTGTAATTTTTCACACTCCTCCCGCAACGAGACGACCCTGGATAATTTTGTATCATCTGCGAATTTAATTACCTCACTAGTTATTGCCATCTCGAGGTCATTTATAAATATGTTAAAAAGCAGCGGTCCCAGCACAGACCCCTGAGGGACCCCACTAACCACCCTTCTCCATCGAGAATAATGGCCATTTAACCCTACTCTCTGCTTCCTATCCTTTAACCAGCTCTTAATCCATAATAGTACACTGCCTCCGATCCCATGACTCTCCAGTTTCTTTTGGAGTCTTTCATGCGGCACTTTGTCAAATGCCTTCTGAAAATCTAGATATACAATATCCACCGGCTCCCCTTTGTCCACATGTTTGTTCACCCCCTCGAAAAAATGCAGTAGATTTGTGAGGCAAGACTTCCCTTCAGTAAAACCATGCTGACTTTGTCTCAGTAGCCCATGCTTTTGTATGTGCTCTATAATTTTATTCTTAATAATAGCCTCCACCATTTTTCCCAGCACCAACGTCAGACTCACCAGTCTATAATTTCCCGGATCGCCTCTGGAACCCTTTTTAAAAATCGGCGTTACATTGGCCACCCTCCAATCTTCCGGTACCACACCTGTTTTTAGGGATAAATTGCATATTACTAACAGTAGGTCCACAAGTTCATTTTTCAGCTCAATTAATACTCTGGGATGAATACCATCCGGTCCCGGTGATTTACTACTTTTCAGTTTGCAGAACTGCCCCATTACATCCTCCAAGTTTACAGTGAAATCATTCCGACTCGTCCGCTTCAAATACCTTTTCCGGCACTGGTATCCCTCCCAAATCCTCCTTGGTGAAGACCGAAGCAAAGAATTCATTCAATTTCTCCGCTACGGCTTTGTCTTCCCTGATCGCCCCTTTAACACCACCGTCGTCCAGCGGCCCTACCGATTCTTTAGCCGGCTTCCTGCTTTTAATATACCTAAAAAAAATTTTGCTATGTGTTTTCGCTTCTAACGCTAACTTTTTTTCAAAGTCCTTCTTAGCCCTCCTTATCTCCTTTTTGCATTCGATTTGACATTCCTTATGTTTTATCTTATTGTCTTCAGTCTGTTCCCTTCTCCATTTTCTGAACGTTGGAGGTGAGCTTTATTATAGTAGATAGGGAAGGGAAAGGGAAATGGGACTTGATATACCGCGTTCGGAGGTTTTTTGCAACTACATTCAAAGTGGTTTACATATATTCAGGTACTTATTTTGTACCAGGGGCAATGGAGGGTTAAGTGACTTGCCCAGAGTCACAAGGAGCTGCAGTGGGAATCAAACTCAGTTCCCCAGGATCAAAGTCCACTGCACTAACCAGATATTCAAAGAAATTTAAGCAGCCAGGAGAGACAGAACCCTATACCTTGGTTTAATGAAGAATTGAAAAAACTAAAAACAGAAGTTAGAAGGTTAGAACGAGCATGGAATAAAAAGAAAGACGAATCTACACTCAACACCTGGAAACAACTGCAAAACAAATACAAATATTCTATTAGACAAACCAAAAGATATTACAAAACTAAAATCGGGCCAGACTATAACAAAACACACAAACTTTTCCAACTTGTGAACAAATTACTAGATACTACACCGATTACCTCAAACATCACAGACACCCGATCAGCAGACAACCTTGTGAAATACTTTAATGAGAAAATTACGACTCATGTTACCAATCAATACCACTAACTAGGTAAAATTCCTTGATTGTCTAGACCCAACTCCCGATGAACATCCAGCAGATCGAATCTGGATAAACTTCGACACACTTTTGGATGATACCATCTACCAAGCGATTAACAAGTTTGCCAAATCCCATTGTAAACTAGATATATGCCCCAACAACCTTATAAAATTCGCCCCTCAACGTTTCATAACGGACCTCACGATGCATTTGAACTATATGTTACAACGTGGACTTTTCCCAAAGGTTACAGGAAATATTCTACTTACCCCAATACCTAAGGACCCAAAGAAAAAAACAAGTGATAACCAACTATCGCCCCGTAGCATCTATCCCTCTGGTAACCAAACTAATGGAAAGCATGGTAACCAAGCAACTCACCGACTACTTAAACAAATTCTCAATTCTTCATGACTCTCAATCAGGATTTCGATTCAACCACAGTACCGAAACAGTACTAAATCACTCTCCTAACTAAATTTAAACAAGCAATTGCAATACTTCTAGTACAATTTGACATGTCTAGAGCTTTCGACATGGTAAGCCATACCATCTTATTAGACATCCTAGAATACTTAGGAATTGGAGGAAACGTTCTTAGTTGGTTCAGAAGCTTCCTAAATGCAAGAACATATCAGGTGAAATCTAATTTGAATACATCAGCTCCATGGACACCGGAATGCGGAGTTCCCCAAGGATCACCACTCTTGCCGACCCTTTTCAACCTAATGATGACACCCCTGGCCAAATCATTATCCAACCAAGGCCTCAACCCATACATCTATGCAGATGATGTCACAATTTACATCCCATTCAAACCTGATGTAAAAAGAAATCACTAATAAAATCAACAACAGCTTTCATATTATGAACTCATGGGCAGATGCATTTCAATTAAAACTTAATGTTGAAAAAACTCAATGTCTCATCCTCTCATCACAATATAACACGACTAAACCCACCACTATAAGCTTCCCATCTCACACAGCCTGAAAATTCTTGGAGTCACAATTGACCGAAATATGACACTCAAAAGCCATGTGAAGAATACAACAAAGAAAATGTTCCATTCAATGTGGAAAGTCAAAAGAATTAAACCTTTCTTCCCAAGAAAAATTTTTCGCTGCCTAGTACAATCAATGGTGCTAAGTCACGTGGAGGGGCATAGTTGAACACGAACGCCCATCTCCATGGGCGCCTATGTCCGAAAACGGGTATGTGAAGAGGCGGGACAGACCTTATTATCGAAAAAGATGAGCATCCATCTTTCGTTTCGAAAATACGGTTTGGACGGACTAAATGCCATGGATTTGGTCCCTTCTGAGATGGGCGTTTTTTTTTTTTTTGCGATAATGGAAACTAAAAACGCCCAGCTCAGAAACGTCCCAATCCAAGCCATTTGGTCGTGGGAGGGACAAATGTACAACACTACCATAGCTCTTAGGGGTGAAGGGGGCAACTACATGTGGGTACAGTGGGTTTTAGAGGCCTCCCATTTACCATCACAAGTGTTACAGGTGGGGGGGAAGGGCCTGGGTCTGCCTGCCTGAAGTGCACTGCAGTACCCACTAAAAGTGCTCCAGGGACAGGACTTGTTGCTGGTGTATAACCTTGGCACAGCAGTTGACACCTGAAGACTAATCTCACTGAAAACGTCCTTTATTTGAATAAGCACCTTTACTCACAGTTAACTGCAGATCAGAGGTTGTGCCCCACTGGCAACGAGTCTCGCTGGTACTGAGATTAGCAGTAGGTCCGAGCTGGCAGAATGGTGTACAATGCCCTCTTTCAGCCACATTCAAGGTAAGAACTAAGTGCTGCAACGTGGCTAACACATGAAAGGGATCTAAAAGTGTCTTACACAAATGGCCACTACCTCATGGACTACCAGAAACAAAACAGGGCACACTCTGACCCAGTAAGCAGAGGGAAAAGCACCATGGGAGTAGAGCCTACCAACTACCAACATCGTGAGCATTTAACACAAGCTAGTGGAATCACGGAGCCCAATACCCTACACCCACCACAATGCATTGCTGATGTGACTCTGCAGTGCCCTTAACAGAAAAGGTGTCACACTCACCCGAGACCCACATCAGAATCAAAGAAAGGCTGTCAGAGGATAGAACCAATTCTGCTGTCATGCAGGTGGGTACGGCATTTGAGGCTGGCATACAGGCCGGGGAAAAAAGTTTGTAAAGTGGGCTTTTGTTGGTGGGAGGGGGTTAGTGACCACTGGGGGAGTCAGGGGAGGTCATCCCCGATTCCCTCCGGTGGTCATCTGGTCAGTTGGGGCACTTTTTTGGGACTTGGACCTGAAAAAAAAGGGTCCAAATAAAGCGGACCAAATTCTCGTCAAAAACGCCCTTCTTGTTTCGATTATCAGCTAAAGACGCCCATCTCTCCTAGGCCGATAACCACGCCCAAGTCCCGCCTCCAACACGCCCCAGTTATCTTTGTTCGTCTCCGTGATGGACTGAAGTTGAGGACGCCAAAAATTGGGTTTCGATTATACCGATTTGGGCGCCCATCTCCCGATTTGGGTTGAAATATGGGCGTCTTTCTCTTTCGAAAATAAGCTGGATAGACTACTGCAATGCACTCTAGGCTGGTTGTAAAGAACAAATCATCAAGAAGCTTCAAACAGCCCAAAATACAGCAGCTAGACACATATTTGGTAAGACAAAATACGAGAGTGCCAAACCCCTAAGAGAAAAACTGCATTGGCTCCCATTCAAAGAATGTATTACATTCAAGGTCTGCACCTTGGTTCATAAGATCATTTACGGTGACACCCCGGTTTACATGTCAGACCTCATAGACTTGCCACCCAGAAATACTAAAAGATCAGCATGCACATTCCTAAATCTTCATTTCCCCAGGTGCAAAGGACTAAAATACAAATTAACACATGCATCCAGCTTTTCCTACATAGGTATGCAGCTATGGAATGCATTACCACTTGACGTGAAAAAACAAAGCGACCTAACCAACTTTCGGAAATTATTGAAAACCTGCCTCTTTAACAAGGCATACCGAAATGATCCTTCATAAGAACTTTAACGCATTACCTCTTTACCTATTATCCTGAATGTGTTCTCTTTATACCTGTTTGCTCAATTTTATTTTGTCATTCATGTTCGATGTAATACAACTTGTATCTCTCATTCTGGAATGGCGATTGCCATGACGGAACAATGTAAGCCACATTGAGCCTGCAAATAGGTGGGAAAATGTGGGATATAAATGCAACAAATAAATAAATAAATATTCAGCGGCATTTAACCAGTTAGTTTTGCTGAATAATCACCACTGACCACTATACTGAAAGCCAGCTATTTTGTGGGCAAAGTTACCGTAGCATTTAACCACCTAATTTAAGTGGTCAAATCGGACTGCATAAAACTCAGTACTATCTTTATGAGGTGCCACTTAACTGCATAAGAGAGAGCCAGCTGCACAAACCCGGATATTCAATGCCAATGCCCAGATATTGCCCAGCATCGACTATCTGGGGATAATGCTGCTGGTGACTAAAAAACACTCACCGACACCAGCTGAATATCTACCCCATAGTATTTAGGATTACCCTCATTAAAAGAAATTGTATGATGTGAAAACCACCAGCAAGCCTTCTCAGGAGTAGTCCCCACACTCTGGAGCTTATTTTTAGAGAGAGGCTACATCTCACTCGAGACTACTTCAGGAAGTAGGTGAAAGCCTTGCTCTTCTACCAAGCCTTTAATACATAGTTTGACTGACTATACACCACTCTGAACCTGGACTAGCTTGCTACACACACTGTAAATTAGACCAGTTCCTTATATCTTGTTTAACTATAGAAAGAACTTGCCTTGAGTTTAGCCATCTATTTATCCCAACTGACTCTGTACCACCCATCTTGCCCCCATCTATATATCTGTATTTGGCCTTTAAGGTAATCTCTTGTTATGACTGGAGAAACGTGAGCCCTTGTGCCCCGACTGAGCACGGCTAGGATGGAGTGACACCGCACTCGGTCAGGCAGACAGACAACCCCTAGCTTCACCTGGGGAGCGACTGCCGTTCCCTGGGAGTTGAGCTCCCAGGTTCGGGCAGCCACCTGACCAGGACTTCTGGAACCGGCGGGGTTGCACGACCACTGACCAGACAGGCAGGCAAACAAACAGACACAGTCCAAAAGCCAGGTAAATCTATAGGGCAAAGAGTAGTCAAAAACAGTCCAAGGTCAAGACAGGCAGCAAAACAAGCGAGGTCCGGGAAACAAGCCGAGGTCTGGAACACTGGAACTGAAAGCAAGGAGCACCGGCATGAACCTCAAGCACAATTGAGGCCGAAGCACGAAGGATTGGAGGCAGGGCTTTAAATAGTGTAGGAATCTGTCTCAAACATGTGCAGCTGATCCAAGATGGCTGCCCCCATCAGCAGAGTAGCACAATGCCCAAATATGGGCTTCCTTCCTGTTCTCGTATACAAGATGGCTGCCCCCTCCTGAGCTAGCCAAGATGGCTGCTGTCCTTGATCCAACCAAGATGACGGCTGCCAGAAATAGGAAACAGAAACAGACCCATCCTGGAGAAACCACATCCAAAATAGCCAGCTATCTCTGCCGGACCGCACCTCGCCAGCGAATCGGCTGCGCAGGCCTGGAACCAGGTAACATCTCTCTATTTATGTGATACTCATTGAGTGCTGTAATTATTTGTTCATAAGTCTACTCCTGATGGAAAGCCGAAAAACAACCTGTGTTGAGTAAGCGAGTTTGTCTGGGATTGTGTCTCCATACCTGTTTTTGGACTAACAGAAGAAAGGGGGTGTTGATGCCCCTGTATAAGTCGTTGGTGAGGCCCCACCTGGAGTATTGTGTTCAGTTTTGGAGGCCGTATCTTGTTAAGGATGTAAAAAGAATTGAAGCGGTGCAAAGAAAAGCTACGAGAATGGTATGGGATTTGCGTTACAAGACGTATGAGGAGAGACTTGCTGAACTAAACATGTATACTCTGGAGGAAAGGAGAAACAGGGGTGATATGATACAGACGTTCAAATATTGAAAGGTATTAATCCTCAAACGAACCTTTTCCGGAGATGGGAAGGTGGTAGAACGAGAGGACATGAAATGAGATTGAAGGGGGGCAGACTCAAGAAAAATGTCAGGAAGTATTTTTTCACGGAGAGAGTAGTGGATGCTTGGAATGCCCTCCCGTGGGAGGTGGTGGAAATGAAAACGGTAACGGAATTCAAACATGCGTGGGATAAGCATAAAGGAATCTTGTGCCGAAGGAATGGATCCTCAGGAGCTTAGTCAAGATCGGGAGGCGGGGCAGACTTATACGGTCTGTGCCAGAGCCGGTGGTGGGCAGCGGGACTGGTGGTTGGGAGGCGGGGATAGTGCTGGACAGACTTGTACGGTCTGTGCCAGAGCCGGTGGTTGGGAGGCAGGGCTGGTGATTGGGAGGTGAGGATATTGCTGGGCAGACTTATATGGTCTGTGCCAGAGCCGGTGGTTGGGAGGAGGGGCTGGTGGTTGGGAGGCGGGGATAGTGCTGGGCAGACTTATACGGTCTGTGCCCTGAACAGCACAGGTACAAATCAAAGTAGGGTATACACAAAAAGCAGCAAATACGAGTTATCTTGTTGGGCAGACTGGATGGACCGTGCAGGTCTTTTTCTGCCATCATCTACTATGTTACTATGTTACTATGTAAATAGCAATCAATAAAGAAAGTTCTCAATAAAGAAAGCTCTTTCATCGACCTTGATCATCTTGGTGCTTTATTCCTTCCACTTTTGAAGTTTTGCGTGTGCTGTTGTATAGGAGTACTGGTTTTCTTCTCGCATTTTCAACTACATCAAGCACAGTTTGAAGAGTGTGTGTTCTGGGCATGGTTTGGATGGACCTTATTAGTATACATCCCTATTTTGCAATGGAAATTCACATCTACTTCATCAAATTGAAATATCAGATCGTCACCTGTTCTCTTGCTCACATAAGCATAAGCAAATTACTCGTTTGGACCTGGGCTTTAAAAAAAAAAGAGTGATTGAGGGGGACTTTCCAACCATTTGAGATTTGGAGCTTGGTTTCTTAACTGGTTCCCTTGGATGTGCAGTTTTGTAAAACCTGCCATTTCTACCCATGCAAATCTTGGCATTTACGCATGCAGGTTGTAAAGTCTGCCACTTGTGTCGGTGCCACTGTTTACAAAAATAGCGCCCCAAGTGTCACCTAATACACAAGTACGATATTTCCCACGACCTTTTAAGTATTTTACAAAATACTCTACATTCAGCGAGTCTTCCTTAAAATATTCTGCCAACTGTGAACATCCTGACTTTTATGTCCCTTTTCCCACCTAGACGATATATACAAACCTAGGCTTTTTTTTGTGGCTCAATGGATTTTAAATTTGTCCTTAACAGAGAGACCTACTCCATTCCTTTTTATTATTATTATTATTATTTGTAGCATTTGTACCCCACATTATCCCACCTATCTGCAGGCTCAATGTGGCTTACATTTGCCGTAGTGGCGACTGCCATTTCCGGTCTACAGAGTTGTACATGGTTTTACATTCAGTGCGTACATACATGGTATAGGAATACATTGTGATCTTGCGTAGGTGACAACATTATATTGTTGCTCAGTTATCGACATTAGGGTAGAAAGTGATAGTGTTTGGCAGAGAGAATAATCAGCATTGTGTGGTTCCATAGTAATCGATTTTATATTTGAAGTGGGGTTGTTTGTTTATTAAAAGCATTGAGGTTATTCGATCGAGTGATTAAGGTCGATCCAGTCTTAATCTTCAGTCTTATTGTTTAGTAATTATGATGGTTGTTTGTGGTATGCCTTCTTGAATAAGTCAGTTTTCAATAGTCTTCTGAAGATGGTTAAATCTTGCATTGTTTTTATGTTCTTCGGAAGTTGTTTTTATGTTCTTTCCTTTCTGAAAACAGTGTGGTTATCTCCCAGTTCTGTTTTTCTACTATGATTCAATGACTGCAACTCTATCAGCATTTTCTTTCAGCACAGTGGTTTGTAGGTCAATAATTTGGTTACATTATGAGCATTTACAGATGTGCTCCCTCCCTCCCTCCCACCCTATCAGCATTTCCTTTCAGCACAGTGGTTTGTAGGTCAATAATTTGGTTACATTACAAGCATTTACAGATGTGCTCCCTCCCTCCCTCTCTCTTTGTTTCTTATCTGAGCTCCATTTTACTCTGAGCTGGCTCACTCTAACTCTTGCTTTCACTGTATGACTTCCAATATTGGGCAAATGACTGTGGGATTCTATTCTGTCAGGCGGACACGTGTTGCCCATTTCCCTCTGTCTTGCTTTTCCAACCTAATCCATTCTTCTACCAGAACCTGACCTGTCGATGCTTGAAACATAACACTGGTAACAGAGGTGATTAGAGCTGAACCAATGCTGGCGTTAGTGAGCGCAGAATGCTCATAGGGCTCTAGCACAGGAGACAATGTGAGCGCCAACGATTAGTGCAAATAGCATACAAATGTAGTCAAACAGTTGTTAATTTCTCATTATCTCCCGAATGTTCAGAGAACAGCGCACAAAACAAAGCCGCTCTTACCACTGAAAACCTAACACCAGCTCGGAGCAGGCATTAGGGTGCTTGAAGAGAGGCTATCTCACGATTGTTTCTTTAAATTTGCTGGTTTTTATTTAATTTGGAAACAGAAGGAAGCACGTGTAAGCCCCTAAGCACTGGAAGTGATAGACGAATGTGTGCGAGTCAGAGCAAACCCAAAAGTGAAAGCACACATTGGTACCTGTTTCCTGCTCTTAAATATAAGCCTTCCAAGTTAAAAAAAAAAAAAAAAATTAAAAAGCTTATATTTAAAGGCACAGAAAACAGGCACTAATCTGTGCTTCACTTTCGGTTTTGCCTGGCATATGTCCATAAGAGCTGAGCTGACTGTTAAACTCTTCTGCACATGTGCCAAGCCATGTTCCCCCCTTGCTTTTGCGCATGTGCCAAGCCATGTTCCCCCCTTGCTTTTGCTTTTACAGCGCGCATATAATTTGAATACCATTTCCTTTGAGCATTGTTGAGCTAGTTTTCTGCTGTGTTCTGGCACTATGGGTTCTGCTCGGTTGGCTTTACAGCGAGAAGTCTGAGCATTGGCCCCTACAGTCTTAAATTCCTATCCAGTATCTGATGGATCTCTTCACTGAGAGGATCTTTTACAAAGCTGCGCTACCGATTCTGTGTGGCAAATGAGAGGAAGCTCATTAAATTTCTATGGGCTTCCTCTCATTTGTCGCACGGGAATCGCTAGCATGGCTTTGTGAAAGAAGCCCAGAGTCTGGACAGACCTGCTGTCTTGAAGTTGAAAAATGGAGTAAATTACAGTAACTTAGGTGAACAGTTATTATAGTTTCACACAAGATGGGAAATAGCAATTGAGGATCCCTTTACATCCATATTTCAGGTATCTTGCATTTCACAGAGCCAGTGATTCACTTCATCTTAATCTGATATACCACCCGTGTGATGGAAAATATTAAAAATTGCTTTTCAGTCTTGCTTTAATCGATAATACATTTTTAAAATCCCCAGTCTTTGACCCAAAAGTGACTTTCCTGGTATATCTCAAAGAACAATGTATGAGATAAGGCACCTCTCAAGAACAGGTTTGCACAAGCTGGCTTCAGAGGCATTCCAGCCTGTTCTTGAGAGGTGCCTTATCTCATACATTGTTCTTTGAGATATACCAGGAAAGTCACTTTTGGGTCAAAATTAAAAAGCTTATATTTAAAGGCACAGAAAACAGGCACTAATCTGTGCTTCACTTTCGGGTTTGCCTAGCATATGTCCATAAGAGCTGAGCTGACTGTTAAACTCTTCTGCGCATGTGCCAAGCCATGTTTCCCCCTTGCTTTTGCTTTTACAAAAAGCAGATACGAGATAAGGCACCTCTCAAGAACAGGTTGGAATGCCTCTGAAGCCAGCTTGTGCAGGAGGGAGGCGGGGTATGTTTGCGGTTCGGGAGATAAGCCACCTGGCCAGTGGTTTGTTTACCTGAACTGAGAGCATATGACTGAAACCTCATACATTCCTGGATAAGTTTTAGCTTAATAAAAAGGGGGCTTTTTGCAGCAGAGCCTTGGGGCTCATTCTGTGGATGGACGCATCGTGCAGAAAAGACCTGTTCTTGGTCTGGAGACTTTGGGCTTTTCGCTGCAACGGGCCCCCCAGCTGATGAGATAAGGGCCTGAATGATGTAATTCCTGACTAGTGATGATGTATGTATATATATATATATATATATATATATATATATATATATATATAGACATCTTTCTTATTTTACTTTTCTATAGCCTTCCTTTAGTAATGTACTCAATTAGTGTGTGTATTTCTTAATCATTGTGATACAGTAACAATAATGACTTATACACTCTCCAATTAAAGTGCAAATGAAGAGTTTCATTTACCCAATATGAATCTAAAAGAATCTGTAGTATTTTAGTCTTTGAGCAGTCTGTGGTGATCAAGTGAGCAGGCTGCAATACCGAAGCAATATACACCTGTCATAAAATATCTAAGCAGTTTTATGTTTCCCCTTATTTATATTTTGTAAATTTAAAGCACACATGGAAGAATCTATATACACAATGTTGAAAAACTGGCACCGGAAAAAAAAAAGGAAAATTAGTGCAGAGTGCTAACCTATAAGAGCGTTCCAAGTTCAGCTCTGTTTATAGAATAACGCTTAGAGCCGATTCCTACACCGGTATTTATGCCAGCTGAAACCTGGAATAAACACTGGTGCCCAGCTCTTGGTGTTTGGATGCGGGAATGGTGCTATTCTATAACACCACACACAATTTTTTTGACCGCCCCTGCCTCGCTAGTGGAGTTAAGCACCCGGTGTTATAGAATAATGCGCAGGAAGATGCACACCCAAATTTCAATTACTGCAATAATTGATTGTCAACATCAAATTTATTGCTAGTTAAAGGCTCATTAGCTAATTATTTTGCACACACAACTTGGATCCACATGCAAATTTCATCATTAGATATATATATTTTTTATTTATTTGGATTTTGCTCACACCTTTTTCAGTAGTAGCTCAAGGTGAGTTACATTCAGGTACGCTGGGTATTTCTCTATCCCTGGAGGGCTCACAATCTAGTTTTGTACCTGAGGCAATAGAGGGTTAAGTGATTTGCCCAAGATCACAAGGAGCAGCAGCAGGATTTGAACCTACAACCTCTGGTTGTCAAGAGGGGTGAGCTAACCACTAGGCCACTCCAAGGACCTAGATTACACTATAACATGAACAGATGTAAAATAAACTATTATTACCAACAATGTAACTAAGACAAGACAGGAAGGCAGAATAGTGCTAGACAACAACAGGGAAGCTGCTATAGGGTAATTGCCACAAAGTACAGATGACTAACCTGTTTTAATCAGGTGAAAATGCCATTGAGAAATAGTGAACTTTTAGCACATGATTTAAAACACTGAAATGAGGGTTATGCATGAATATAAGGGAGAGTGTAACACAGGATAGGGACAACCACACCGAAGCAAGCATGTCTTGTATGGTCTAACTGGACTTTTAGATGGGAGGGTATAACCAGAATGGATTATTGAGATGAGTATAAGGGAATTTGAGAGAAATTGTGGAGAACCCAAGTAAAATGCTTAATGAGTAATGAGACCTTGGAATGCAATACAATAGCTGACCGGTAACCAATGTTCAGCACAAAGTAGCGGAATGACTATCAAAATTTTAGCACCAACTAATAACTTAAATGAGGTATTTTGTATCGGTTGCAATCTCCTAACAGTATAGAGAGATAATCTGTGATATAAGGAATTACAATAGTCCAGTCAGGACTAATGTTTGGCGAAGTCTTAATGATTTCTGATCCAAGAGAGGGCAAATCCTGATATCAGTGTGAAAAAGGATTTCTACTACTACTAATACTTATTTCTATAGCGCTACTAGACGTACGCAGCGCTGTACACTTGAACATGAAGAGACAGTCTCTGCTCGACAGAGCTTACAATCTAATTAGGATCTTAATAAGACTAGAAATATGTGTATTAAATTTGAGAAATGTATCCGAAATAACACCAGGAACTTTTACAAAGACCTTAAGAGTCAATTGAACCCCTTGGATTTTAAGCTGATCTAATTCAAGGGTAAGGCTTTACCAAGTAAAGAGAACAGCCTCTCTCTTGGAGGTATTCAGTTTCATACAGCATTGAGTGAGCCACTCTGCAATGTTATCAATTTTAGCACTGAGATCTTGGAGCTCAATACTTCTTTAAGAAGGCTAAAGCAGGGAAAGGGGGGGGGGGGGAGCCCCTGAGCACCACAGATTTTTCTCTTCTTTCAGCCCCACCACTATCTCAGGAACTCGAGTCTCACATAATATCATGCTTTCTCCTTTGTGTTCCTATCCTTGCTCACTCTCTCTTTTTACTACCCCCCACCAAACAGGGGCATAGCCAGACCTCAGATTTTAAAAGGCCTGAACCCAAAGTGGGGGCACAAAATGTTGCCCTGCCTCCCCTCCTCCCAAAACAATCCCATATACCTGAGCTGGCGGGGGCCCCAAGCCCCGACAGTGGAAACCCTCCTCCAGCTGAAGCTTGGTGCTTTTCCTGGGCTGCCACAGTGCAAGATTTCCACTCCTGCGTATGCTCGGTTTTCAGCAAACTGAGCCTACATTGGAAAGGCCCACCTGCTGCATATGCTTGGAGGGGGGGAGGGGGGAATGCCAGTGCAGTGGCGGCACAGGAAATGTGACATGCTTCAGTTGGAGAAGGACTTCCACTGATAGGACTTGGGGATCTCCATCAGCCAAGTAGAAGATAGTGCCTCAACATTGGGGGGGGGGGGGGGGGGGGGGGGACCAAACCCCAACTGGAGGGGCCAAGCTCCCCAAGGACACTTCCCACCCCCCACTGCCTCCAAACAGCACTCTTTTGCATTCTCCATTCTTAGTGCTGCCTTCCTTGCAGGAGTTGCAGAAAATATTTCCTTACTTCCGGCTGCTGATTGGCTCATTCTGCTGATCTAGACCAATCAGAAGCAAAAAGTGGGGAATAAACAGCTGCAGTAAACAGGCAGCTTCCTGCCTCACAGGGTTGGTTGGTGGTACTATCTGCCAAAGTTTCTGCTTAAATTGTTCATGTTACATGATGTTAAAGGGAGGTTACCTGCTTTGGGATAGGTACAGATGAGGAGGTCATCTGGCCGGTATTGGAAGTTCCAGATCTTCTCCCAGTTCTTACAGGTCAATTCTGGGAGAGGAATTCCATTGACATAATCTAATTTAAGGCGCATCATCTTCTTAACGTCAACATCTTCTGTCATCTTCGGATAATGATTTCAGCTGTGACTGCAGTTCTATGACAAAAAGATAAAGTTAAAGCCATTTATTATTTTTCCATACATCATTCACAGCAGCTTTTTCTGTTCGGAAAGCTGGAACTGTAGAAGTCTTGAGTTCTCTTCATTGCCAGCACTCCTGCACCACGCCCCACAGTGCTTCTCAATCCAGTCACATTCCCGCACCCCTCCCCACAGTGCTTCCCAATCCAGTCACATTCCAGCACCATCCTCACAGTACTTCCCACTCCAGTCATGTTCCTGCAACATTCCCCACAGTACTTCCCACTCCAGTCATGTTCCTGCAACATTCCCCACAGTACTTCCCACTCCAGTCACATTTCTGTACCATTCCCCACAGTGCTTCCCATTCCAGTCATGTTCCTGCAACATTCCTCACAGTGCTTTCCGCTCCAGTCACGTTCCTGCACCATTCCCCACAGTACTTCCCGCTCCAGTCACATTCCTGCACCATTCCCCATAGTGCGTCCCACTCCGGTCATGTTCCTGCACAATTTCCTACAATGCTTCCTGTTCAGTTACATGTCCCTGGGTAAAACAGTGTTTCACCTGTGGAAATGTGCTTTTTGAAACTTGCCCATCCTGTATTTCAGTAAAAGAGTACAGGCAGTTGCACAACACTTGTACTTTTACTGGCACTGGACGGAAGTGGTTCTTGAGGTCGGGGTTAAGGCTGGAGATTGAAGTGGGGAGAATGAGGAAAAGCACACATAAATATCTGCACAAGAAAAACTATGTGGACATGCCCCACTGCATGCTGGTGCTTCTAGTTCTATCTATCTAGTGTGCAAGATGACTCCAGGGAGGGCTCTGTGTGGACACAGAGTTCCTCAAGGAGCTCTTTCTAGAGAATGAGAAAAGGCTTTAACTCAGGAAGGGAAGAGGAAGAATTCATGAGGACTGATAAGGACTGAAAGACCCTTCAGTTCTTGTTTAACACCAAGGCTTGTTGGGGAGACAGGATGGAGCATGCAAGTCTTTATCTGCCGACGTTTACTATGTTACTGTGGAACTCGTTTTCAAAAGAGAAAAACTTCTCAAAAGATGCACAAAATGGCAGATGGACATTTTCCCCACCAAAACATCTTAATCACAATTTCTGAAAAGACAGAATTGGGACATTTTTCATTGTGTTTGTTCAAACAGAAAGGGGGCGTGTTGGAGGCGTGTTTTGGGCACACTTACAATCTGGACGTTTTTCTGCGATAATGGAACAGAAAAAAAAAGGTCCAGGGCAGAAAAGAAGTTTGTCTTTATCTAGACCTGTTTCAGTCACGAAGAGGTGCCCTAACTGACCACTGAAGGGATTAAAGCTTGACCCCCCTCAATTCCCCAGTGGTTACTGACCTCCTCTTACCTCCCATAGATGTGACACTGACAGTAGATACCAGGCTCTATAACAGCTCCAGATATTATGGCCTTTCCTAAGAAAGCAGCAAGTGGATGGAGTAGCCTAGTGGTCAGTGAACCACAGAACCCAGGTTCAATTCCCACTACAGCTCTTTCATTTCAGTACAAATATGTGCGCCCTCCTGGAACTCAGAAATACCTCGTGAGACCCCGAGTGAGGGTTATAGGGGTAGCTCTGCGTATAACTGTGCCAGGAAAGGTATATAAATTTAAAAGTAAATGTTTTTAATCACCTGAGCCATGAAGCCTCTTGCCTCACATCAGAGGCAACAGTTTCTCTCATTTAGTAACTGTCTCGATGAGGCCACTGGCTAGTAGGTCAAGCAGTCTGTGGCTGGTGGGGCTGCCCCGCCCCTGACACAGCCTATAAAGCTCTCAGGTCTTCTGAGATTCAGGTCTGGCCTCAGTAAGGCTTGCAAGTGTTAACCAGAAAGAAATTTGTCTTACCTCAGCCAGGTCACAGCTGCTAAATGTATTCAGTGAAGTCATAGACTTGAGCTTCAGTTCTTCCTTCCCTGGTCCTCTTTAACCCAGCCTGGCCCTGTTTTTTAGTCTCTCAGGTATTGACTCCACCTCTCCTGGCTCACTTCCTCCCACGGTGGGACAGGACCAAAGCTCTTAAGGTGGCCCAGGCTATCAGAGGGACTTTTCTTAAGGGTGAGGGGCAGTTTTCTATAAAAACACTCCTGTACCAAAACTCTGCTAAGCTACTGTAAAATTAATCTTGCTTTGATAATTGAGATTAATCACATAACTCAAAACTGACAGAAAATGGACTGGGTTTTGGAAAAGCGATCTTCAGTTGAACTCAACCCGACACTGTGCCTTCTTTTGATCACCCCTTTACTTTGCAACTCCCTGCCCCAGGCTCTGCGCACTAAGCCATCAATTCTTAGCATTTAAGCAGCACTGAAGACATTTTTATTTCAAAAGGCCTATGGTGACCACTAAGTGATCAGGGTTGATGACCCAGGCATGACTGACACGATCTATATCTCTTCTCTCTACTCTTCGGTTCCTTTTCTTTATTATTATTGATTGGAGTTCCTTTATCCCTATTATTAATATGTAAACCACTCTGTAGTGCTCTCATGAAGAGCAGTATATCATCAAGTTTAATAAACCATAACAATTTGCATTTGTGTGTCTTTTTCTCCGGGATTGCACTATGTGCAATCTGGCTTTTTGGGACCTGGATGTAGCTTTTGTCTGTATTTCTGTAGTTTCTTATTCTGTATTTAGTGAGGGTCTCCCTATCTCTGAGTTTGGGACCAATGAGTGATACTTTGATAGCATATAAGTTTGGTGTAGGGATCTGTAGCAGTCTTGCTTATTCTGTTTTACCATGTTGCACCTGTGGATCTACTTTTAGGTTTAAAGGAAAATGCTGAGAGAAGCCACAGAGCTCTCTCTCTCCTCCCCTTCCCCACCCCAACACAGCTGCATCGAAGAAGAGAGACTAGGTAAAAAGTAAATCCTTTCCCATATGTGTTGGAATAGGTGGACTACAAGGACTATGGCTCCACCAAAGTTTTCAGCCAGACCCAGCCCACCAGCTACTGTGCACTGGTCATCCACCTATGGAGGCAAGGGGCACAGGACCTCCTCTTCTCTTCCTCCTGCTGCTGCCACCCTCCCCCTTCCAAAGGTGAAGAGCTAAGCAGATTTAGCGCCAGCACGGAGAAGGACAGACCTGCTGTGCTCATGCACTGTCACATCTCACCCCAATTCCCCCTAGATGAAGTCCCGGGTCAGAGGGGGGGAATCAAGACAGCACATGAAAGTAAGCCTGTTCTTCTAGGCCTTGCACCGGTGCTGAATCCACTTTGCTCTCCACCTCTAGTAAGGAGGGCGGCAAAGAGGACGAAGAGAAAACAGGAAGATGCTAGATAAAGAGGGAGGGGAAAGAGAGATGCTGGACTGTTGGGGGAGGTGGTAGGAAAGAAAAAGAGAAATTTGGACTGTTTGAGGGGATAAGGAGGGAAAAGGTTGATGCCTAGCTGTTGGAGTGGAGGTATGGAGGAAAAAGGGGGATGCTGGACTGTTAGGAATGAGGTACAGAGGGAAAAGGGGGATGCTGGACTGTTGGAAATGGGGTAGGGAAGGAAATGGTCATGATCCCAGTATGAGGAAAATGTCATTAAAATCAGTGGTGAAACCTGGGGGTGGATTTTGGGGCAGAACTTGGTTCCATTAACCAAAGAGATGTTCCGCTGCCCCTGTTCTCTCAGTTTTAAAAGCCAGCGTTTTTAAGGTAAAAAGCATGGGATCCAGTTTTTATTGTCACCCCCAATAGCAGACAAATTCAAAAGGCATATATTTACACCTGCTGTCTATGGAGAAAATTCTAGAAATGGCACTTAAAATTCAGTAATGAAAAAAATCAGCACTAAACGGTATTCTATAATGGTCTTTCTGGGATCAACCCCCTTTATAGAATAGCATATAGCATTGCGGTCTGCGCTCAACTTTGGGCACGAGGAGTTTACACCAACTGAAACCAGGTGTAAATCCCAGCATGCACGTGCAGATCTCCCAAATTATATAACACTGCGTGCATTTTAAGGGAACACCCCTGACTGACCCATGGCCACGCTCCTTTGCAGAGCCACATGGAAATACTTAGATGCTAATAGCGCCTAAATGTGTTTTCACATGGATCTGCCGTTTCGGCCCTGTTTCAGCGCCTTGCATCCATTAGAACACTTTTCCACACTGAAGTAGCCTGCCAAAAAAACTGTTAACTGTTGGCTTAACTGTTCAGCGACACATATAGAATTTCCATTATGTATGGACATGAAATATTATAAATATGAACTTACATTTTTACTCTGTCCCTAATTTACATGCACGTGTTTGACATCAAAAATTTAATAGAACCCCTTTTTCATATGTAAAAGAGGTTTGACATGCACAAAAATTCCTAGGGATGTGGATTCATTCGTGTGCATTTGATTTATTAGTATGCCTTAACTTTAATGCATGCTAAATTCATTCGTCCATTCCGACCCTCCACTTATACCTCATACCATCACTATACAACTTTGTATTTGTTATCCACCGACTGGGCAAACAACTTTGACGGTACTATGTAAGCCACATTGAGCCTGCAAATAGGTGGGGAAATGTGGGGTACAAATGCAACAAATAAATAAATAAACAAATGCACACTATCCGATGAATTAGTGTGCGTGAAGTCAACTGGTGCATAATTAAAAACATTAACACACACTAAAACTTGTTATTAAAACAAATGTGTAAACTAAATTTAAAAATCCCTCTGAAAATTGGGGGAAACGGTCAAACGAACTAAAAATTTCGTCTTGTGCACAGTCTTAAAAAATAACCCCTCCTACTTTAAAGCGAGTAAAAGATTTAAGAACGGAACAACTAAGAAAAGCAAAAGAAACGTACATGGTATAAAAAGGACATTTAAAAGCCAGTTCCAGGATTCTGGTGGTGATCAGTTTTGTCTGGTGAGAGATCATCACTACTTACCTGTGTGGGAGGGGGTTTCTTCCTGTTAGCAGAAAGCTGCGTTTCTCTGCAATCTTTTTTTTCTCCTGCCTCTCCCTCAGACTCCAGAACTAAATTGGCACCGGGATTCGGAGGAGGAGACATGACATGAGTCAAAATCCAACCAAAGGACAGCAGTGAAAGCAGAAACCTAAGAAGCGTTGTTACGCAAGAGGAAGGATGAATCGTAGAAGGCTAATCCTTCCCTCCCAGTCCCCACGCCCACACCAGGGTTCAGTAGTTTGTAAGAGAGAATTATATAATCAGTCACCTTAGATAGCGCTTTCTTTTTGTTTTTTTCTTTTACTCTTTCCCCCAATCTATAGGTACAGAAAAGCAGTTAAGCTAAAACAAAAGTCTGAAATGTGTGAACAGCAATGCCTGGCTGGCTTCATCTCTAGTGCGTTGTTTGCACATTGTTCACAAACATTCATAATCGTCTCACCTCTTTAGATATTACATCGCCTGAATTCACTCTCTGTTCGCTTACCACAGAGAGATAAGGGAACATGATATGTGGTTTTTAAACATGACTAAGCGGAATTTAAATATCACCGGGAGAAGAGAAACTTTCCTGGGAGAGAATAGTCCTAAAGACTGGTGGTGGAGAGAAGGCGGAGTTGCAGACAAAGAAAACAAATGTGTTTTCCAGCAGCTTGGGAGCCAGCTTGGTAACATGCTAAAATCAGTTATAAAGTGTCAAGGGTCCATCAATCGCCAATGAGAGTCTCCTTTATCTCCTCCTGCACCCCTGTCCTGGCAGAGAGATGGTTAACATATACGGTCTGTGCCAGAGCCGGTGGTGGGAGGCAGGGATAGTGCTGGGCAGACTTATACGAAGAGGGCAGTACAAATAAAAAAGTAGCACATATGAATTTATCTTCTTGGGCAGACTGGATGGACCGTGCAGGTCTTTTTCGGTCGTCATCTACTATGTTACAATGTTACTATATATGTAAGAGGAGTTAGAAAATAAGGTGACTAATTTAAAGAAAGGTGTACATGAGGTCAGAGAGATGGTTGAATATTATCTCAGCTAGGGTAGGAGTTCTGAGAGAAGAAGACATGTCTCTGGTAAGTGAACACTATTTTGCTTTGGGAACTTAAAGATTGGGGTTTAAAGGAGGAATTGTAGGTTAGTGATAGGCAAAATCAAACATATAAATGGCAAGTGACCGACTCACCTGCAAATGCGCAGTACAGACTTCCCTCTCTGTCCCGCCCTCGCGTCATGACATCAGAGGGCGGAACAGAGAGGGAAACGGAGTCGGATGCCACCTGGAAACGAACATCGCGCGAACCAACCTCCACCCTCCCCCCGCCGCTCCCGCCCCCCTCCGCATCGGGCCCCCTGCACTGACCTGACAGCGCCTCTCACCTCCATGTGGAAGCGCTGTAGGCAGCAGCAGAGCGATCTGCTGCTGCCTGTAGCGCTTTCACATGGAGGTGAGAAGCACTGTCAGGTCAGTGCAGGGGGCCCGGCACGGAGGAGGGAGGGAGCGGTGGCGAGGAGGGTAGCTGGACATGGGGGGAGGGCAGGGGGGAGAGGGCATGGCTGCTGGACATGGGGTGAGAGCAGGGCAGAGAGGAGGGTTGCTGGACATGGAGGGAGGGAGGAGGCCAAGGGAAAGAGGAGGGTTGCTGGACATGGAGGGAGGGGGGAGGCCAAGGGAAAGAGGAGGGTTGCTGGACATGTGGGGGGAGGATCGGTGGACGGGGTGAGGCCAGGGGAGAGAGGAGGGCTGCAATACTCGCCCGTTTTTACGGGCTTAACGGCTAGTAAAAATATAAAAAGCAAATTTTATCAACTAATCTCCGTGGTCTTTCCCCCATAGTTTTAAAAACTTTGTACCACAGCACTAACAGATAGGATCTAGTTTAGTCTTCCCACCCACCCCTAGGACAACTCTTCATTTATAGTCAGTTATAGTAATTAGGGTAACAAGCAAGGAGTGCTCTTACAGAGTTTTAAATACATTTCATTACCATCTAAGAAGGAAACACTAAATAAATCATACAATATACTATCCTGCTTATTTTCGAAAGTCAAAGGCGTTCAAAAAGCAACCCAAAAGGCATATGTGCGTCTCCTTGACCAAAGTGCGCCCAAACCTAATAATCGAAACACGACTTTAAAGACACTCTCTGCGTGCGAACGCCCATCGACAGGCGACATCTTAAGGGGCGTGTTGGGGGCGTTAGGGGCGGCGTTACCAGATAGACGTTTCAAACGTATAACGGATAGCGAAATGGTTTGGCATGGGCGAGGACATGGGGGTTAGTAGTTGGACCTGAAATAAAAGCGACCAGAGTAAGGGCGAAATCGTCTTTAGACCCATTAGCGATTGTGCAGCGTTGGAGAGTGGCGAGATCATTGTTGGGAGAGTTGAATTGTTGTTTGGAGAGAAAGCTGAGAGTTTGTTCAGTACCTGTTACATTTATCTGTATGCCCTAGTCCGAACGTTTTCACCCCCACCTGCGTCTTCTGTGTTTTACCTTTTCACCTTTCCCTACCCCTTCCTCTATCTGCCCCATCCCCTCCCCGTATCCCTCTCCATTCCCTTACCTCTGTAGTGCTGCAGCTGTGTGTGTGACCACAGTCATTTCCTGCTTGTCGAGTGAGTGGCCAGAGAGAGTGCTTGCAATTGCAGTGTGTTTGTCCGTGGTTGGAGTCAGATTCTGTTTGATGTTGTTGAGCACTGGTGGGGAAATGGAACGACTAAATTCACTGGTGGCTTGCATGGTGGAGGAAGAGGTCACACACCGCAGGAGCTACTCACAGCCCCAAGTGTTCAGGGCCTACTACTACTACTATTTAGCATTTCTATAGCGCTACAAGGCATACGCAGCGCTGCACAAACATAGAAGAAAGATAGTCCCTGCTCAAAGAGCTTACAATCTAGTAGACAAAATAAATAAATAAATAAATAAAGTAAGCAAATCAAATCAATTAATGTGAACGGGAAGGAAGAGAGGAGGGTGGGTGGAGGCGAGTGGTTACAAGTGGTTACGAGTCAAAAGCAATGTTAAAGAGGTGGGCTTTCAGTCTAGATTTAAAGGTGGCCAAGGATGGGGCAAGACGTAGGGGCTCAGGAAGTTTATTCCAGGCATAGGGTGCAGCGAGACAGAAGGCGCGAAGTCTGGAGTTGGCAGTAGTGGAGAAGGGAACAGATAAGAAGGATTTATCCATGGAGCGGAGTGCACGGGAAGGGGTGTAGGGAAGGACGAGTGTGGAGAGATACTGGGGAGCAGCAGAGTGAGTACATTTATAGGTTAGTAGAAGAAGTTTGAACAGGATGCGAAAACGGATAGGGAGCCAGTGAAGGGTCTTGAGGAGAGGGGTAGTATGAGTAAAGCGACCCTGGCGGAAGATGAGACGGGCAGCAGAGTTTTGAACCGACTGGAGGAGGGAGAGGTGACTAAGTGGGAGGCCAGCAAGAAGCAGATTGCAGTAGTCTAAACGAGAGGTGACAAGGGTGTGGATGAGGGTTTTGGTAGAGTGCTCGGAAAGAAAGGGGTGGATTTTACGGATGTTGTAAAGAAAGAAACGACAGGTCTTGGCAATCTGCTGGATATGAGCAGAGAAGGAGAGAGAAGAGTCAAAGATGACCCCAAGGTTTCGAGCTGAGGAGACAGGGAGAATCATCAACAGAAATAGAAAACGGGGGGAGCGGGGAGGTGGGTTTGGGGGGGAAAATGAGAAGCTCGGTTTTGGTCATATTTAATTTCAGGTGGCGTTGAGACATCCAGACAGCAATGTCAGACAAGCACGCTGAAACTTTGGTTTGGATGCAAGGTGAGATATCAGGGGTAGAAAGGTAGATTTGGGAGTCATCAGCATAGAGATGGTAGGAAAAGCCATGGGATGAGATTAATGAACCAAGGGAAGAAGTGTAGATAGAAAAGAGGAGGGGACCAAGAACAGAACCCTGAGGTACGCCGACAGGCAGAGGGATAGAAGTAGAAGAGGATCCACCAGAGTGAACACTAAAGGTGCGGAGGGAGAGGTAGGAAGAGAACCAGGAAAGGACAGAGCCCTAGAATCCAAGTGAGGACAGGGTATCGAGAAGTATGCTGTGATCGACAGTGTCAAAAGCAGCGGAAAGATCAAGAAGAATGAGGATGGAATATTGACCTCTGGATTTAGCCAGTAATAGGTCATTGGAGACTTTAGTAAGCGCAGTTTCGGTTGAGTGGAGAGGGCGAAAACCAGATTGTAGTGGGTCAAGAACAGCATGTGAGGAGAGAAAATCAAGGCAGCAGCGGTGAACAGCACGCTCAAGTAATTTGGAGAGAAAAGGAAGGAGAGAGATGGGTCGGTAATTAGAGGGACAAGTAGGGTCGAGTGAAGGCCTGCACCACTTTCCTAGACCTCACTGACCAGCAGTGTCTCACAAGGTACCGTTTCGATAGGGCGACCATTCAGCAGCTTTGTGAGCAGCTGCAACCCCTCCTTCAGCCCAGGACTCGTAGGAATAACCCCATCCCTGTCAACTGCCTCTCTCTCTGTTCTGGCCACTGGGAGTTTCAGTCTGTACTAGCTGTTAACACAGGTCTCACCCAGGCTTCTGTTTCAAACTGTCTCACCCAGTTCCTTGCTGCTTTCCTTACCCACACCTATCAATACATCACCATCCCCACCACCCCCCAGGCCCTGCAGAACAACATGGCTGCCTTCTATGCTGTAGCTCACTTCCCCTCAATCATAGGTGTGATAGACTGCACACATGTTGTACTGAGACCCCCCCCCCCCCGGGCACGAGAGGCCACTTACAGAAACCGCAAAGCCGTTTTAGCTTCACTCATAGTAACCTTTGTGTTTGCCGCTGTATGCTTTAGTACACCTGTTTATTTTGGGGGTTCTTAATTTTGGCGGCGGCCACCACTTCCATTTGCACTCTTCCACATCCCTTGAGCTGTTCCCTTACTGTCTCCCATTCTCTGTGCGTGGTTGTAGCAGCCAGTCTGTGGGAGCAAAGAGATTGGTACAATGGCACTAAAGCAAGTGCCCACCAGTAAGGGTCATTTGACTGCTGCAGAAATCGAGTTAGTGGTCCGGGAGATACAAGACACACCAGTCATGTACACAATCTTGCAACAGAAGTTCAAGGTAAGCTCATACTTCTCAGCCACCTCTTCTCTTTCTGCTCATGATCAAGGGCTCTCCATTCACTGTATGTACTGTGCATTCAACTGTTACCTCACTTTTCACCAGGTTGCTGTGCAGTGGTTGTAGCAGTGATGGTTGGAGACCATCAGGGCTGTACTGTGTGGTTTTGCCGTAGGTCCTTAATGCTGTGCTCCAGCTGTTGTAGCTGCTGTACTGCTTCCCGGTAGGTTCCATCCTTCTTTATGTGGTGAACCCCAGTCCCCATTTATGAAGTACCCACCCATTCTGAAGTGTGCTGGGAGGGGGAGGGGGAGGGGGGCTTAATATATGCAATGAATGTCTTGACCACATTATCAAACACAGTCCTACAATCTTAGTTATGGAACAACAACATTTCTAACATGTAGCAAACTAGTTTCAAGGTGGCTACTGGTACTGCCTACTGAGCCCTGAAGTCATGGTGAGGGAGAGGGTTTGTGGTTACAGGTCCCAACCCAAATTACTTGCAGGTGATTACAGCCTGGTGGCTGCAGTGGCCTAGTGGTTAGAGCACCAGCCTTGTAATCTAAAGGTTGCCAGTTCAATTCCCACTGCTGCTCCTTGTGATCTTGGGCAAGTCACTTAACCCTCCATTGCCTCAGGTACAAACTTAGACCCATCCTGGGACAGAGAAATATCCAGAATACCTGAATGTAACTCACCTTGAGCTACTACTGAAAAAAAGTGTGAGCAGAATCCAAATAAGTAGAAACATATTTATTTATGTCCCCTAGCCTGTGCCCTTGTGTACGTGTTGTATTATATTGCAATTGTGCTGAAGTAACGATCCATGTAATGTTTTTAACACTCTATTCCCTTTTCTCCTCAGCACTATATACCATTGCTGATGCATTGAATGTGAAAAGATGAGCCAGCTGTTTGTAGCTCCTTCGTGGCCCCCACCAATGTGGTGTGGTTGTGGGTAAGGGTGTCTGGTGATCAGAGAGCAAACATCGTCTATGCGCTACCTAGGGCTATCTGCAAGTTTCTACTTGGCAGATCACAAGTGCTAGACAACAATTCTATTAATCACAGCACTCTTGTGCTGTGGGGCTCTATGGTAAGGGGGAGGGAGAGAGGCTGGATGGCCATTTGTATTCCTCAACAGTAATGGCCACACAGCCTCCCCCCCCTGCAAATACGATCATGCAGGTTGGAAGGAACAGGTGGCCTTCTGTATGGCCACAATTATCACAGATATGCATCAAATTTCTCTTTCATACTTTACATTTCATGCAATGCATATTGCTGCCTCCTTTCACATCAACACCAGCATTTGATAATATGTAATGCACAAGGTAGAGACAAACACACATAGGCGCCCGGTATCGAAGGCTTGGGGAGGCTAAGCCTCCCCAGCCACAGCGAGCCTGCTCCTCCCCCTCCCTCCGGCTCCGGTCCCGGTCCCTCACGTTACCGACCTGACTCTTCGTCTTCGGAGCTGTCAGCGCTAACTCTCCCCCGCTGCGCTAGCGCTGCCAGCGTTCGCACTTTAAAAATGGCCACCGAGACTTCCAGAGGCGGCCTCGCGAGACTTCTGCTGAAGTCTTGGAGGCCGCCCTGTAAGTCTCGGCGGCCATTTTGAAGCACGAACGCCGGCAGCGCCAGCGCAGCGGGGGAGAGTTAGCGCTGACAACTCAGAAGAATCAGGTCGGTGACATGAGTGGACCGGATCCGGAGGGAGGGGAGGAGGGAGGATGGAGAAATTCGCCGAACAACTCGGGAGGGGGTGGCAGAGGAGAGAAGGGAGTCGCTGTGCATTTGTGGAAGGAGGGGAGAAAAGGGTCGCTGGGTATAATGGGTGCATGCAGGGCAGGGGAGAGGAGGATCATTACTGGACATGGGTGTATGGAGGGCAGGGGAGAGGAGGGTTGCTGTGTATGTGTGCTTGCAGGGCAGGGGGAGAGAAGGGTCACTGGACATGGGTGGATGGAGGGCAGGGGAGAGGAGGGGAGAGAGAAAAAATGCTGGACATGGATGGAGGGGAGGGAAGAGTGAGGAAGGAGATGAGATGAGGGAAAAGAAAGAGAGCAGAAAAACTACACATGGATGAAGAAAATAGGCAGAAGCTGAGGACCAGAAATGAAGAAGAAAGGAGGAAAGGAAAGAAAGAAATGGAAAGGAAGCCCTGGAAACGGAGTTAAGAGGACAGATAGCAGCAGAATCGGATACTGGGCCAGCATGATCAGAAAAACAGTCACCAGACAACAAAGGTAGAAAAAAAATCATTTTATTTTCATTATAGTGTTTTGAAAATCAGGTGCTCAACATTAAAAGTTTATATTTATTTACTTATTTATGGCATTTTATCCCACATTAATTAGGGTGTTTTGTGGCTCTACATGAGAATTGTGATGATATGATCCCTTGTTTCATATTGTTGACGGTCTGCATTTTCCGTATGGGTGGTATATTGGTGTATTAGTTCTGCCCAGTGTAATATTTATGGTACAGTAAGTTCTGAGTGTGTTTTTGGACAAAGTTGTGCATAGTGTTTTGCAGTTGAGCGATTGTGGTTAGAATATGCTTTGAGCAACCACTTTATTCTTTGACATATGATACATATCTAATATCTATATTTAATAAAAGGTATTAATTGTGACTTTTATTTTTATTTATTTATTTTTTTCTGTGTGTTATCAGACAATTATGGATTTAAGCTCCACCCCTGGCTCCACCCCTAACCCCGCCCCCTTTAGCCTCCCCAAACAGTTGGGCCACCGACCGCCTATGCAAACACACTCTGTTATATGAAATATATACAACTTATATTTAATGAAAACTGGGTACAAATTCCCCCCCCCCCCCCAAAGTCTTTCAAGGGCAGCCACGCCCTCTTTGCAATGCCCTTTGTAGCAGGGTAATGAGCAGCACCAGAAGCACCCTCAGTGGCCTGTGGAGCTGCTCATTATCCTGCCTTATGGTTGCGAGCTCCTGCAGCACCTGGTTCTGGCCATCTACCAGCTGCTGCAGGAGGCGCATGGCTAGAGCTGGGCCAGGGGCTAGAGATGCAGGTGGTGAGGGCTCCTCCATAATGGTCTCATCTATGATGAGGACCCCCTCCTCCTTCTCCTGCTGGGCCTTGTTGCCCGCCTCCTCCTCCTCCTGCTGGCCCTCCTCGACCGCCTCCTCCTCCTGCTGGCCCTCCTCGGCCACCTCCTCCTCCTGCTGCTGCTGCTGGAGCCCTGTGTATGTAAAAGGATTGTAGTTGAGATCAGCACATGCAACATGACTTGCATAGTGCAGGAGCTAGGTGGCCTGAGGTGGGGGATGGGGAATGGTGTGGTGAGGCGTGGCCTATACCCATGGGGACTGAGATGCGTCAGATGACATGACAGGGAACCCTGGAAGCTGCTCTGACACAGAACACACAGGACATGTTGGCAGACCACACTCATTGGTGACCAGCATGTTTGCATTATGATATGTGACTAGGGTTTGCTGACCTGTTTTTGTTCTTTGTATTGTTTTGGGGGGGCAGGGGAAGGGGTTTAGCGCATAACTTTAATATGAGGCAATGACATCCACTAAAAGTAGGACCTCAGGCAGGACTACCAGGAGACAACATCCACCCACCCCAGAAAGGGGGATACTAAACTGAGGCATGTCATCTCATTCATGTCGGAGGAGGTTCGTTGGAAGTTGCAGCCACACTCATGGGAGGGCACCTGCAACCTGAGGCCTTGATCTGGGACAGAGGTGTTATGACTTACTAGTTGCCTATTAGCCACATGGAAACTGATATTGTACAGTACATTTGCATTATTCAATAAATACATTTACAAATGAGTACAGGTGTCCTGCTTTTAATACGTCGAGCCCTCAGGTGCCATCGCACTGCCCTGATGATGTCAGGGCTCTCCTGCCTTACACGGTGGAACCTCCTGCGCAGGGACTCCAAGTCCCTGTGAATGCCAAACCTTCTGCAAGATATAAGTTTGTACAGCAGGAGTCAGGGGATGGCCCTTCTTGCCTTCAGCACACAAATTCATTTGTAAATCAAATAGCAGAGAGGCACAACACTGTTGGGGGGGGAGGACATTCCATTGGTACAGATGATGTCATAGAGGTGGCCATGAGGCCAGAAAGTACCGTTTGTAGGCATTATTGTAGGGATGTGGGAATAGTGTTCCTTTGCAGTACATACATTTTATTTCTGATTGTGCATGTACACATATTACTCATTATCCTTGAATGCAGACTCCAGTTAGTGCTTACATTGATGACGGAGCTCTTATATGTGTAGCTATAGGAGGGGGACAAACACTTACCTTTCCAGCCTGTCCCTTATGCGGGACCAGGCTCTCATTGCCTGTATCCTGGGGGCAGGTGGTGGTGGTGGATGAAGAGCCGGTGATGGTGCCTAAGGCACAGCCGCACCAGCAGCAGGCTCTCGGCCTCACTGTAATTGGGCTCTCTACGGAGCTCCTCCATATTTCTCAGTGAATAAGTGTTGCAAAACATGGCATCGCCTTATATGGACGCCCTTGTGTGACGGACGTCGTTTCGTGCACAGCTCCATATATGGATTACCATCCCATATATGGCCGAGTCAGCACGTGGACGCCGTCATAAGCATAGACGTCCCTGACGTGCATGAATGGTTGTTATGCGTGCGGGCCCTTGCTGCATGCGGAGCTTTTACTATACTTTCTGATTTGGTCGTTTTCACCTGCAATAATCGAAAGTGTAAGTGCGCCATTTTTACTAACCTTTGTGCGCCCCTCATTTGGTCGTTTGGAACTGCGATAATCGAATCTCGTAGAACGTCCATACTATTTTTCGATTATACATGCCTGATTTTGCACGATTTCGTGAGGATGTCCTAATTCGTACTTGGACGACCTTTCGATTATACCCCTCCATATAAACTAAAAGACATTTTTATATTAGGCTATTATCCTTAATATTGTAGCAAGTTTTAAATTATTGAAAAACTCAAAAACACGAAGATAGAGTCAGCAGTCCAGCAGCGAGAGGGGTGCTATCCAGTCTTTTGCATTGTGTCACATGTATGATTATCTCCCAGTTGGTGAGATGTAATATCTGTGTGCCCGATGCAAAGAGCTCCTAGCTCTCAGAGAACATGTCCGTTCTCTTGAGGCTAGAGTAGCAGACTTGGTGGAGCTGAGGGAGACAGAGAGGTACATAAAGGAGACCTACAGGGATGTTGTAGAGAAGTCCCACCTCCAGTCTGGTAGCCCTTGTGCTACCTTGGAGGAGGGAGGTCTCCTAGAAGGAGAGCATCACCCTGGTGAAGTAGCAAGTACTCCTGTAGCCAGGACCTGCCCACCAGGGGATGCACTATCCTCTCGTACCGAGGATATGTCTTCAAGTGCTGCCCAGGAGGGAAAGGTTAGGATAGCTTTTGTAGTTGGTGATTCGATCATTAGGCAAATAGATAGCTGGGTGGCTTGTGGATGTGAGGATCGCCTGGTGACTTGCCTGCCTGGTGCGAAGGTGGCAAACCTCACGCGTCACCTAGATAGGATTTTAGATAGTGCTGGGGAGGAGCCGGCTGTCTTCGTACATGTGGGTACCAATGACATAGGAAAATGTGGGAGAGAGGTTCTGGAAGCCAAATTTAGGTAGAAAGCTCAGATACAGAACCTGTAGGGTAGTATTTTCTGAAATGCTACCCGTTCCATGTGCAGGGCCCAAGAGACAGGCAGAGCTCCGGAGTCTCAATGCGTAGATGAGACAATGGTGCGGGGAGGAGGGTTTTAGATTTGTTAGGAACTGGGCAACATTCTGGGGAAGGGGGAGCCTGTTCCGAAAGGATGGGCTCCACCTTAAACAGGGTGGGACCAGGCTGCTGGCTTCGGCATTTAAAAAGGAGATAGAGTAACTTTTAAACTAGAAACGGGGGGAAGGCCGACAGTTGCTCAAAAGCGCATGGTTCGGGATAAAGTATCTTTCAAAGATATCACCAAAACAGGGAAGATAGGGTATCCTGATAGTGGTGAGGTTGCAAGAGATCATAGTAGATCAGGTGTCCTTAAAATAAAAAGCAGACAAAAGATTGCAAATTAATACTGTCAAGTACTGAGCATGATGTAAATAGGAACAACAAACATAGTTTGAAATGTCTATATGCGAATGCCAGGAGCCTAAGAAATAAGATGGTAGAATATATTGCACTAAATGAAAAATTAGATATAATAGGCACAGGGCCGTGCCTAGGGTCTCTGGTGCCCCCCTGCAGACTATCAGTTGGCGCCCCCCCCCCCCCCCCCCGTCTAGCATAAAATACCATAAATACCAAAATACCATACTGTGTAAAATATAAAGACAGCAGATGTAAATTTGAAAAAACTAACAAGTACCAATCACCACTTTACAAATTAACAAATAGAAATAAAACAAATATAGAAAATAAAATAATACTATTTTATTGGACTAATACATTTAGCTTTCAGAGGCCAAAACATCCTTCCTCAGGTCAATACAGTATAGTGCTGTTACAGTATCCTATCCTGACCTGAGGAAGGGGGTTTTGTTCTCCGAAAGTTAACCAAAATGTATTAAAATTAGTCCAATAAAAATATTACCTTGTTTACATGTTCTATTTATTAACACAGCTACAATACTACTTTATCCTAAAGCAAAAAAATAAAAATATATATTTTATTTACAGTTTGTTGTCTCTGGTTTCTGCTTTCCTCATCTTCTTTTCACTGTCTTCCTTCCATCCAGCATCTCTTTGTTCTCTCTCAGCCATCCAGTGTCTGCCCTCTCTGCTGTCCCCTCCATCCAATGTCTGCCCTCTCTCCCTGCTTCTTCCATCTACATCTGCCCTCTCTCTCTCTGCCCCTTCCATCCACCATCTGCCCCTGTCTGCCCTCTATCTCTCCCCCTTCCATTCACTGTCTGCCCTTTCTATCCCTTCCATCCACTGTCTGCCCTTTCTCTCTGCCCCTTCAATCCACCATTTGCCCTCCCTCTCCCATCCATCCAGGATCTGTCCCCTTTCTATGCCCCTTTTTTTCAGCCCCCAGTTCCAGCCCCACTATCCCACCAGTCCCCAGTTTCAGCCCCAGCCCTTTTCTCCCACCAGTCCCGAGCTTCAGCCCCCAGCCATTTCTCCCTATCCCCTTTTCAGCCCCCAGTCCCCACAGTTTCAGCCCCAGCCCCTTTTCAGCCCCCAGTCCCAGCCCCCTTATCCCACCTACCCTCCTTTTCAGCCCCCAGTTCCAGCCCCCTTCATCCACATGCCTTGCATTAGGGTCCCCCTTTTCAGCCCAACCCATTCTCCCACCTGACCCAGGCATGCCCCATTTTCCCTCATGACCCTTCTCAGACCCCAGTTCCAGCCCCCTTCTCCCATTTGAGAACCCCCACCTCACCCCTTCTCCCATCTGAGAATCCCCCCTTCTCCCATCTGAGAACCCCCTCCCCACCTGTCCCCTACTCCCATCTGAGAACCACCACAACACCCCTCTCCCATCTGAAAATCCCCCTTCTCCCATCTGAGAACCCCTCCCCTCCCCGACTCTCCTGCCACCACCCTACCTTTAAAAAACATTTTGTGAAGACGAGTTGCAGACAGCGCCTCGCCTCTCCCCTGCCCTCCATCCACCCATGTCCAGCGACCCTTCTCTTCCCCTGCCCTGCATGCACCCATACCCAGCGACCCTCCTCTCCCCTGCCCTGCATGCACCCATACCTTGCGACCCTCCTCTCCCCTGACTGCATGCACCCATACCCAGTGACCCTCCTCTCCCCTGCCCCCCATCCACCCATACCCAGTGACCCCTCCATGATCCACCCATGCTCAGGGACTCCCTTCTCTCCCCTGCCACCCCTCCCGAGTTGTTCAGCTCAGTGTGCTGCTGTGGCTAAGAAAGCAAATAGAATGTTAGGTATTATTAGGAAAGGAATGGAAAACAAAAATGAGGATGTTATAATTCCTTTGTACTGCTCGATGGTGCGTCCGCACCTCGAATATTGTGTTCAATTCTGGTCGCCGCATCTCAACAGACCGAATATGGATTAACTTTGATTTACTGAAGGAGGAACCAGTCACCCAAATGATCAACAAATTCACCAAGTCCCACTGCAAATTAGACATATGCCCCAGCTACTTAATAAAATCAGCCCCTAAATGTTTCATAACAGATCTCACCTCCTACTTAAATTACATGCTTCAACATGGATTCTTTCCTTTGGATAAAGGCAATATACTACTTACACCAATTCCTAAAGATCTAAAGAAAAAATTAAATGATATAACCAATTACCGCCCAGTCGCATCCATACCCTTATAGCTAAGCTAATGGAAAGCTTAGTTACTAAACAACTCACCGACTATTTGAACAATTTCTCAGTACTACATGCATCCCAATCTGGATTCCATGCTAATCATAGTACCGAAACAGTACTTATAACACTCCTAACCAAATTCAAATAATTGCAGCTGGCAACAATGTACTCCTCTTACAATTCGACATGTCTAGTGCGTTTGACATGGTTAGCCATGATATTCTATTGAACATTCAAGAATACTTCGGAATCGGAGGAAATGTACTGAATTGGTTTCGAAGCTTCCTAACAGCAAGAACATACCAAATGATATCAAAGTCGATTATATCATCACAATGGAGACCCGAATGTGGTGTGCCTCAGGGATCACCGCTTTCATCGATTCTCTTCAACTTAATGATGTTACCATTAGCTAAGTCATCCAACTAATCCCGAAACCCATATATCTATGCTGATGATGTTACGATATATATTCCGTTTAAAAATGACATCAGAAATCACAGATAAAATCAATCACAGCTTCCAAATAATGAACTCATGGGCGGATGCATTCCAACTGAAACTCAATGCAGGAAAGACACAATGCCTTATCTTCTCATCGCAGTATAATAAAACCAATTATACCAATATAAAAACACTAAACCACATTCTTCCAGTTGCGGACACATTGAAACTCCTGGGAGTCACAATTGACCGAAATCTTACCCTAGACAGCCACGTGAAAAATGTAACAAAGAAGATGTTCCAAGCAATGTGGAAACTTAAAAGAGTGAAACCTTTCTTCCCAAGAGAGGTATTCTGCACTTTGGTGCAATCATTGGTACTAAGCCATCTGGACTATTGTAATTCCATCTATGCCAGATGCAAAGCACAAACAATTAAGAGACTCCAGCCAGCCCAAAACACTGCTGCTAGACTCATATTTGGAAAAGCGAAATATGAAAGCGCCAAACCCCTCAGAGAAAAATTACACTGGCTCCCACTAAAAGATTGAATTACATTCAAGATCTGCACCCTAGTTCATAAAGTCATACATGGAGAGGCCCCATCATATATGTCAGACCTCATAGACCTTCCAGCAAGAAATACAAAAAGCTCATCACGGACTTTCTTAAATCTACATTATCCCAATTGCAGAGGACTTAAATACAAATCAATATATACGTCTAGCTTTTCCTATATCTGCACGCAACTATGGAATGCACTACTGAACGCCATAAAGATAATACATGATCTGACAACCTTCCAGAAGCTACTGAAGACAAACCTATTCAAAGAGACTTTTAACAAGAATCCTTCATAAAATACTTGACATCAAAAATGCATCAGAACAAACCAACATTTGATTCCTTCAATCTGGTTACTTTAATTCACATTAATATTATTGAACGTTTTACCTTGTCCTGTTCTTATATACCTGTTATGAATTATTTATCTATTTACTTCTAATTCACTTGATATTTTATTTTTATGTCTAATTTACATGATATTTTCATATACCTTAATTGTAACACCTCTTTGTATGTAACATTCCGTTAATGGTGATCACCATTGCGGCATAATGTAAGCCACATTGAGCCTGCAAATAGGTAGGAAAATGTGGGATACAAATGCAGCAAATAAATCATGACTAAGTCAGAAAAAGGTGCCCTAAATGACCAGATGACCACTGGAGGAATTAAGGCATGACTCCCTTACTCTCCCAGCGGTCACTGACCCCTTCCTACCACCCCCCCCCACCCAAAGATATGAAAGAAATAGTGCATGCCAGGCTCTATGACAGCATCAGATGTTATGGTCAGACCTATTAGAGCAGCAAGCATGTTCCTGGAATAGCCTAGCGGTCAGTGCAGTACACTGTAGAGAAGAGGACCCAGGCCCATATCCCATTCTAACTGTTACACTTGTGGAGGAAAGTGTGACCCCTCCAAAACCCACCAAAAACCTACTGTACCCACATATAGGTGACACCTGCAGCCATAAGGGCTTCCGTAGTGGTGTACAATTGGGTACAGTAGGTTTTTGTGGGTTTTGTGTGTGTGTGTGGGGGGGGGGGGTCCCCACACAATATAAAGGAGTAACAAATTTGTACCTGTGACGTTTTACGTGAAGTCCACTACAGTGCCCCACAGCTTTGCTGGGATGTATGTGTAGCCAGTCTTCTAAGAATGCTGGCTCCTCCTACATCCCAATGGCTTGATTTTGTGCTTTTTTTCCACTTTTTTTTCTTGCCAAAATGGTCCAAAAAGATAGACACACTGAACACAACAACGTCTAACAAATTACCATTTTCAAACTCTAGTTCATAAAATCATCCATGGAGATGCCTCAGCCTATATGTCAGACCTGATAGACTTACCGACTAGGAATGCCAAAAGATCAGCCCATAGATTCCTTAATCTTCATCTCCCAAGCTGCAAAGGTCTAAAATACAAACTTAAGCACGCAGCGAACTTTACCTACCTGAGTGCCAAGCTATGGAACGCACTGCCGCACAACCTGAGAAAGATCTACGACTAACAAACTTCCAAATAACACTGAAAACCCATCTTTTTAATAAGGCATACCACATAACATAGTAACATAGTAGATGACAGCAGAAAAAGACCTGCATGGTCCATCCAGTCTGCCCAACAAGATAAACTCACATGTGCCATTTTTTGTGTATACCTTACCTTGATTTGTACCTGTCTCTTGACTCACCAATTCTTTGAAGGGGTGAACAAACATGTTGATAAAGTTGAGCCGGTTGATATTGTGTATCTGAATTTTCAAAAGGCGCTTGACAAAGTACCTCATGAAAGGCTCCAGAAGAAATTGGAGAGTCATGGGATAGGAGGCAGTGTCCTATTGTGGATTAAAAACTGGTGAAAGGATAGAAAACAGAGAGTAGGGTTAAATGGTAAGTAGTTAGTGGGGTTCTTCAGGGGTATGTGCTGTGACCGCTGCTTTTCAACGTATTTATAAATGACCTAGAGATGGGAGTAACTAGTGAGGTAATTGTGGATCGAAATTCCATAGAACAACAAATATAAATGCATGCATCTCCTTTACCTTTACACAGACCTATTTTTATAATATCTGCTTGTTTTAAACTTCTACCATGTTACTCAAAATCTCTATGTAACAATAAGTGACTATGTTCTAATCCATTACCACCAAGAACGATACATTGTAAGCCACATTGAGCCTGCAAAAAGGTGGGAAAATGTGGGATATAAATGCAATAAATAAATAAATAAAAGGTAGACCTTTTCCTGTTTTGAAAATGGCCATGTTCACTACTGGATTTTTGAACGTTTTCTACAAAATATCCAAATGCCTCTGTTAATTACTCACTTATGTGAGCGTCATGCAAAGACCTTTTTCAGACTGCTGACTTTACCATCCAGCTTATGACTCCTGATGTAGGCATAGTGCTGAAACACAGCTGTGTTGAATCAGTCAATAAAATATTTGTCATTTGGGCCTGTGGTCTTATCTGTGTTCTTTGCCATCTCTGCTTTGGTTTGTCCTCTGATATAAATAGCCCAGGTGCCTGATGCCTGCCTGTTGCCATTCTGACCACATAAATGTTTTTTGATTAATGCAAAAAACTTAGTGGACCAAAGAGGAGTCCAATGTGTGCAATCCTGTGGTATGGATAAGATTTTGTCTAAGTAACTGCTGTTCTTTTTTAGGGGTCTAGCTACTTTTCTTCAAGCAGCCTGCAGGAAATGGGGGGGGGGGGGGGGGGTGATTTCCAGTAAAAGAGCACATCTAGTTTCACAGTATCTATGCTTTTACTCACATTGGGTGGAGTGTTCTTGCAGAGGTGTTTACAGGTACTTTTTACCTATGGGGGGGGGGGGGTGTGGGGGTAGGGACTGAGGTATGTTAGCATGGAAAATATTTGTGTATTTTTAAAACTCTACACGTGATTTTAGTCAGAAACAATATCCCACTAATAAAAGAGTGCAAGTGTGCACAGGTACTTTTGCTTTAAGTCAATATTCAAAGGGAGAGCACAAGGCATTTGTCAAAAAACACCTAGCCACTTGCCTGGGGTTACTACACGGCCACTTAGAGGGTCTATCAGCACAGCTCAGGTCCACCTGCCGCTTGTGCTCTACACTAGCACCCTCCTCCCACTGATTGGGTCCCAACCACCTCTGGATGAGTCTCCCACTCTCAAATTATCCCCAGTGATTTCTAAGTTACTAGGGCCACACTACCATAAGTACATAAGTAATGCCACACTGGGAAAAGACCAAGGGTCCATCGAGCCCAGCATTCTGTCCACGACAGTGGCCAATCCAGGCCAAGGGCACCTGGCAAGCTTCCCAAACATACAAACATTCTATATATGTTATTCCTGGAATTGTGGATTTTTCCCAAGTCCATTTAGTAGTGGTTTATGGACTTGTCCTTTAGGAAACCATCTAACCCCTTTTTAAACTCTGCCAAGCTAACCACCTTCACCATGTTCTCTGGCAATGAATTCCAGAGTTTAATTATGCGTTGGATGAAGAAAACTTTTCTCCGATTTGTTTTAAATTTACTACATTGTAGTTTCATCACATGCCTCCTAGTCCTAGTATTTTTGGAAAGCGTGAACAGAAGCTTCACATCCACCTGTTCCACTCCACTCATTATTTTATATACCTCTATCATGTCTCCCCTCAGCCGTCTCTTCTCCAAGCTGAAAAGCACTAGCCTCCATAATCTTTCTTCATAGGGAAGTTGTCCCATCCCCGCTATCATTTTAGTCACCCTTCGTTGCACCTTTTCCAATTCTACTATATCTTTCTTGAGATGCGGCGACCAGAATTGAACACAATACTCAAGGTGCAGTCGCACCATGGAGCGATACAATGGCATTATAACATCCTCAAACCTATTTTCCATAACTTTCCTAATAATACCCAACATTCTATTCGCTTTCCTAGCCGCAGCAGCACACTGAGCAGAAGGTTTCAGTGTATTATCGACGATGACACCCAGATCCCTTTCTTGGTCCGTAACTCCTAACATGGAACCTTGCATGACGTAGCTATAATGCAGGTTCTTTTTTCCCACATGCATCACCTTGCACTTGCTCACATTAAACGTCATCTGCCATTTAGCCGCCCAGTCTCCCAGTCTTGTAAAGTCCTTCTGTCCCACAGTTCCCAGAAAGCGCTCACAGATCTAACATATAAATCACAAGGATTCTTTATCAATCCAAACAAAGAGGCAATAAACTAAAATAAACTAAATTGTTTATTGTCTTAAAAATTAAGTGTAATATAAAAAGTGCAATTGGCAAACAATAACAGGTAATTGAAATATGGATCAATTATAATACTAACTAAACCAATTTCCAGTCCAGTTCACCACTTTGGGTCCTAGCTTCAGCCCGCTCAGCTTATTCATGAGTCTCCTGTGAGGAACCATATCAAAGGCATTGATGAAATCCAAGTAGATTACATCTAGCTCATGTCCTTTATCCAGCTCTCTGGTCACCCAGATAAATCAATCAGATTCAATTGGCAGGATTTTCCTTTGATAAAATTATGTTGCCTCAGATCCTGCAACCTGTTGGATTCTAGAGGGTTTACTATCCTTATTTTCAGCAGTGTCTCTATTATTTTCCAATCACCAAAGTGAAGCTTACCAGCTTGCAGTTTCCCACTTCATCCCTTTCCCCGCTTTTGTGAAAAGGGACCACATGTGCTTGTCTCCAATCATACACAACCTCTCCCATTTCTAATGATGTATTAAATAAATCCTTAAGAGGGCCCACCAGGATTTCTCTGGGAGCTCCTTCAGTATTCTAGGACATAACCCATCTGACCCTGTAGTTTTTTTTTTAATTTATTTATTCCTTTAATCAATATTTACAAGAAACATCTTGTATAAGAAAGTGTCAGTTAACAAATATTTTTTTTAAGGAAAACAAGAAAAAGTAAATAAAATTTACATTAAAAAAAAAAAAAAGGAATTAACACTCAAGTCCATAAATGAGGATCCAAGATTTTAGGAAATCTAAGGGGAGAAAAATATGTCAAGAAAAATAATATACAAGGTAATACAATCTCTACTAAATGAGTTATTCCTTCTTTTTTTAAACGCTTCTCCATTTTAACTGAGGCTATAAGTGTCGATACGTGTGTAGGTTCTGTAAATACATATTTCTTTTCCCCAAGCCTTACTATGCACTTGCAGGGGTATCTTAAAAAAAGTACCCCCCAAGTGCAAGATTTCAGGCTTAAGGAACAAAAATTGTTTCCTCCATCTTCTTGTCTCTTTAGAGACTTCAGGGAATAACAATACTTTGAAACCAAAAAAAGGTTTATCCTTATTTCGGAAAAACAAACGGAAAATCCAATTTTTGTCAGGCAATAGTGCAATTGTCGCCACCAAAGTAGCGGCAGTTGCTAATTCAGTGTCAGAGGTCTCAAGCAAAAGAGAAACGTCTATTGGTTTTTCAGTCTCTTGGTTCAAGTTCTTCCCTGGAATATAATAAACTTGAGAAAATGGTGGTAAATTCTGTTCCGGAATATTCAAAACTTCCTGAAAATATCATTTCAACATCTCTAGAGGAACAACATTTTGAACACTAGGAAAGTTAACAAATCTCAGATTATGATTTTTAGTATAATTATCAAACATCTTCATTTTCTGTCTGAGGTTCGTCAAATCTTTTATCATCGTAGGTTGTAATGTTTCTGTCTGCTTAATCCTTTGATCCATTTTCTTTACTTTCGTCATTTAAAACCTTAATCTTTTCCTCTTTTTTTTTGTAAGTCAATTTCTAGGAACTTTATTTTTGGTGAAACATCATTGATTTGTTTTAACAAAGTTTGTCCCAGGTTAGACATTAAATCCCACAATGCATCTAAAGTCACTTCTTTTGGTTTAACCACTAACTCTTTAGGAAGTGCAAACCTTTCAGAAGACTGCTCATGGCTCTCACTTTGTCCCTCAGCACCTCTCCCCTCATTCAGCGGCAGTTCCATGGGCAAACTGCCCTCCAGTCCTTCCTCAGATGTAAATGAAGCTTCACCTCGGCGTTCTTCTGGGCCCGTAACACCTTCCAAGGGGGACCCTGTTGAGTCAGAGAGGAAGGAACTCACGCCTATCGGCTGGGGAGGTGGAGTGCGTGCAGCAGGGCTCAGAGTGGCTTCAAGACCGGGGGGAAGCCGAAATCTCCCGTTCTCCAGCGTTCCCTACCAGTGGTGTTCCGCCATCATGAGCAACTCCCTGAGGTCTCAAAAAGCGATCCATTGGACCAGGTAATGAGGGAGGCAGCGGGGAAGTTATGACCGCCGTTCTCCCTCTTCGTTTAGGCATTCTGTACCAAACTAAGGAAACAGGACTCACAACGTCTTAGCAGAGCGCGGCCATCTTGGATCCATCTGAGACTGGCCCTGTAGTTTTATCTATGTTCAGTTTTTCAAGTTCTTCATAAGCAATTTGTTTCGTGAAAGGTGCAATATCCCCTTCATTCCCCTATATTCCCTTGGCAGCTGAATGAGATTCTTCTCCAGGATTTCCCTTCATGAGCACAGAACAATTGTTAGCAGGTCCACGTTTTCTTCATCACTCTCCACATAGCAGGTCTCAGTATCTTTCAGTCTTACAATTCCATTTCTAGCTTTCCTGCTTTCCCCAATATCTCTCAAAAAAGTCTCATCACCTCTGTTTACATCTTTACCCATTTTTTCTTCTGCCTGTGCTTTTGCTAGCCCTATTTCCTTCTTTGCTTCTTTGAACTGTATTGTAATTTTTTATGGGGTCCTCTTGTTGTGTTCTATACTTCTTGAATTTTGACCTTTGTCTTTATTTTTTTCAGCCACTTGTTTGGAGAACAAATGCCAGAAAAATATTACTTTTCTGTCTCTCTTCTTGTTGTTTACTTTCTTTACATAAAGATTTGTTGTCATATTTATAGCTGCTTTTAGTTTAGACCAATGTCTTTCCACTTCTTCTATGTCTACCCATCCTGTCGGCTCCTTCTTCAGGTACCCCCCCCCCCCCCCCCCCATTCTACTAAGGTAATCATGTCTGAAATCCAGTACTTTGAGTTTTGTGTCAGTACTCTGCTTTAGCTCTTATATCGAACCATACTGTATGATCACTATTGCCTAAGTAGCATCTACCTGGATGTTAGAAATAATTTCTCCATTTGTGAGCACTAGATCCAGGGTCACTCCTTCCCTTTTGGGTTTCGTTGCCATTTGTCTGAGCAGAGCACTTTGGCAGGCATCCATGATCTCTCTGCTTCTTTCTGATTCTGCAGATGAGACATTCCAATCTAAATCAGGCAAGTTAAAATCTCCAAGTAACAATACCTCCCCTTTCATTGCCAGCTTGATAGCTTCAATCAGATCCTAGTTGACTTTCTCCACATGCAAGAGGTCTTTCTAATCTAGGACAATCCATGCTGCTTCATCTTTTTCTCCAGGTTCCCTGCATTTCAGCTGCTTTAATATTGGTTTTCCACATAGAACATCACTCCTCCACCCCTTTGCAACCCCTCCCATCCGTCCAAAAAAAAAAAGAAGTATAGCCCAATATGATTGTGTCCCATTCATGGGAATCATTGAACCATGTCTCTGTGACAGTAACAATATCTCAGCCTGCCTCAAACATTAGGGCTTGCAAGTCCTGAATCTTATTACTTCTGCAAGCATTTGTGCTCATTGCTTTCCATTTCTTGCTATTAAGTAAGTGTTTAGATGATTTTTTATATTAACTTTACCTTACCTGTTGTTGTCTTGCATTTGCTGGAAGTGACTTCCTGACTTTCCTTGCTTCCATTTGTCACCCCAACCCATCTAGTTTAAATGCATGTCACACCTCAAGCCATACAGACCTGGCTGAGGAGCAGGAGTAGAGTAGCCATGGAAGCCTGACCTGCAGCTGCTGGTGATGTTTTCCGGTATGAGAACTGCTAGCATGTTCAAAACTCTCAAGCTGGCACTTTCTATTCGTTGATTTCACAGTGAAAGATAAGCAAACAGGAAGTGTTGGCTTGTGAGTTTTGAACATGTTCATAATGGCAGGAGCAATTGGCAGCAAGCAGATTTTTGTTTATTTATTGCATTTGTATCCCACATTTTCCCACCTATTTGCAGGCTCAATGTGGCTTACAGAGTTTGGTTATGACATAATCATTACATGATATCAGATACAATTAGTAATGTACAAAGATTAGGTGAGAAAAGAGAGAAGGAAGGTGTTAGGCAAGATATTAGGTAGACTGTAATAATTGGGTGAGTTGGTGATGTAGTTTTGTAAGCTTATGGGTTCTCTTTGTAGGCCTTGTTGAATAGATGTGTCTTCAGAGATTTGCGGAAGTTAGTTATTTCATCAATAGCTTTCAGGGCTGTAGGTATTGCATTCCACAATTGCGTGCTCATGTAAGATGCTTGAAGGGGTAGATTCTGGGAATGCGAAAAGAGTGATGGGGAGGGGTGAAGGAAGCAGGGGTAAATGCTGGGAGAGGGGTGAGAAGGCAGGAAGCAGTTGCTTTGGGAGGGGATAGAGAGGCAGGGACAAGTGCTAGGGAAGGAGCAAGAGGGGAGAGGAAGATTGGAGCACATTCTGAGGAGGGGGAAGGGGGAAGGAGAGGAAGCTGAAGGAAGTGGGAAAGAAGACAGGAGGATGGAAGCTTTGTGAAGAAATGAGGAAGGATGGTGAATGGTGAAGGAATGAAGAGAGTGGTTGCTGAGAGGAGGGTGTAGGAAGGAAGATGCTAGAATGGGGGGAAGGCAGGAGGCCTAGAGGGTTGTGATGGCAAGGGGTAAGAAAGAAAATGGGGACATTTTTTGAATGAAGGATAATTTGGTGATGTAGGAATAGGAAATGAAATAGAAGGGAAGGGCAACACAAAATTGGAGTGAAGGGTAGATGAGAACATTCAGTTACTTGTCCCTATTGATCTCTGTGCTGCTCCATGACAAATTACTAGAAGGATGAAGCAGGCTTTTAGAATAGGGAACTAGTGAACATATTTCAGCCTGTTAACTTATAAAAAACAATGCAGATATTTTATTGAGACAACTCTCTGAAAATAGTAGCCTGATGTTTATGATTTTAAACTTTCTATGCAAATTTTCTTCTTGCATGACAAATTTGGTGAATGTATGTCTTTTTTTGGTAGAGTGATTGTGCCTGCAGATGGACATGTGTACATTGATCCCTTTTAAATAATTCTTTTCAACATTTTGCAGGTTTGAAAGCACTAAAAAGGAGTCACTACTAGGGTGTGATTCAAGGATTTCTCTTTATTCTTGGCATTTGCGCCCTAACCCACAATCTCATGAGGAACTGAAGACTCATGGAATACAAATGGGTATCCTGGAACTTTGCAAGCCCTGCCTCACACTGAAGGGTTCTTGAACCTTCCACATCCCCCCCCCCCCCCAAAGGCTTCAGAACACTTTGAGCTCCACCTTATAGATTTCTGAGTTCCAATATGACATGAGGGACCTCAGACACTAACAAGCACTGCCCATACTGAGAAGCTTCACACTTTCTGAACTCTGCTCTGCTATTTGTTGAGGGACTCCAGAGTTTTCTGGTTGCCCATAGTATAGTGGCAGTAAATGTGTGCCTGGTGATCCACTTTAATATTGGTCTGATGGGAGCGGAACACAAGACACAATTCTTTCACCTCCAGCCCACCTTCCTTTGGAAACATTACAGAAAAGTGCATTTTAAGAATCAGGTATCCAATAATTAATTTAACCAGAAGGATGGGGAGATGGATGGAGAGGTGTCGATGTCCCATACTTCCTTCCCTATTACAACTCAGTGCGGAAGGTGAGGGAGGTTCCTGCCATCTTCTTCGTGTAATCTTCATTAAATCTCTCATTTTGTGCCACTGTGAAATGTGTTTTCCAGTCACCAACAGTCCCTGGAACACATAAATGTGAAGAGTGAGATTTAAGACAGAAGAAGTTTGGATTGTTGGTTTCAGTCCGGCCGATATTCAGCGCTATTAAACTAGCCAGGAATGGCTCCTGGCCAGTTAAATAGCACTTAACCAGCGAAGCATTAATATGCAGCGTGAGAAAGCTGGTTATTTCCGCTGAATATTCACGATGAGTGCTTAGTGGCTAACCGGCAATATCACACGATATAACCAGCTAGCTGCAACCACAGCTTCACCAGCTAAGTTTAGCGGCCACAGTGGACTGCCTAAATACCAGTCCTATCTTTGACTGCTATAAACTTAACCAGCAAGCACTGCAAATTGACATAGCTGGTTATGTTTAAACCTGTTAACCGCCTGCCGCCCCCCCCCCCCCCTCACATCTTCAATACTGGTTACTGAAAATAACCCAGCATTGAATATTCAGGATTAGCACTGATCACAGGACTTAGCCGGCCTGCCTCCCATGGGCTGAATATCAGCTGGAGTGAGACCAAGATAGGACTCAAAAGATAGACTGCCACCCTTTCTGCCCCCCCCCCATCAGACTGCCACCATTTCTGCCCCCCACCAAACATATTTGACAAAAATAAAATATATCATTTGATAAACAGTGCCAGATAGAAAGCTAGCCAGCGAAGAGTGATGGCACATGCAGGTTATTACATTTCATGTTTGGAAATATATTTGTACAATATTTAAAGACATGCTTTCAGATCCCTTGCCTCTTGATCCCCTGCCAACAGCCCTGGGGGTCCCTACTCTCTCAAGCTCCCTTCCACCTCTGTGCTTTATGCCTAGCTACTAGTCTTGCTATGATGCCTCATCTCTTGTCTGTGCATTTTATTTTTCTAATTGGGCTGGTTCCAGTCTCTTTTCCACTTCTCCTAAATTCTTTCCAGGTTGGCTTTTCCATTTCTTCTCCCCCCCTCTTGTCTTCTTCCTTTCCTTCTCTCCATATCTTTTAACGTTTTTCCCCCACTTTTCTTTCATCCTTTAGTCCTTAGTCTCCGTCTCATCTTCTTACTGGCTTTTGCCATCTTCCTCTCATTCCCTCTCCAGCACTTCCATTGCCCCTTCTATCTTTCCCTTACCCAGTCTCCTAAACCCACCCCCCATCTTTCACCTACTTCCTTAGTCCCCCAGTTCTATCCTCTGTACTCACCTTCTTAGCCCTCATCTACCCTCCACTGCATTTCATCATCCTATCAGTCGAGGCTCCATCCCTGTCTCTCCTTCCTTCCTTTGACTCCAAGGCCATTCTTCTGTCTGTTCCCCTATTCCCCATGCCCAATTGTCTCTCTTTCACCATCTTTTTAATTGCATTTCCACTCTCAATCAACGCTGTTCAGAGACCCATCCTTTTCTCCCATACCCCTTCCCTAGTACCCCATCCCTTTTCAATGCCTCTCATCCTCTCTCCAGTCGTCCAGGTCATTGACATTATGTTTCAACCTTTCCTCACATCATCCCCTTTTCTTTCCTCTCTTCTCATATGCCTCATTTCACATCCTCACTCATTCTTCCAACCATCAACACACGGTTCCACTCATACTAAAACTGCCAAGTATTCACTATCCCCTCAAATTCACACTTTCTCTCTGATCCATAATTCCCTGCTCTCTTCCTCTTCCTCTCCCCTTCACCCACACCTCCTAGCCCCATCCATCTTCCGCTCTATTCCCTTCCCCTCTACACATACCCCCCCAGTCCCATCCATCTACTGCTCCTCCCCCCCACACCCCTAGCCTCATCCATCTCCTGCTTCTTTCCTCCTACACCCCCTAGCCTCATCCTTCTCCTCCTCCTACCCCCCACACCCCCTAACCCCCTTCCTTTCTCCTCCCCCCCATGCATTCTGCTGTTGCCCTTCTTCTTTCCTCCCTCCCCCGGTGCAGTCCAGTGTTGCTCTCCCTTTTTCCTTCCATTCCCCATGAGGTCCAGTGCCACCCTCCATCACTCCTTCCACCCCAATGAAGTCCAATGTCACCCTCCCTCCTCCCCGCCACCCCCCCCCCAACAAGGTTCAGTGTCAGTCTCCCTCCCTCCTCCACCCTACAAGGTCCAGTGTCATCTCCCTCCCTATCATCCTCCTCTCCCTCCCCTCATAAGTTCAGGGATCACTCTTCTCCCCCACCCCATCTCCACGAGGTCTGAGATCGCACTCCTTCCCCCCGTGAGATCCAAGATTGCTCTCTCCCCTCCCCCAAGAGGTCCTGAATCGCACTACTCCCCTCCCTTCTTCCCCCCACGAGGTCCAGGATCACTCTCCTCCTCCCTCTCCTCTGGCATTGCAGTCTTCAAGCTGTCCAGGCCACCAGCGGCATAAGTATGCTGCCTTCAGCTAGCCCGGAAGCCTTCTCGCTGCAGCAACTTCCTGCGGAGGCGGGATGCTGCAGTGAGAAGGCTTCCAAGGCATGCCGAAGGCAACGTACTTCCATCACTAACACTGCCAGTGGCCCTGAACAACCTCCCTGGCCCTGAACCGGACACCTTGAAGACTGCAGCACCAGAGGAAGGGTAGGGGAGGACAGGACTGGATGGCAGAGGGAGTACGATACTGGAACCTGCAGGGAAGAGGGTAGAAGGAGAAAGGGAGATGTTGCACCACTTGGGGAAGGAGGTGGCAAGCCGTTTCTGGCCCAGGAAAGAGTCTTCAAGTTTTTGATTTTTTCTTCTGATTTTTCGTTATTTTATTTTTATTGTCATTACAAAAAAAAAAGTTCCCGTAGTGTACTTTTACTTTTGTCCCCTTTCAAGTTTCCTTTGTTTTTCATCGCGGCCGGTTTTTAGTCCATGCAGTCGGGTTATTCCCTTATTTTTGTGCCCTTTTTCCTTCCATGTCATCGAAGACACCCAGTTGCTTCAAATATTGTATTCAGTGCAACCGGACCATCTCAGGTACCGATACCCATGCCTGGTGTATCCAGTGCCTTGGGCCCGACCATAGCCCAGCCACTTGCAGTCTATGTTTTCGTATGAAGAAATGGACCCATGTGTTTCGAGAAGCCCAACAAGAAAAGCTTTTTGGGGCTCGGTGCGGTCCTTTGACGTCGACAACGACACCGAGGTCAGCGGCGTCGACATCGAGGGAAGCATCGACATTGGGAGCGGAGGTAATGGCTGCTGAAAGACCAATTTGTGCTGGGGAGCAGTGAGACATCGAGTGGGTCTCCACCTGCCTCGAGGCCTCCTGTTATGCAGGACCCCCAGGACTGACCTTCGTCGGACCCGGTCCCGAGGAGGCGTGAGGATTCCATGTCCTCATCGGTACCGAGGAGTCTCAATGATGGGCGTCGAGCGAAGGCAAAGAAGCACCGTCGTCATTCTCCTTTGACACACGGTGCAGAGAGCTCCAGGGCGTCGAAGGAATCGGCACCCGAGAAGCGTCCGCGCTCTTCCTCTATTCAGGAGGTGCCGATATGTCGGTCTTCTGGCAGCCCAGTACCTGATCCCAAGCCTCAACAGATTCTGCCACCGGCTCCTTTACCGACCCTGCAGCCTTGTCTGACGGTGGCTCTCGACGAGCGCATCAGGGCCCTGCTTCCAGAGCTTCTGGAAGGACTGCTGCTCCAGTCTGTTTCGGTGTCAGGGATGCTTGCGCCTTCCTACCGTCTGCTGCAGCGGCATCTGGCCCTTCGCCTGTGGTGAGGTCCCCGACCTCGGTGCTGCATGCGGCATCGGCTGCCACCCAAGTTGACTCCCCTTCGATGTCGATAGAGGAAGCTTCAACGCAGTCCAGGCGGGCGTCGACTTCTCGGCACTGCCATCGAGGACATTGCTCCTCGGTGTCGAGGCAGCTCAGTTTCGGACTGCTCTGAGGGACGTTTTGTCCAACACTGAAGATGAGCATTCATGGGAGGAAGTGGAAGATCCCAGGTACTTTTCTTCTGCCGAGTCCTATGGGATTCCCTCTGATCCTTTCCCTCCACCAGAAAGGAAACTTTCTCCACCGGAGAGTCTATCCTTTACCTCCTTTGTCTGGGAAATGGCTGCGGCTATTACCTTTCCTATGGAGGCTGAGGATGAGCCCAGGGCTGAGATGCTTGAGGTCCTGGATTATCCTTCTCCGCCTAGAGAGGCTGCAACGGCTCCTTTACATAATGTACTGAAGGAAGTCCTTGTGCGAAACTGGTCGTTCCCTCTGTCTAATACCGTGATCCCAAAAAAAGCTGAATCCCCAATATCGGATCCACGGTGAACCTGGTTTGACAAGGTCTCAGCTACCTCACAATTCCATGGTGGTGGGCTCTGCCCTCAAAAGAGCCAAGAGCACTAGGGACTATGCCTCGGCGCCCCAGGCAGATAATCTAAAACCTTGGACTCTTTTGAGAGGAAAACGTATCAGCCGCCATGCTCACTGCCAAGATCCAGACTTACCGGCTCTTCACGAGTGTCCACTTGTGGAACTCGGTGAGGCAACTGTTGGGCTTGGTGGATGCACTCCCTCCGGAGCAGGCCAATCCTTTTCGCCAGGAGGTCAGACAGCAGAAGGTGTGTCGAAAATTCCTGGCCAGGGGTACATTTGACACTTTTGATGTAGCATCCAGGATCGCTGCCCAAGGTATAGTGATGCGCAGACTCTCATGGCTGCGTGTCTCTGACCTGGATCATTAAGTCCAGCAGCAGATGGCAGATATTCCTTGCCGGGGGATAACCCTTTTGGTGAGAAAGTAGAGGATCTAGTTGACCAGATCAAGAAGCATAATGATGCTATGGATTCTCTCTCCCGCCGGGCGTCTTCTGCTACTACCTCCTCATCCAGGAGGTTTTTTGGAGGGAAAAGGAGTGCTCCCTATTCCTACGCTAGGCACACTCCTGCTTCTCGGCAGCCTGCCCAGGCTCAGTCCGAGCGCACTCGTTCTCGTCAACAGCATGTGCCCAAGACCACTGCGGCTCCCCAGCAAAAGCAAGGGACGGGCTTTTGACTGGCTCCAGTTCAGCATAGCCTTAGTAAACATGTCTGTACCGGACGACTTGCTGGTTGGGGGGAGGTTGATGTTTTTCACCACAGGTGGCCTCTTATAACCTCTGACCGGTGGGTTCTTCAAATTGTCTGGTTAGGATACACCCTCAATCTGGAATCCAAGCCTCCAAAAATTGGAATTCATTGGAGCTCTGCTGAACACTCAGACAGCTCGAGCTTATCTTCCCGAGGCAAGGGCGGACAACCTTCTGTCCCTAGTGTCCATGGTTTGAGCGTCTCAGTAGGTCACCGCTCGGCAGATGTTGAGACTTCTGGGGCACATGGCCTCCACAGTTCATGTAACGCCCATGGCACTACATATCAGTTCAGCTCAATGGACTCTAGCTTCCCAGAAGTTTCAAGCTGCGGGGGATCTAGAAGATGTAATCCAACTGTTCACCGACTTTCAGAATTCTCTTCAGTGGTGAACAATTCGATCTAATTTGACTTTGAGGCGACCATTCCAAGTTTCTCAGCCACAAAAAGTGCTGATGACGGATGCATCCCTTCTGGGGTGGGAAGCTCATGTAGATGGGCTCCACACTCAGGGAGCCTGGTGCTTTCAGGAAAAAGGTCTGCAGATCAACCTCCTGGAATTAAGAGCGATCTGGAACGCTCTAAAGGCTTTCAGAGATCAACTGTCTAACCAAATCATTTTGATTCAGACAGACAATCAGGTTGCCATGTATTACACCAACAAGCAGGGGGGGCACCGGATCTTGCCCTCTGTGTCAGGAAGCTGTCCAGATGTGGCTTTGGGCACGCCGACACTGCATGTTTCTCCAAGCCACTTATCTCGCAGACGTAAACAACAGTCTGGCTGATAGGTTGAGCAGGATTATGCAACCTCAAGAGTGGTCACTGAACATGGGTGTAGTCCGCAAGATCTTCCGAGTGTGGGGCACCCCCTCGGTGGATCTTTTTGCCACTCAGATCAATCACAAACTCCCTCAGTTCTGCTCCAGGCTTCAGGCCCATGACAGACTAGCATCAGATGCCTTTCTCCTGCATTGGGGGACAGGCCTTCTGTATGCGTATCCTCCCATACCTCTGGTGGGGAAGACTTTGCTGAAACTCAAGCAAGACTGCGGAACCATGATCCTGATTGCACCCTTCTGGCCGCGTCAGATTTGGTTCCCTCTTCTTCTGGAGTTGTCCTCTGAGGAACCGTGAAGATTGAAATGTTTTCCAACCCTCATCACCCAGAACGAGGGGTCGCTTCTACATCCCAACCTCTAGTCCCTGGCTCTCACGGCCTGGATGTTGAGAGCTTAGAATTTGCCTTCTTGGGTCTTTCATAGGGTGTCTCCTGAGTCTTGATTGCTTCCTGTAAAGATTCCACAAAAAAGTGTTACTCTTTCAAATGGAGGAGGTTTGCCATCTGGTGTGACAGCAAGGCCCTAGATCCTCTTTCTTGTCCTACACAGACCCTGCTTGAATACCTTCTACACTTGTCAGAGTCTGGTCTCAAGACCAACTCCGTAAGAATTCACCTTAGTGCTATTAGTGCTTTTCATCATCGTGTAGACAGCCTTTAGTTGTTTGCTTTATGAGAGGTTTGCTTTTGTCAAAGCCCCCTTTCAAACCTCCACCAGTGTCATGGGATCTCAACGTCGTTCTCACTCAGCTGATGAAAGCTGTTTTTGAACCACTGAATACCTGCCATCTGAAGTACTTGACCTGGAAGGTCATTTTCTTGGTGGCTATTACTTCAGCTTGTAGAGTCAGTGAGATTCATGCCTTGGTAGTACATCCATCTTATATCAAATTTCATCACAACAGAGTAGTCCTCCCAAACCCTAAGTTCCTGCCAAAGGTGGTGTCGGAGTTTCATCTGAACCAGTCAGTTGTCTTGCCAACATTCTTTCCCCGTCCTTATACCCGCCCTGGTGAAAGTAGTTTGCATACCTTGGACTGCAAGAAAGCATTGGCCTTTTATGTGGAGCAGACAAAGCCCTTCAGACAGTCCACCCAAATGTTTGTTTCTTTCGATCCCAACAGGAGGGGAGTCGCCATTGGAAATCACACTATCTCAAATTGGTTAGCAGATTGCAATTCCTTCACTTATGCCCAGGCTGGGCTGACTCTGGAGAGCCATGTCACGGCTCATAATGTTAGAGCCATGGCTGCGTCAGTGGCTCACTTAAAGTCAGCCTCCATTGAAGAGATTTGCAAGGCTGCAACGTGGTCATCAGTCCACACATTCACATCTTACTATTGCCTTCAGCAGGATACCCGACACGACAGTCGGTTTGGGCAGTCAGTGCTGCAGAATCTGTTTGGGGTTTAGACTCCAACTCCACCCCGCTAGACTCATTTTTGTTCTGTTCCAGGCTGCACTCTCAGTTAGTTGTTTATGGTTTCAGGTCAATCTATGACATGTCCTCGCCGTTGCGAGGCCCAATTGACCAATGTTCATTGTTTTGAGTGAGCCTGGCTGCTAGGGATACCCCACGTGTGAGAACAAGCAGCCTGCTTGTCCTCGAAGAAAGCAAAGATACTTACCTGTAGCAGGTATTCTCCAAGGACAGCAGGCTGATTGTTCTCACAAACCCATCCACCTCCCCTTTGGAGTTGTTATTTATTTCTTTATTTGCTTTTTGATTAAACTGAGGAGGCATGCTTGTGCGACAGATGGGAAATCAGTCCACGAATGCACGGTGCGCACTGCACGCGCGCCAGAAGACTCTGAGAAAACTTTGTTTATATTTTGCTTGCAAAATGCCGATTCCTGGGCTGACGTGGACGTCAACCCACATGTGAGAACAATCAGCCTGCTGTCCTTGGAGAATACCTGCTACAAGTAAGTATCTTCGCTTTTTGAATATTGAGCTTTAAGACTTTTTCCAAACAATGCCTGAGATATACTACTACTACTACTACTTATCATTCCGATAGCGCTACAAGATGTACATTTGAACAGTCCCTGCTCAAAAGAGCTTACAATCTAATTAGGACATACAAACAGGACAAATAAGAGATAAGGGAATTTCTAAGGTGGGAATGAAAAGTATGGGTACTGAACAAGTGAGTAAGGGTTAGGAGTTAAAAGCAGCATCAACAAGGTGGGCTTTTAGCTTAGATTTGAAGACGGCCAGTGATTGAGCTTAACGTACCAGCTCAGGGAGTCTATTCCAGCATACGGTGCAGCAAGATAAAAGGAATGGAGTCTGGAGTTAGCAGTGGAGGAGAAGGGTGCAGAAAAGAGAGATTTACCCAGTGAACAGAGTTCCCGGGGAGGAATGTAGGGAGAGATGAGAGTGGAGAGGTACTGAGGAGCTGCAGAGTGGATACACTTGTAAGTCAATAAGAGGAGTTTGAACTGTATGCGGAAACAGATAGGGAGCCAGTGAAGTGACTTGAGGAGAGGGCTAATATGAGCATAGTGACGCTGGCGGTATATAAGTTGTGCAGCAGAATTTTGAACAGATTGAAGAGGAGAGAGATGGCTAAGTGGGACACCTGTGAGAAGCAAGTTGCAATAGTCTAGGAGAGAGGTGATAAGGGTTCTGGTAGTGTGCTCAGAAAGGAAAGGGCGAATTTTGCTCATATTATAGAGAAAGAAATGACAGGTTTTAGCAGTCTGCTGAATATGTGCAGAGAAGGAGAGAGAGGAGTCGAAGATGACCCCAAGGTTACAAGCTGATGAGACAGGGAGGATAAGAGTGTTACCCACAGAAATAGAGAATGCGGGAACAGGAGAGGTTGGTTTAGGGGGAAAGATAAGAAGCTCAGTCTTGGTCATGTTTAGTTTCAGATAGCGGTGAGACATCCAGACAGCAGTGTCAGACAGGCAGGCTGATACTTTGGCCTGGATTCCTGCTGAGATTTCTGGTGTGGAGAGGTAGATCTGGGAGTCATCAGCCTAAAGGTGATAGTGAAAACCATGTGATGAGATCAGAGTACCAAGGGAAGAAGTATAGATGGTGTGATCGGTCACTTTTTGCCAACAGAACAAATACAGACATTTGGTGGAAAATCTATAAAATAGGCTCTAACATTTATGAGTGCGCTATATGGGTAAAAGATCAAATTGCTAGAGTTTTCAATCCTTCTTTCAGCAGCTCCGCCTTTCATATAGATTGAAACCAATGTTGACTTTGAGTGGCTTTAGGAGTGTTGTGCAGAGTATGGTTCTATCAAGAATAGATCATTCTAATGCACTGTATTTAGGAATTACAAGTTCTTGAAGCAAGGTTTGGAGAACAGATGGCTGATGGGAGATAACATAGAGGTCTATAAAATACTGAGTAGAGTGGAATGAGTAGAAGTGAATTGCTTGTTTACTTTCCAAAAATACTAGGACTAGAGGGTAGAAAATGAAGCTACTAAGTAGTAATGGCAACTTACTAAACTCACGAACTATTTAGACAAGTTTTCTATTCTACATGACTCGCAATCTGGATTCCGTTCCCTCTATAGTACTGAAACTGTTTTAGTTACTCTTCTAGCCAAATTTAAGCAGGAAATAGCTGCAGGAAAAAGTATACTTCTCCTCCAATTTGACATGTCGAGCGCATTTGATATGGTCAACCACGACATTGTACTAAATCTCCTTAACTACTTTGGGATCGGCGGAAAAATACTCAGATGGATTAAAGGTTTCTTATCCTCTAGATCAGTGATGGCAAACCTTTCAGAGACTGAGTGCCCAAACAGCAACCCAAAATCTAATTATTTATCACGAAGTGCCAGTACTATGGGCGGGGTCACCACATATGACTCCACCCCTATGATAGCCACACCCCCTTACACCAGCCATGGTGCATATAACAGACATCATTGAAAATATTATACTAATATAGGAGAAAAAAATAACACGATTTTCTTTCATTATATATCATTTCTGTAAGTTGTTACAGCTCCAGTATACCCAGTGCAAAATAAGACAGCAGATGTAAATTCTCAAATTGGACATATTCCAGACACTAAAATGAAAATAAAATGATTTTTTTCTACCTTTGTTGTCTGGTGATTTTGTTTTTCTATCCATGTTGGTCCTAGTCGCTGATTCTGCTGCTCTCTATCTGTTCTCTTAACTCCATTTCCAGGGCTTCCTTTCCATTTATTTCTTTACTTTCCTCCTTTCTTCTTCATTTCTTGCCCTCAATCCATGTCCAGCAACCCTCCTCTCTCCTCCAGCCACAAATGTCCAGCCACCCTCCTTTCCCCTCCAGCCACCCATGTCCAAGCACCCTCCTCTCTCCCTTGCCCTCCCCTCCAGCCACCCTCCTCTCCTCCCTGCCCTCCCCTCCAGCCACCCATGTCCAGCCACCCTCCTCTTCCCTCCAGCCGCCCATGTCCAGCCACCCTCCTCTCCCCCCTGCCCTCCCAGCAGCAGGCCTCCCTCTCAACCAGCACCAGGCAGGCAGGCAGGCCTCCCTCCCACCTAGCACCAGGCCACCCAGCACCAGGCCTCCCTCCCGGCCACCCAGCACCAGGCCAGCACCAAGCACCAGGCCTGCCACCCAGCACCAGGCCTCCCACCCATCCAGCACTCCCACCCACCCAGCACTAGGCCAGCACCAGGCACTAGGCCATCCACCCACCCAGCACTCCCACCCAGCACCAGGCATCTCTCCCTCCCACCCAAGCCACCAGGCCTCCCTCCCACCCACCCGGCAGCAGGCACCAGTCCACCCTCCCTCCCACCCACCCGGCGTCAAGCATTCCTCCCTCCCTCCCACCCGGCACCAGCCCACCCGGCCTCCATCCCTCCCTCCGAGCACAAAATTTAAAAGTCTTCCCTTGTCGGGGATAAGGCGGCGTCAGCAGTAGCAGTGAAAAGCGTGCTGCTGGTTCGGCGTGCCTTCAGCCTTCCGTCTCTCAAGCACTGGTTCCGCCATCAGCGGAAGACTGAAGGCGCGCCAAACCAGCAGCACGCTTTTCACTGCTACTGCTGAGGCCGCCTTAACCCCGACAAGGGAAGACTTTTAAATTTCGTGCTCGGAGGGAGGGATGGAGGCCGGGTGGGCTGGTGCCGGGTGGGAGGGAGGGAGGAAGGAATGCTTGACGCCGGGTGGGTGGGAGGGAGGGCTGGAACGGGCTGAGGCGACGGGCGGCGCGCGTGCCAACAGAGAGGGCTCTGCATGCCTTCTCTGGCACGCGTGCCATAGGTTCGCCATCACTGCTCTAGATCATACCAAGTTAAATCAAAATCAAACATATCCTCATGGAAAGCAGTTTGTGGAGTCCCTCAGGGTTCACCATTATCGCCAACACTCTTCAACATAATGATGACTCCACTGGCTAAATCCTTATCCAATTTAGGTGTTAACTCATTTATATATGCTGATGATGTTACAATTTATATACCTTTCAGACACGATCTGACAGAAATCACAAATACAATCAAGATGGTCTAAACACAATGGACGCTTGGGCAAACTCATTCCAACTGAAACTAAATACTGAAAAGACTCATTGTCTTATCCTTTCATCTCAACACAATAAGTATAATCCTAGAACCTTAAACATCCCAAACCACTCCCTCCCTATCTTGGATAGCCTAAAACTACATGGCGTCATAATTGACCGTAATCTGACACTTGAAAGCCAAGTAAATTCCACTACAAAGAAAATGTTCCACTCAATGTGGAAACTTAAACTTATAAAACCTTTCTTTCCACGCGATGTATTTCGCAACTTAGTACAATCAATGGTATTATGCCATTTAGATTACTGCAACGGAATTTTTGCAGGTTGTAAACAACTAACTAAGAAACTTCAGACCGCACAGAATACAGCAGCTAGACAGATATTTGGAAAATCAAAATTTGAAAGTGCCAAACCCCTTCGTAAAAAACTGCACTGGCTTCCCACCAAGAAACGTATTGCCTTCAAGGTTTGCTCTCTGGTCCACAGGATTATTTACGGTGACGTTCCTGGATATATGTTAAACCTCATAAATCTACCACCCAGAAACAGTACCAGCCTATCCCGTACTTATTAAATTTGCATTATCCAGACTGCAGTGGTCTTAGATACAAATCAACATATGCATCCAGCTTTTCTTACATAAGTACACAACTGTGGAACGCTCTGCCCAAAACATTGAGATCTATTCATAACCATCTCAACTTCAGGAAATTACTGAAAACCAACTTGTTTAAGATGGCCTAACCCCCTGATCCAAATTAACCTGCGACACAGAAAAACTATGGACCATATTGGACTTCTATCAACACCCCCTCTTTATTTCTTTGTTGCTCTATGCTTATGTTTCTTCCATACTGATTACTATATTGTGTATTTGTATTTTATTGAACCAGAGCCTGCCTCTCCGGTATTGTGTAAGCCACATTGAGCCTGCAACTAAGTGGGAAAATGTGGGATATAAATGTGTTAAATAAAATAAATAAATAAATACATTTAAAACAAACTGGAGAAAATATTTCTTCACTCAAGATGTAATTAAACTCTGGAATGCGTTGCCAGAGAATGTGGTAAAAGCAGTTAGCTTAGCAGGGTTTTAAAAAGGTTTGGATAATTTCCTAAAAGAAAAGTCCATAAGCGATTATTAAGATGGACTTGGGAAAATCCACTGCTTATTCCTAGAATATCAAAAAATATTCACAGAATGTGTAAATGCTTTTTCTCTCTTGTCGACAGAATAGGTGTCACTCCCCCTTGACAAAGTCAATACGAAACGGGAACCTGTCGGGGTTTTAAGAGCGCACCAACCTGCCTAAGATAAGTGCAGTGTACATTATTGAGAAGTACTTTTAAAAAAAGCAGTGCAAGTCTTCTTTTTTGTTAATATAATTGGGATGGTGGAGGTTGAGTCAATGATTAAGACATTAACACGTGTAATGGATTCACCTGTTGAGTGAAAGAAATACCATTGTGTACTATATATGAGACTCTCCCTCACTTTAGTCTAATAGCATTTAAGACTATTATATTCATATTTGCATTTACACATTCTGTGAATATTTTTTGATATTTCATTATATGGGACAGAGTGACGGTCTAAAACCATTTAACAGTTAGTACTGATAAAGATGGCCGCAGGCTCTTGGAAGACCGGTTTCAGCTTCAGTGCTGACGTAGCGACAGATTTATTACAACACTCCGCTATGCTGACTCCAATAGGCAGTGACACTTTAGAAACAGAATGGGAAACACTTTTATCCAACTTCAAATCTTCTTTAAAGCTTGAAATAAACAGCTCAGCCCTGGTAGAATATTGTAGAGCTGAACAGATTCCCCGCGGTTTGCGGATTTATAAGGCACCACAAATTTTCAAAGAGCAAGAGGAATTTGTCACCAAATGGAACATGATATTAAACAAGTGTTCTTTAGATCTCATGCTCTTGGTTATAGAACAGTCACGAGTGGTGTTACAACATGAGAAAGAACTTCTCGACAAAGAATTAGAACGGTTGAAACAGGATGTATCTGAGCAGGTTTTTCTCTCAAGACATACTCAGTTAAAAGACAATTTAGAACAGTTCAAAGAGTCTTTGAGGAAAATGAAATTGAAAAAATTGTCCCGTGATAGAAAAGATTATGCGCAAGGACGCGTATATCCGTGGATGTACAATAAAGGCAATCAAGAAGCAGATAGGGTAAGATCCAATACAGAAGAAGTAGGCCACAAACAGGTGGCATTTAAGGCCTTTCAGTTTTCAGAGAGTTCTTCAGCCAGTGACACAAATGATTTTTTAGAACATCGACAAACAAGTTCAATAAGATCAAGGGGCAGCAGAAGAGGCACGAACAGAGGATCATCCAGGTCACGCCCACGGACGCGATCCCAATTTCAATAGATTCAAATGTGATAAATTTATCTAAGTGTCCTCTAAATGAGGCAGAAATATCATTGTTATCAAAAGGTCTATCATATGTTCCTGCACAACCCTTTAATACCTTTCAATTCAGAATAGATCTGGAGAAATTTATTCGTGCTCTACAATTAAAAATTTCCTTCAATGGTAAAGATACTCAAGATGCTTCTTCTTGGGTAAAAGAAAAATCCCAATGGATACCACCGATATCCACTGATCCGGTAGTAGCAGTTTTCAAACAACTTGTCCTTAAAGATATATACCAGTTTCATAGAAAAGGAGCACACAGATTTAGAGACAATTTGACCTTTGATGAACGCAAAGCATTACAATCCTTGAGAACCAACACTGATGTGTGGTAGTAAAGTGTGCTGACATGGGGGGGGGGGGGGCACTGTGATCTTGGATAGGTCGAAATACGAGACTGAGATCAATTTGCAGTTGACAGACACGACATCGAATGTTCGTTTACATCATGATCCCACGAAGGAGTTGCAGGATAAAATTTTTAACATCACACATAGAGCTGAGGAAGCAGGATTCCTTACGAAGAAGGAATTCCAATATCTAAATAAAAAATCACCAACTATTCCAGTTTTATATATCCTGCCTAAAGTACATAAAGATCTCTTGAATCCTCCTGGAAGACCGATTATGTCCTCCCGTGGCTCTCTCCTTGAACCTCTATCTGTGTATGTGGACACGTTTTTACAAGACTTTGTTAAAACCACTCCAGCGTTTATTAAAGATACAATGCATTTTCTTAACATTCTACAAGAATTGCGGTTACCTGACACCCCGATTCTAATGGCTACTTTCGATATCAAGTCCTTATACACCATGATTCCACAAGATGAATTATTAAATATCATCTTTGATATCTTAAATGCTCGCCCTAATCCACATCAAGTCCCCACCAGTTTCTTATATGAACTGGCGGAGCTGGCGTTATGCAATAATTTTTTCAGCTTTCAGGATGTTATGTACATGCAAAAATCGGGAGTGGCGATGGGAGCCACGTTTGCGCCCACCTTAGCAAATTTATACATGGCAGCGTTTGAAAAGAAATGGTTACATGTCTCTCCCTTTAAAGAATTGTTGGGGACCTGGAGGCGCTTTATCGATGACATCTTTGTAATATGGTATGGCAGCGCAGAAGAATTACAAGAATTCCATCAGTGGCTTAACCAACGCCACATCAGGATCCAATTTACTTTAACGTGGTCTGATGACAAGATTCATTTTTTAGATGTGGAGATCCTGTTGTCCAGGAAACAGTTTATTACCAAAGTATTTACCAAAAGTACAGATCGTAATACGTTCCTGGAGTTTGGCAGTTGCCATCCTAAGGCATTAAGACAAAGTCTCCCTTTTTCTCAATTCTTGCGATTCAAGCGCATCTGCACCACGGATGAGGATTATAAAACACATTCAGAGGAATTTGGTGCCAAATTATTACAAAGAAATTACCCACGGAAAGTAATTAAACGTGCATTCACCAGGGCAAGATTTAATAACAGAGATTTATTATTACATGGTCCACAACAACAACAGCAAGATGACCATATCATGACGTTTGGCACCAGATATACTCCAGGTGGTGAAGCAACAGCAGGCATAGTCAGAAAACACTGGGATATCATTAGATCTCACCCCGTGTTCGCAGACTACAATATAAGAACTGCATTTTCACGCTCCAAAAATCTTAAGGAGATTTTGAGTCCTGCTGTTTTGCCGATTATATCAAGTAACAACAGTGATGTTACACCAGTAGGACATTACAAATGTATGAAATCTCGTTGTAAAACATGCCCTGCTACTATTGAAGGCACAAGTTTCGTCTGTAATGATAAAACATTTACATTGAAGAGCTATACTACCTGCCGCTCAGTGGGCATCATTTATTACATAGTGTGTCCTTGTGGCAAATACTATATTGGGAAATCAACTAGATCCTTACATGAAAGATTGATTGAACATCGTTCACGCATAAATGCCCAGAATTTAGGAGCACCTTTAGTCTATCATTGGGTGTCCCACGAGCATACCATAGATGATTTAAAATGTATGGTAGTTGAGCAAGTACTCCCCCTGAAGAGGGGTGGGGATTTCAATAGAAGAATTTTACAACGTGAAACTTATTGGATTTTCACATTGGGCACAATAGAACCTGCAGGGTTAAATACATATATTCAATGGGGAAGTTTCTTCAGATATATCCCCCCTTAGGTCCTTTTTTTCCAAGTTTTTTGAAAAGTTTTTCCACGAAGTTCTTTTATGTCCGCCGCAGAAGATTTTTCTAAGCTGTTTTTTTCAAGTAAGTTTTATTTGGCGACTATACCTTTAAGAGTCACGCAACGATTTTTACGTATTAAAGTTTGACGTAACATCATCAGCTGTTTGTTTGCCGCTAATAATAAAAAGACGCCGTCGCCATTTTCTAGTTTTATCAGAATAAGCCAGCACACACAAATGCCTGGGGCAGAAATCGGGTAAGCCATCAGCCGATTTATTAAAAGTTATGCGAATATTTAGAGAAGTTAAAATAATGGGGTTAAGGTTTATACATAAGAGACTTGCTTCCTTTTTTTCTTGTTCTTTTTCTCTCTTGTCGACAGAATAGGTGTCACTCCCCCTTGACAAAGTCAATACGAAACGGGAACCTGTCGGGGTTTTAAGAGCACACCAACCTGCCTAAGATAAGTGCAGTGTGCATTATTGAGAAGTACTTTTAAAAAAAGCAGTGCAAGTCTTCTTTTTTGTTAATATAATTGGGATGGTGGAGGTTGAGTCAATGATTAAGACATTAACACGTGTAATGGATTCACCTGTTGAGTGAAAGAAATACCATTGTGTACTATATATGAGACTCTCCCTCACTTTAGTCTAATAGCATTTAAGACTATTATATTCATATTTGCATTTACACATTCTGTGAATATTTTTTGATATTTCATTATATGGGACAGAGTGACGGTCTGAAATCATTTAACAGTTATTCCTAGAATAAGCAGCATAAAATTTGTTTTACTGTTCTGGGATCTTGCCAGATACTTGTGACCTGGATTGGCTGCTGCTGGAAACAAGATACTGGGCTTGATGGACATTTGGTCTGTCCCAGTATGCAGGGCCGTGCCAACACGGTAAGCGGGGTAAGCATGGCAGGGGGGCGCCGCCCTCTGGGGGGCGCCGCCGCACCATGCTCACCTCGCTCGCCCTCCCGCTCCCATTGTTCAACTGCCCACCCTCTTCTCCCCCCCAACATCCCTTTTCTTTTTTTTTCTGTTTAAATTTACCTCCGTGGCAGTCCAGCAGCGCAGCATCAGTGATGGAGGCGGCGCTCCCGACGTCTCTAGCCTTCCCTTCGCTGTGTTCCGCCTTCTTCTGACGTCATTTCTGATGTCAGAAGGCGGAACACAGCGAAAGGAAGGCTAGAGACTTCGAGAGCGCTGCCTTCTTCACTGACGCTGCGCTGCTGGACCGCCACGTAGGTAAATTTAAACAGAAAAAAAAAGAAAAGGGATGTTGGGGGGGAGAAGAGGGCGGGCAGTTGAACAATGGGAGCGGGAGGGCAGGGGAGAGAGGAGCATGGATGCAAAGGGGGGGGGGGAGAAGAGGGCGGGCCAGGCCAGGCCAACTGGGACATGGGAGCAGGAGGGTAGGGGAGAGATGAGCATGGATGCGAGGGGGGGGTCATGGAAGGGAGAGGGGGAATTGCTGGATAGGGAATTAGGGATGAATGGAGGGGACGGAGGAGCATGGATGGCAGGGCAGGGCTCAGGGAGAGAGGGGAATTGCTGGATAGGGATGAATGGAGGGGACAGAAGAGCATGGATGGGAGGGCAGGGCTCAGGGAGAGAGGGGAATTGCTGGATAGGGATGAATGGAGGGGACAGAGGAGCATGGATGGGAGGGCAGGGCTCAGGGAGAGAGGGGAATTGCTGGATAGGAATTAATGGAGGGGGGACAGAGGAGCATGGATGGGAGGGCAGGGCTCAGGGAGAGAGGGGAATTGCTGGATAGGGAATTAGGGATGAATGGAGGGGGACAGAGGAGCATGGATGGGAGGGCAGGGCTCAGGGAGAGAGGGGAATTGCTGGATAGGAATGAATGGAGGGGGCAGGGGACAGAGGAGCATGGATGGGAGGGCAGGGCTCAGGGAGAGAGGAGAAATTGCTGGACATAGAGGGGAGGGAAGAGAGATGAAGGAGATGAAATGAGGGGAAAGGAAGAGAGGAGAAAAACTGCACATGGATGGAGAAAATAGGCAGAAGCTGAGGTCTAGAAATGAAGAAGAAAAGAGGAAAGGAAAGAAATAAATGTAAAGGAAGCCCTGGAAACGGAGTTAAGAGGACAGATAGATGCAGAATCAGATACTGGGCCAGCATGATCAGAAAAAGAAAGTCACCAGACAACAAAGGTAGAAAAAAAATCATTTTATTTTCATTTTAGTGTTTGGAATATGTCCACTTTGAGAATTTACATCTGCTATCTTATTTTGCAATGTATAGCAATTTGTTTCTAAGAATATTGCTGACAATTCCTGTCAGTGTGGCAAGTGGTGAGCGTTCATTTTCATGGGGGGGGGGGGGGGCGCTGCCGCCGCCAACTGATAGTCTGCAGGGGGGGGGGGCACCAACTGATAGTCTGCAGGGGGGCGCCAGAGACCCTAGGCACGGCCCTGCCAGTATGACAACACTTATGTTCTTATGTTCAAGGCATTGCAAATTATTCAAAATGCAGCTGCCAGGCTGATTGCTAGTGTTTCAAGATTTGTGCATATTACACCAGTTTTAAAGCAGCTTCACTGGTTGCCAGTGAGATATATGATTAGATACTGTCCGTTCCACATTAAATGTTGTATGCAAAAGTTCCTTGGTATTTTGTAAATGTTTTGCATGTTTACTGTCCTGGGAGAACTTTAAGATCAGAAACAGCAATGCGGTTGTCACTGGAGTCAGTGGCAAATGTGCATTATGTGGATACAAGAGCCTCAGCTTTTTCAGTGGCAGGCTCTTTAATGTGGAGCAATTTGTCAGGGCAGTTGCATTTATACACAAATGTCTCATGGTTTAAGAAATTATTAAAGAGACACAGCTCTTTTATTCAGGCATTTTTTGATGGATGACCATTTTGTTGCAGGAGAATGAAGCAGAAGCACAGATGAGTTGTTTTTGTATGTTGAAGTTGATTTGTTTTTATGTTTTTAATATGAGCATTTGTATGGGAACCACTTAGAATATAAGTGGGTTATCAATTTTTTAAATTAATAATTAAATAGTAGCATATGTGCATAGTTATGTGGGTATAGATCAGCATGCTGCCTAAGCACTGCTCTGCAAATACCCTTTCAACTTACATAGAGGTATTTGCAAGGAGGTATACATAGAGGAGGAGCATGTGTGGGCCATAAGCAGGGCTCTCACATGCTCATAACTTACAGAATACTATAATTTACATGGGTACCTGCTGCACTTTCCCTATACTCATACTAACTCTATGGTTGGCATAAGTGCACACACCTAAATTGTAGGCATATATATATAAGGTTAGACTGGTACTCTAAAAAAAGAAAAGGTAGGCACCTTTTAGCACATACAAATCTGTCTCTGGCTTATGCACTGTTGATATCCTGAAAACCTGACTGGCTGGGACATATCCTTAAGCCATGTGGGCATCTTGAAGAGTTAGGACTTATTCTAGATCTTAAGGCACATCCTAGAGCTGGAGTCTTAGTCAGGTGCTTACAGAGATTTTTGAAATCTCAGAAAAAGCCTGCAGATGCAATCTGCAATCTCCTCTTCAATCTGTTCAAAATTCTGCTGCACGACTAATATTCCGCCAGTGTTGTTATGCTCATATTAGCCCTCTCCTCAAGTCACTTCACTGGCTTCCTATCCGTTTCCGCACACAGTTCAAACTCCTCTTATTGACTTATAACTGCATTCACTCTACAGCTCCTCAGTACCTCTCCACTCTCATCTCTCCCTACATTCTTCCCAGGGAACTCTGTTCACTGGGTAAATCTCTCTTTTCTGCACCCTTCTCCTCCACCGCTAACTCCAGACTCCGTTCCATTTATCTTGCTGCACCATATGCCTGGAATAGACTTCCTGAGCCGGTACATCAAGCTCCATCTCTGGCCGTCTTCAAATCTAAGCTAAAAGCCCACCTTTTTGATGCTGCTTTTAACTCCTAACCCTTATTCACTTGTTTAGAACCCTTATTTCATCATCCTCACTTTAATATTCCCTTATCTCTTGTTTGTCCTGTTTGTCTGTCCTAATTTTTTTTGTTACATTTGTACCCCGCGCTTTCCCACTCATGGCAGGCTCAATGCAGCTTAGATTGTAAGCTCTATCGAGCAGGGACTGTCTCTTCATGTTCAGGTGTACAGCGCTGCATACGTCTAGTAGGGCTATAGAAATGATGAGTAGTAGTAGTAGATGTATCCAAGAGTCTGGGGTAGTCTGCGGACACATTTCAGAGTAGTAATTTATAAGTCCTGATGATATCCCATAGCCTATTGAGAATACTGAACTTCCAGATATGCCTAGTGGCATATACCAGAGTACAGGTCTGTATCCTAAAATCACCGAGATTCCAAGACCCAGACAATGTATTTCAAAATCTGATCAGAAATAGAGGCTATGGTATATTCTGGAGCATAGTAACTGAAGCTTTTTCAGATACCTTTCCTCATGAATGGCGAGATTGATTGATCAAAGATAAATGACGGCATGGTGGAAAAGTTAGCCATGGGGTTCTCCTTCATGGTTTGGAAGGAGGAGTGATGGGCAATCTTTTCCAGGATCTTCTCATCAAGATCCTTCTCCAGAAACTGCATAACTTTCCGGATCTCACGAGCAGGGTTCTGCCAAGGAAAGAGACAAACAAATGCCCATCAGAGAGAGAGAGAAATAGAGAGAGGAGAAGAAATATTTATCAGGTAGAAACAGATGCAGGAAGAGGAATCATGTGAAGTAATTGAATGATCTGAGAAATCTCTTCTAGAGCATGCTCCTCATGTTTCTTACCTCCTTCATGTCCTCATAGAATAGGTATAAAATACGATGATGCTCTCTTGCCTCCCACCATCCTTTCACATGATCATGCCATGGACCCCAAGACACTGAAGGACAGCAAAAAAACCAGGAGAGAGTAAATGAGTGTCTCTGATTATATAGAGTGGCTGCACAGGGCTAAAACTACATCTTAATCTAGGGACGGAATCAGTTCCTGATCAGTGTTACTCACCTTCTCCAGCCAGGAATGTCTCAAAAAACTCTGGCCAGGTACCTGGATCTGGCATTCCCTGATTCATCCTCCCGAAGTGGAAGTATGATACCAGGTTGTCTTTGGCATTCCGAGCAACGTAAATTACCTGAGAGAGATAGACACACATTGAAAAAGATACACTGAAATAATGACATAACCATAGGTGGGCCCAAATGGGTAGGAAGGGTACACCCACTTTGGGCTCAGGCCCACCCAAAATTGGTGCACACTCGCTTGCTGAGTTTGGCAGGGGATCCCCAAGCCCCACCAGCTGAAGAACTCCTCCGGCAGCCAAAACTGTTTCCAACCTCAGCAGCCAGTGCTGGCCCCTTCCCAATTGTACGTATTTAGGTTCAATCGCTTATGCCAGCAATAGAGCTGGTGTACATTATTTCCTAAGTGCTGCAGATACCCACATAAATTACAGTATTCTGTAAATTACATGCATCTAAATCTGAGATCTAACCATGCTCTGCCCAAGCTATGCCCATATACACACTTCCCATGCAGATATGTGCTGTATAAATTAAACAAGTATTTACATAAGAGCACTTAGGTATAATTTTGGCAGTTATCATTTATTGTTTATTGATTTGATATACTGCCTCTTTTGGCATGAGTCAAGGTGGTTTACATATTAACAAACTAAAACAAATCTAAGAAATGGAACGCCATAAATTGATAGGATAGAACACTCACAAGATAGTTAAAACCATTCATACCAACTGCTCCCCAATCAGTAAATTCTAATTTGCAGGGTCCAACTGTTCATTTGTTGTGAAATGCTGAATGAAATAAGTGTGTTTTCAGCACTATCTGAAAACAGACATGATGCCTAATATTTAGCGCTATCTGACTGGTTAAGTAGCGGATAACCAGTTGTATCATTTGATATAACCAGCTATCCGCTGATTTTTAACTAGGTTTGGCGGTCATATTTGGTATATCTTTAGCCGGTTTGAAGACTGTTGTCTCTGTCTGAATATCGATATCGACATGTTCAAACCAGCTGAAAGAAACCTAGATATTCAATGCCGGTCACCGGAAATGGCCCAGCATTGAATATCCGGGTTCAGCGCGGACTGCGAAAGACTGTGCAGCTAGCTCCTGCGGTCTGAGTATCGGGGCCATAGGATTTTCTAAACATATATCACATCGCAATGAATTCCACATGCCTATGTGCGCATATATGTACATAACATCATTATTCATTTATGCACTTAATGGACATGTAAATGTTACAGAGTTGCCCTTATAGGGAATCATTCTTTTTCTCTTTAAAAATGTTTGTATTTATTGAAAGCAGACAAAGCAATTTCAAAGACATAAGATTACAAACTGGCGTCTGTTCAAGCTGAAGTGCCATTGGACTTCCTGGCACTTCCTTTGGGGCCTGGCCCATCGGTCCTTAAGGTATAGGGAATAATTCTATAAGGAGGCATCTACTTTTAGGTGTGAAAAACACATGTGTACATCAGTATTTTAATCATTTATGTGTGCAAATGACCTTTTATAAAATACCAACCAGTGTAAAAGTACATGTGTCATTTGCATGGTGTGTACTTCCACTGTGGATATGCGCATGGGTGGAGATTGGGCACAATGTGGTGGCACAAGCAAGTACATATATGATTATAGAATGCTGAATGGCACTGGGGGGGGGGGGGGGGGGGGAAGACAGGGGCAGGACTGCATGCCAGGGAAAGAGAGTGTCACGGTTGTGGCCGTGCTCCTGCATCCAGACTCACCTTTTCCCAGTGATCTGGCTCTGTGACTTCTGTGGACTGCCTTGTTCCTGCATTGATGCAATCTGCTGCCTAGTGTGCCTGCAATCCAAGCCTCACTTTGGTGTGCTTGTAATCCAAACCTCACTCTGATGTGCCAGCAATTCAAGCCTCATTCCAAGTTGTGACATCATCAGCAAGTCCTAGCACCGGGGAACTCTCATGTTTTGCCTTTGCATGAGGTCTCTTAATCTTGTCTTTATGGTTTCCTGTTTAGATCATATCCCTGCTTGGCTTTGTTCCTGAGAGTCCTGCTCCTGAAGGTCTGTGCTGTGTTTCTCTGAGTCTTGTGTTTCAATGCTTTACTTTGTTTCTGTGAGTTTGCTTTTGAACCTTGATCCTGAAAGCCTGGCTCTAGAGTCACACCCTGCCCTTGGTGTCTGTATCTGTTTGACTCTACCCTTGGCTCCTGCTTTTAGTCTAGCCCTGCTTTTGACTCTTGCTATAGTTAAGCTCTATGTTTAAGCCAATCTCTGAGTTTAGCCAAGCTCTGTTCCTGTTTTCCCTGTTCTGTTTCCTGTGTGTAGTTCTTGCCTGTTAATTCTGAGATTCTGTAGAAGCCAGCATCGTCTCTGATTACTTCACTGCTATGCAGCTGTGGCTGCTGCCTCTCAGTCTGCCTGGCCTTTCCCTTTCCAGCTGTGGGTGCTGGTAAGTACATTGCTTCTTTGTTTGTTTGTCTTCCCTTAGTCTGCTTAATCCTTTGCCTGCTATGTTTGCTTCCTGGCTCTTGAGCTCTGTTTCTGCCAAGTTCTGTTCCTGTTGTGTGTTTCAGCCAGGTTCTGCCCCTGCTCTGTGTTTGAGCTAGTTCTGTCCCTGCTCCCTGTCGAGCCAACTCTCTTTCAGTATCCTGTTCCAGTCAAGCCAAGCCAGTTCCAGAATCCTGTTCCAGCCAAGCCAAGCCTGTTCCAGAATCCTGTTCCAGTCAAGCCAAGCCAAACCCGTTCCAGAATCCTGTTCCAGCCAAGCCAAGCCAGTTCCAGAATCCTGTTCCAGCCAAGCCTGCTTCAGAATCCTGTTCCAGCCAAGCCAAGCCTGTTTCAGAATCCTGTTCCAGCCAAGTCTGTTCGAGAATCCTGAATCCTGTTTGAGAATCCTGAATCCTGTTCCAGCCAATCTTGTTCGAGAATCCCGAATCCTGTTCCAGCCAAGCCTGTTCAAGAATCCCGAATCCTGTTCCAGCCAAGCCTGTTTGAGAATCCTGAATCCTGTTCCAGCCAAGCCTGTTTGAAAATCCCGAATCCTGTTCCAGCCAAGCTTGTTTGAAAAACCTGAATCCTGTTCCAGCCAAGCCTGTTTGAGAATCCTGAATCCTGTTCCTGCCTTGTTTATTGTCTTGCTTCTGTTATTCTTGTTGCCTAGCTCCTACCCTGTCTTGCCTGTCTAGTTGTGCTTTGTCTTGTCTCTTTCAGTCTAGTCCTCTCCGGATCCAGTCCTTGCTGTGTCCTTGTCTTGCCCTTTTCTGGACCCAGTTTTAATCTACTTCCGTGTTTTGCCTTGTCTTGCATTTCTGGGTCCCAGTCCCAGTTTTAATCCAGTTCCGAGTCTTGCCTTGTCCTGTCTGGGTTCCAGTTCTGGCCCCTTTGCCTTCTTTTCCTTGCCTCGTCTGGATCCGGTTCTTGTTTTGTCTATTGTGTTTTTAGTTACCTCTGTCCTGCCTTGTTGAGTCTTTTAGTTTATCCTAGTCCAGTCTGTTCTGATTCCTGCCTGTGCCAGCCCAGGTGATTTGTCTGCCATGGCTCCGGCTTTGGTCCAAGGGCTCACCATTCCTGACAGTTGTGACAGAGAGATATATCAGAGAACAAATACTTCATGTGGGGAGATAAAAGAGAGAGATGGGGCAATGCTTGATATGAAAAGAGAGAGAGAGAGAGAGAGAGAGAGAGAGAGAGAGAGAGACAGGGTGATGCTGAATGGTGCATGTGGGAGTTTTGAAATTACCCAGCAGGTGTGGCTGGCTGTTGCTTCAGTCTTAGCCAGGAAGAGAGAGAGAGACAGATCTCTTTGCTGAGGCTCGGTGAATTATATGTCCTGATCTTTCCAGAACTAGTATGTGGAGGATACTTGATTTGAATTTCATAGAGTTCACCTTTGGTTATAATTCTGTTTAGCATGTGTACTCTGTGAATCTCCTTTGTGACCCCTGAGGCAGACGCCTTGGCAAGTCAAAACACGGACCATGTTGGGTCCTTTGAATAACCAATAAAGTGTTTTTTTTCCAGCATCATCTCCTGAGTTGGTGTAGTCTGTGGTCAGCCTCTACTCCTCCTGTGCTGTGTGTATCCGATGTAGAAGTTTTTTCCTGTTTGGTGTTCCTGATCCTATGTTCAAATTGAGCCTTATTATTGTTGTTGATCTTGGTCTTTATGAGGTATTTTTCTCCTTATTTTTTGATAAAATTATACGAATTCCTGTATTTTCCTATTCATTTGCCATTGTTTGTTTTAGATTACTTCACAGTGTGCTTGATACTGGATTGTAGATTTGGATTTAGGTCATGCCTCTTTCAGTTGTAGCTCCATGCGAGTTACATTCAGGTATACTAGATATTTTCCTTACTCTAAGGGGGTTTATATCTGTTTATATCTGAGGCCATGGAAGGTTAAGTGACTAGTCCATGGTCTCAAGATCAAGGAATGGTAGTGGAATTTGAACCTTGGCTTCCCTAGTCCTCAGAATAATACTGATAAAACATATTCTAAACATGTTTGATGACTCAACAATAAACTAAGGCCAGCAGATCTGAAGCCTGGTGGTGGAAATCTGCAACCCCCCCCCCCCCCCCAAAAAAAAAAAATCATTTTATGGTTGACATTACCCACAAGATTTCTGTTACAGTGTTGCTGAACATTACTGCTCACATGGTGAGCAGAAAGATGCTGGACTAGGGAGCTAGATCTGTCTGGGAGCCAAGCGTTAAAAGTACTTGCATATATTTCCAAAATACTGCAAATATTGTTCAGTTTAATATATTGTATTAATTTGGTGTATTTGATTTTTTTTTTCCATGTAATTTCTAGAATATATTCAGTGTGCACATTACCATCAGTAATAGAAGGATTTGTTGAATGATGCTATCAATTATTATGCTAATTTAAAAGTGGGGGGGGGGGAGGGAGAAGGGTATGATTTAATTTAAATTTGGCATTGATAATCCACTTAACTGTTAAGCTTTAGACAGAGAACAGACCAAGATACGAGGAAAAACAAATTACAAATTTTAAACTGAATTGAACAGTTTTAAAAAGGTTTGCATTGACATAGAACTGATCGTGACAATAATTAACTAAGGAGAACTTATTTTATTAGATAGTACGGCCTAATGTTTATTAGTAGTGAGCACTGTGGTATGAAAACATGAGTCTAAACATAGTGTTCTTCTTGTATCTTTATGAATTCCTGCTATGTCAGGGAATATAGGTGACAGGTGTTCTGGATCTTATTGTTCTTTGTTTAAGGCTACAGGTATCAAGCACTGCACGGTATTCTGGGTCTAGACTTTGAGATATATAGGATCTCATAATTCAGTTTTAAGGCTACTGGTATCAAGGGTGAGCATCTTGTAAGGATCTAAGGGCTCTTTTAGGTTGGTAAATATGGACATATTTTTGTAAATATTCTGGTAATAAGCCATAAAATTCCCTTAAAGATTAATGTCAAGAGTTTAAATCCCAATCTAGCTTTGAGGGGTAGTCAGTGTAGTTTTGTTAAATATGGGGTAGCATGATCATGCCATCTTCCTCCCCCTATTAGCTTAGCAGCCGTGTTTTTGACAATCTGTAGTGACCTTATTGATTTGTCTGGAAGGTCTAGGGATATGATGTTGCAGTAATCTATGATTGTTAGTACCAAGGTCTGTACCACAATCTGGTGATGTTTTGGATCTAACATAGGTTTGGTGTGACAGAGGAGTTTCAGTTTAAAGCAGTGGCGCAGCCAAACCTGACATTTTGGTTGGGCCCAGAACTAATATGGGTGGGCACTCGGCATATAGGTATGGGTAGTGTTTCTCGGGATACTACAAAATAATGCCTTAGAATGCACTTGATGATAGATTTCTAAGTAGTCTGCCCAACAGCTATCCTACATCAGTATAAACCATACACATAATGGGAAAAAAAACCAACCACTTACATTATCCCATATCTTAAACTTGACCAGACTTAAGTCTACAATAATGGCAAACATCTCAACACACATAACAGGATCCCGCAATATAATTACAGCAATGGCATATATCCTTCAAACTTTGCTTTATAACAAACATAAAAAAACATAGAACCCACCAACATAAAAAAATACAGAACCTTTATTATTATTATTATTATTTTAACTTGGGCATTGAGCCCACCCTCACCCCCATCCCCTCCCAGAAACCCAACAACATTAAAATTTATTGTTGGTGGGTTTCTGAGTGGGGGTATGCTCTTCACTGCTTAGGGCGGAAAAAAGGTATATTTGATTAAATATAACTTTTTTCCCCCTTAGGCAATGAAGAGCCCACCACCACCATTACACTGTACATTTAAACATATTTATTTTACCTGGGCAGCTGGGCTTGAGCTTTCAAAATTTGTGTGCATGTGGAGCACTGCAGACTGTGCTCTGTGTGTGCTGGCTGGGTCCTGTGCCTGTTGGGGCCACAGGAGAATGCATTTCTCCTCTCTCCCCTCCATCCATGTGCTTCTCTTTCCTCTGTCTTCCCTCCCCTCCATCCATGTCCAGAATTTCTCCTCTCTCCTCTCCAACCATGTGCATCTCCTGCTCTGTCTTCCCTCCCCGCCATCCATGTCCAGCATTTCTCCTCTCTCCCTTTGCCTCCATCTATGTGCATCTCTTTCCTCTGTCTTTCCTTCTCTCCATCCCTGTCCAATATTTCTCCTGTCTTCCCTGCCCTCCACTCCATCCATGTACAACATTTCTCCTCTCTCCCCTCCATCCATGTGCATCTCCTTCCTGTCTTTTCTCCCCTCCATCCATGTCCAGCATTTCTCCTCCCCTCCATCCATCCATATCCAGCAACTCTCCTCTCTCCCCTGCTCTCTCCTCCACCCATCCATATCCAGCAATTCTCCTCTCTCCTCTGCCCCCTTCCATCCTTCCATGTCTAGCAATTCACCTCTCTCCCCTGCCCTTCCCTCCATGTCCAGTGATTTCTCCTCTCTCCCCTCCCATCCATGTCCAGCGTTTCTCCTCTCTCCCCTGCCCTCCCCTCCATGTCCAGCAATTTCTCCTTTCTCCCCTGCCCTCCCCTCCAATCCATGTCCAGCAACTCTCCTTTGCCCCCATCCTTCCCTCCCATCCATGCCCAGTGACTCACCACAGCCCCCACCTGCCCCCCTTTTCAGCCCCCGAGTTCCAGTTCAAAGCCCAGGGGCCCACTTTGGGCTCGGGCCCACCCAGCAACGGTGCAGACGCCAATAAAAGAATTGGGAAGATCTGCCGGCACGCTGTAGGCCTTCTTTCCCCTCCCTCCCCTTCGGGCAGCGCCGCAGTCTAAGCAAAGCTGCACGGCACCGGGTCCATCCTGCCGCTACGCTGCTGCCCTCCGTTGTCATCTTTGTCTGGCAGAGCAGAGGTGTTAGTTCTTCTGCTGCTTATCTGCAGCAGATCTGCGTGCTGCTAGAGCTGTCTGTATGCTGCTGCGACTGCTTCCTCTGTGCTGGCCCCGCCTCTTCAGAAAGAGTATCTGAGAAGGTGAGGCCGGCCGGAAGGAAGCAGTCGCAGCAGCATACAGACAGCCCTGGCAGCGCGCGGATCCGCTGCAGAAGCAGCAGAACTAACACCTCTGCCAGACAAAGATGACAAGGGAGGTGTGAGAGTGCAGGTGAAAGGGGATCCAGGAAGGCACGAAGAAAGGGGGTACAGGGAGCTGGGGAATCCCAATGGGGCAGATTCCATGTGCACAACACCCACATTCAGAAAGCTGGGCTACCGGAGGCAGAGAGGTTGGCTGGGTTAAGGAAGAAGGGGAGGAACTACCAGTCCCAGAATCCTTCTCTTCCCCACCCGGCTGTGCAAGAGTTAGGGGAGGAGATAGAAGATTGGGAAATGGTCTCTGAGGAAGGTGATGAGGGCCAGCTGGAGAGATTGGGGGCGGGGGAAGTTGAAGAGGAGGATAAAATGGAGATTACTGAAGGACTAGGGGAGGAACAGATGGAGATTGGAGCCCTGGCTCAAACCCAAAAAGCTGCTGTAAGAGGGTGGCTGGCTGTACCTTGGAGAGCCTGGTGGAAGACCGGAGGAGAGAGGCTGAGGCACAGGGAAAAACCTCTACTAAAGAGGAAACAGGTGCAGCCTGTGGGGGAGAAAGAGAGCTGGGCACAATTGAAACCCCAGCCTGAACCAGGTGGGAATAAAGCTGTGTAACCGTGCTGTAAGAAGGTGCAAGAAAGACTGTGTAAACTGTTTCATACTAAAAGGTTTGGGCTGCAACCTACCAAGCTATTTAGTTTTTCCCTCTGATAATGTACTGTTCCCTAAGTGAAGTAATCTGAGCTAAAGTGAAGTGAAGTTATATGGACTGTTTTTGAACCTGAGTTTGAAGTTATATGGACTGTTTTTGAACCTGAATTTGACCGTGTTGAACCTGAATTGTGCTCTGGGCTGCTAGCCTAAACAACCTGGAGTGAAGGGTGTTTTGTTGATTTGAAGCAAGAAAATAAAAGCTCTTACTTATAAACATTGGGCTTTGAATGTGCCTCTGTGAAAGGAACGGAGGGAGGAGGAAGTCCTGGGAGTTCACAGGGCCTGAAGCCAAGGCTCAGAGGAGCCAGATTGCTGTGGAGTGAAGGCAACAGTTGTGTGGAGGAAGAGGCAGCTAAGCAGGGTTGAGCCTGGCTGGGTCCTGGATGGGCAACCCAGCTACAGAGGGCAGCAGCGTAGCGGCAGGACGGACCGGGTGCCGTGCAGCTTTGCTTAGACTGCAGCGCTGCCCGAAGGGGAGGGAGGGGAAAGAAGGCCTGGCGTCCAAGATGGCGGCATGCTGAACGCTAACGTTGGAGCTCTCTATGAATCTGTTGAATTTGCCTGTTTTCCTTAAACAAAATGCCTCATACTAAGCGCAAGGGGAAAGTAGCAGCCTCGGCTACTAGGACATCCTCTCCGGTTCAACAGACTATAGAGAGATTTACCACAAAGCAACCTCTCTTGGATTCTGGAAGGGGCCCTGCTGTCTCCATAGAAGAAGACTCTATTGGCGACTTGGGGCTAGAGGTTACACTCTCCCCTCCAGATCTTCACCCACCGCCGATTCCTGAAGAACGCGCTTCCTGGCGTGCCCTAGCCGACCCGGAAGAGGTCGACGAGGTTTCGACTCGAGGAACAGGAGCGGCGATTTCTGAAGGAAGCCTGAAGTCAACGGCTGAACATCGTACCCCGTTGCCTGGGGGAAAATCGGCGGTAACCCTGGAGAGCATTTGGACGGCTCTCCAGAGAGTGGATTCAACGGTGGCCAATTCAGCTAAGGAAATTAAAGACTTAGTGAGTACTGTGGCAACATTATCTCAAACTTTTACTACAACACAGCTTGAAACGAGGGAACAGTTGGAAGGTCTTAAGCAAGAAACTAATAATTTGAAGGAACTCTCTGTATCACTTGTTAAGGATAATATGGCTATACAGCGTAGATTGGAATCAATAGAAAACTTTAATCGGAGACTCAACTTGAGACTTTTGAATTTCCCCAAAGAAATGGGTGTAAACCCATTGGATGCTTTCAAACTATACCTACAGGAGATATTAAACTTTTCCCCAGAATCCATTCCACCTCTCAATAAGGTATATTACATTCCTTCAAAGAAAGTATCTTTAACAACATTACAAGCTATTCCTAAGGAAAATCAAGAAGAGCCATTGAACATTACTGATTTACTAGAGACTTCTTTAAATCCAAACTCTGAAAGATCGACCCTAATTGTTTCTTTTGTTTTCCAGCAAGATTTAGACGCAGTCTTACGATTATATTTTAAAAAAATGCAGACATTGTTTAGAGGTAAAAGAATTTGGATATACCCTGATATAACAAAGCAAACCCAAGAAAGGAGGAAGTTATTTTTAGCTATGAGATTAGAAGTTATATCTATAGGGGCTTCCTTCTATCTTAATTACCCCTGTAAATGTGTTGTAAAGTATATGGGCATGAAATATATTTTCTATCAACCAGAACAGCTTAAAATATTTGTTGACATGAAGAAATTGACTAACCGTTAATCCTTTGAAGATAATATATATATATATCAAGATTGGTAATTGCATGCTAAGCATATTTCCGCTGTTTAAATTTCTCTTAATAACTATAGTCTTCTGATTTTGGTAGACCTCTCTCCCCCTTTATAGTGGTCTAAAGAAGACTAAAATTTTTCCTTTGAACAATTTTGCCTATATGGGAAGGAATATTGTTTCTCATATTATTATTATTTTTTTTTTTTTCTGTCTGTATTTCCTGTTCAAATGTAACAATTTGTTTAATTTTGATTAAAACATAAATAAATAATTCAAAAAAAAAAAAAAAAAAAAAAAAAAAAAAGAAGGCCTGCAGCCAGCATGCCAGTGGTGGCTGGGGAAAGGGAGGGAAAAAAACCTGCAGCATGCTGGCGGGTAGTGTGTGTGTGTGTGTGTGGGGGGGGGGGGGGGGGCAGGGAGAGACAGGAGCACTGTTGGGATGAGGGAGTGAGACAGGGTAGAGCTGGGTGGGGGAGGGACGGAGAGATGCTGCAAGGGGAAAGAGAGGGAGAATTGTTGGATATGGGTGGGATGGGAAGAGGGAGGGAATGAGAAGAAAAACATGTTGGACATGGAAGTGGAAGGGAGGGAGAGATGAGAGGGGAAATGTTGAACATGGCATTGAGGTGAGGGAAAGGAAGGATGGAGAGATGGGGGGATGGGGGGTAGAGAGAGATGTTAAGCTAGGGGCTCAAGGCAGGGAGAGGGAGAAAAGTTGGACATGAAAGTGAAAAAGAGGAGAAGAAAGGAGAGATGCACAAGTGGGGGAGGGGAGAAAGAGAGAAGATGGATCCAGGGAGAGAAGATGGACAATGGATGGTAGGGAAGAGAAAGGGAAACATACTGGACAATGGGGGAGGGATGGGACAGGAAGATGCTGGTGGTGGGAGGTAAAAGGGATAGGGAAATATCAGGCTACGAGGGTGAGGAGGGTAGAAAGAGGGAACAGATGCTGGGCTGGAAGGGTGGAGGGAGGGAGACACTGGGAATGGTGGAAAGCATGGGGGAGAGGCCCAGGGAGTGGAGATGGCAAGGAAAAAAATGAGAGAATAGTGATCACAGGGGGTAGAAATATGGTAATGGCGCGTAGATCGAAGATGGAAGGGAATGGAAGGCTGGGAAGGAGAGAGATGGGCAGTGGTGTGCTGGAGCCGGCTCTGTCCGGCTTGCAAGAGCCGCTTGTTAAATTTTGACAGCTCTTGCGAGCCGGTTGTTGTTGGGGGCGAGCCGGCTCCATTGGGGGAGGTAAGCATGGCAGGGGGCGCCATCACAGGCCATGCTTACCTCCCCTGCCGCTCCGAGGCATGTCTAACGATGTCCTTCGCCCCCACCCTCCCCTCCTGCTCCCATCTGACTTTTTAAATTACCTCCGTCGAAACCGCTATTTAAAGCCCTGCTGCGTGCAGGCCGTCTCTCCAGGATTCCCCTGCTTTGGTGACGTTCGCGCCCTTAGCCCCGCCTTCTGACGTCATTCTGACGTCATTTCCTTTTTCCACGAAGGCGGGACTAAGGGCACGAACATCACCGAAGCAAGCAGGGGAAGCCTGGAGAGTCGGCCTGCACGCAGCAGGGCTTTAAATAGCGGTTTCGACGGAGGTAATTTAAAAAGTCAGATGGGAGCGGGAGGGGAGGGTGGGGGCGAAGGACATGTTCGCTGGACATGTTTGGGAGCGGGAGGGAAGGGCAGGGGAGGGAGGAGAATCACTGGGCATGGATGGGGAGAGGGGGGCAGGGGAGAGACTTGCTGGGCATGGATGGGGAGAGGGGGCAGGGGAGAGACTTGCTGGGCATGGATGGGGAGAGAGGGGCAGGGGAGAGACTTGCTGGGCATGCATGGGGAGAGGGGGGCAGGGGAGAGATTTGCTGGGCATGGATGGGGAGAGGGGGCAGGGGAGAGATTTGCTGGGCATGGATGAGGAGAGGGGGCAGGGAGAGACTTGCTGGGCATGGATGGGGAGAGGGGGGCAGGGGAGAGACTTGCTGGGCCTGGATGGGGAGAGGGGGCAGGGGAGAGACTTGCTGGGCATGGATGGGGAGAGACCTGCTGGGCATGGATGGGGAGAGGGGGGCAGAGAGAGATTTGCTGGGCATGGATGAGGAGAGGGGGCAGGGGAGAGATTTGCTGGGCATGGATGGGGAGAGGGAGGCAGGGGAGAGACTTGCTGGGCATGGATGGGGAGAGACCTGCTGGGCATGGATGGGGAGAGGGGGCAGGGGAGAGACCTGCTGGGCATGGATGGGGAGAGGGGGCAGGGGAGAGACATGCTGGGCATGGATGGGGAGAGGGGGGCAGGGGAGAGACTTGCTGGGCATGGATGGGGAGAGGGAGGCACGGGAGAGATTTGCTGGGCATGGATGGGGAGAGGGGGCAGGGGAGAGACTTGCTGGGCATGGATGGGGAGAGGGGGGCAGGGGAGAGAGGAGAGTTTCAGGACATGGATGGAGGGGAGAGCAAGAGAAATTCTGGACATGGATGGAGGGGAGAGAAGGGAGAGAGAAGAAATGCTGGACATGGAGGGAAGATAGAGGAAGGAGATTAGATGAGGGAAAAGGAATTGAGGAGAGAAACTGCACATGGATGGAGAAAATAGGAAGAAGCTAGATCCACTGGACAGTCAAGTTTGCGGAGGATCAGAAATGAAGAAGAAAGGAGGAAAGAAAAGAAATAAATGGAAAGGAAGCCCTGGAAACGGAGTCAAGGGAACAGATAGAGAGCAGCAGAATCAGATACTGGACCAGCATGATCAGACAAACAAAGTCACCAGACAACAAAGGTAGAAAAAAATAATTTTATTTTCATTATAGTGTTTGGAATATGTCCACTTTGAGAATCAGGTGCTGAATGTTAAAAGTTTATATTTATTTACTTATTTATGGCATTTTATCCCATATTAAACATGAATTAGATTGGAACCTGGGATCATTTAATTTTTTTTCCTGGAGAGAATAATGCATTGCCCCCTCCCCCCGGCTATGGCCAGCTCTGCAATTTTGGGGGGGCGCAGAGGTGGGTGGGTGGACGCAGCGGTGGATGGGGGGGCGCCGAGGTGGACGGGGGGGCACCAAGGTGGACCGGGGAGAGAGCCTGTTGTTAAAAATTTACCAGCACACCACTGGAGATGGGGAATGGGAGAGCTAGTGGGTGAAAGGAGATGGAAATGTGATAGATATCTGAAAAGTAAAAAGAAGGAAAAGATTTAGAAAGAGGATGAAATTTGAGTATACAGAGGCAGAAAAGAAAAAAAAAGAAAGGAAAGAGCTAAAATGGAAGGATCAATATTTCAGAGGTAGATGTAGTGAGGAAATGAAACGACAGGAGAAAAAAGACAAATGGACAGCCGCTTGAAGAATTAGCAGAAGACAGACAGGAAAGCGGGAAAGAGAAATTGGAACCAACATGATGGAAAAATAAAATGTCCAGACAATAAAGGTAGGAAAATCATTTCACTTTGAATGTTTTAAATGGAATATGTTAACTTTGGGAAATGTGCATAGCGGATGTCTTTTTATTGTGTTAAGTAGAAAAGGAAATGCACTTTTGTTTTGGGGGTTTTTTTCTCCAGTGTTGCAGTACATGCTGAGGTTCCCAGTTCAATTTTGTCTATATATTTTTATTTCTAATTTGTGATCCCTTGTTCTGTAATTTGAGAGGGTCTGTCAGTGTGACTTTAACGGCAGAGGAGGAGATTGGAGAGGAGAGGGAATTGGGGGAGGGGTTTTATTTTCTGCCCTGGTCACCAGCATGGCTAACGACAGCCCTGACCCTGCTGTAGCTAGTGGGGATTCCCAAGCCCTACTAGCTGGGGTCTCTTCTGAAGCTGGCCAGAGATGCCTTCTAATCAGTGTGTATTTCCTAGTAAAAAAGGTGCCGGTACTCAAATGCTAGGCCACTCTTCAGGGGTGGGGTAATCACTGAAGGACCCATCCCACAATAACCAAGCCCCCTGCAACCGGTCACAGAATGTATGACAAGGTAGAATTGGTGCGTAGAGCCTCAGCTCTTTCATTAAAACTTGGGGTCCATGGGTCAATTTTAGCAGACAACGGAAAAGGTACTGGTACTCAGAGCCCCCAAGTACCCCCTCAAAAAAAGCCCTTCTACTGAGCTTGGCAGATGGGGGCAGCATCCTGGAGCCACTGACAACTAAGCATGTATGGGGTGCTGGCATCAGTGGCTCGAGGAGTTGCTGCTGCCTACTGGGCTTGGTGGAGAGGAGTTCTGGCCATCTTTACTGGAGGCCTTCAGCTGACAGAGATTGGGGATCCTCATCTGCTAAAGTATTTATATTTTGAATTGGGAAGTGCTGGGGGAGAGGGGAGAGAGAGAAAATTTTGTGCCCATCCAAAATTGGCTGTCTGGCTACGCCACTGATTTGTGTAGACATTGTTAGGTGAGAGTCTACCCAGACCTCCAGTAGCTTGATCTCTTTCTTTATGGGAATCATGGATCCAGCTAGTTTGGGTACTTTAATGATTCATTTCCCAGACAGAGGATGTTAGTCTTATCTGGGTTGATCTTCAAGTTCAAGGAACAGAACCAGGTGAATAGAGAGTCGAATACCGTGTTCATCAAAGAGTATGCAGAAGTTGTATCTCGACATGAGAATAGGAGAATAATGTTGTCAGCGTAGAAGAAATATTTAAACTTCAAATGGGTTCAGAATTTCACACATGCCTCTGAGATAGTAGTTAAAGAGCATAGGTGATAACAGAGAGCCTTGCAGTACCCCATGTCACATAGGCCATGATATGAAAGGACATTTTTCTATTTGACCTGGATTGATCTATGCTGCAAGAAACTTGTGAACCACTTTAGTACTTCTCCTGTAATTCCCTCTTTGTCCAAGTCAAATGTTACCAACAGATCCAGCTACATTATGAAGACTTGAAGGTTTTTATCAAGTAGTAGGCACACGTCAGATAGTAGCCCTGCTAGTATGGATTCCGTACCGAAAAGGGACAGAATCCTGATTGCATTGGGTCTAATAATTGATGTTGGGGTAGGTAACTATGGAATTGAGAAGCTACCACTGCTTCCATGATTTTCGCTAATGTGGGTATATTTGCCACAGGGCGATATTTACTGGGACTATTCTATCAAGTGTCTCTCCCTTTAAGAGAGGTGAGAGTACAACCCTTCCTATCTGTCTGGGGAAGTCGCCTAATTTCAACATATATTCAACAAGTGCTTTTATATGCATTCTATTTCTGATGGAGCTAGTTTAAGCAGGTATGCCGGGCATGGGTCCAGGCTACACGATCCCTTTGAAAATTTGGATAATGTGAGTTTAAATTCCTAGGTGTCCAATTCTCTGAAAGAGGCCTAAGAGCAGCCTGCTAGGCAGTTGTTTATTGTGGCAAGGGCAGTTGTTTTTTTGTAGCAGGGGCAGGCCTCATTAGTGTTTGTAATGGTCTAGGGCTAGATTTTAGCAGGTTTTCTACCTTCTGTTGAAAATAGTTGGCGAAAACTGTCTAGATTTAGGTTTACTTCTTCCAGTACTTGTGGTGGACTAGAGAGAGATTTTACTAGCAGGAAGATGGTATGTGATGAGTTGCTATTTCATTAATTTTCTGTGAGTAATATTTTTGGTCCTCAGTTCTGATCATTTCTTTGTATTTCCTAATCTGGGATCTCCAACGACTTCTGTCTTGAATTGTCTGTGTTTTCAACCATGAACGTTCCAGTCAATTGCAAGATTTCTTCAGGTGTAGCAGTTCCTGGGTGTACCAAGGGCTTATGGCCCTTATTGGGATTTTTCTGTTTTTTTATTGGTGCTATTTTGTCTAGAGTAGTTTAACTGCCAGATTCCAGTTTGTGAGCGAGTCCACTGGTAAGGGGTCTGAAATCTGCTTTAATTTTGTTGTTATCCCTTCCCACAGTTTACCACCATCTATTTTGCCTCCAATTTGTACTGTTTCTCTTTTTGTTTTATCTTATTTAATGGGGTTAATGGGTAGGCAGAATTCTTGTAATTTATGGTCTGACCAGATAAGAGTAGAGGATTTCGTGACAATTTCCATGTATTTTGTACCGAGTTTGAAAGGTGAATTGGTGTAAAAATGGCATCAATCAAATGACCTCCACTATGGGAGGTACTCTCATTAATTATTTTTAGGTCCAACTCGTTTAAGAATTGTAGTAGCGATGAGCTTCTTGATAGTCATTGTTTTCAAGATGTAGGTTTAAGTCTCCTACAATAATGGTGGAGGGATTGGATATTCAGCATTGTACTATAAACGATTGGAGGTTGTCTGCTATAATCCACAAAAGTCCTGGGGGGCAGTATAACAACACTATTATTCCGTAACCTTGTGTGTTGGGGGTTGCCTGTACTTTATAGAAAAGCCCTTCCAGGTCTTTGTTGTTTATTGAGTCTTTTTATGTAATGTGTAGAGTTGATCGGTAGATTATTGATACCACCCCCCCCACTCCTGGCCTCTTTTGTCAGTTCTATGTATTGAGTGTGTGAAGTAGTTGTGAGGGCATATTAAATGTTGAATGACGGTATCTTCCTTAGCTAGCCATGTTTCTACTGCACAAACCAGGTCAAAGTTCTTTTCTGAAATGAAGTCTGTGATGAGATCGTATTTATTTCTCACTGATCTGACATTGAAGTAGCCTATAGAAATGGAGAACATGTTAGCGACCAATGCCATTCTTGCTTTTTTTTGTTGTTATCTGCACTGGTTTGATAAATTTATGTGGGTGCTTACTACTACGGAGGTACTGGACCTTCTCCCATCTCCTAGTAGGAGCTATTGATATTTGAGAGTTTACCTTGCTTCAGTTGATTAAATTAGAGAAATTTACCCCTATGTGGTTCCTAGGTCTTGAGATTCTGGTGAGGCCTCTGTTGTTCCAGATTTGAAGGGGTACCCATTACCCCTTTTAGTCCAAACCAGTAGATCACATTTAGCACATACACTGTTTTTGAGTTAGTGCTAATTGCCAATATATGAATTATTTATTTATTTATTGCATTTGTATCCCACATTTTCTCACCTTTTTGCAGGCTCAATGTGGCTTACAATACATCATGAATGGTGGAAATATATTAGAAAATAGACATTTGGTGTTACAGAAGAATCTTGGGTAACATGATAATGATAAGACATGATAGTAATATAACAAGCAAATATTATAAGACTGATCTGAGTATTTGTGGAGGAGTGGTGTATGTTCACATTTGTTGATCTTTGTGGTACGCCTTATTAAAGAGATGGGTCTTCAGTAGTTTGCGGAAGTTGGTTAGTTCATAAATCGTTTTTAAGTTGCGCGGCAGTGCATTCCATAACTGTGTGCTCAAGTAGGTAAAGTTTGACGCATGTATTAGTTTATATTTTAGACCTTTGCAATTGGGGAAGTGCAGATTAAGGAATGTGCGGGATGATCTTTTAGCATTCCTGGGTGGTAAGTCTATCAGGTCTATTATTCATGTTTGCAAGCAGTGGTATTTAGACTCACTATGGTTTCATTCAGTTTCACGAAAGAGCTTTCCTAAAGGCCCCTTCGGTGCGACGTCCAATGTGAGAAAATGTCACTTTGACTTCTCCCCCCCAATACCTAGCTTGCCCACCTGGTGTCACCCCAAATATTTCTGTCTAGAAATACCCACTGGGTACAAATGTATGCGCTTACATTAGGCACGTACCCCTGTTATTCTATAACACGTATTAATTTTAAGAATGCCCCATTATGCCCATGACCCTCCCATTTCTCGCTCCCTTTTTCAGATTGAGCATAAATTTTAGGCACGGATCCTGTGCCTAAATTTATGTGCATAAATGCCAATTAAATCTAATTAGTGCCACTAATGGCTTGTTAAAGTCAATTATTGGCATTAATTATTTATTTTATTTATTAGGATTTATTTACTGCTTTTTTGGAGGAATTCACTCAAGGCAGTGTACAGTAAGAATAGATCAAACATGAGCAATAGGCAATTGCAGCAGTAAAAACTATTCAAATAACAATACAAAGTAATTAGCTCATTATTCAAATCAATTGTGCACACACCTAAATTTGTGGTGCTCAATTTTTGGTGGCTTTTACCGAATCGGGGGGGGGGGGGAGGGGATAGGGGGCAATTCTATAATTTGGTGCCTGAACACTGCATAGGGAGCACCTATTCTGTAACGGCATTCTGTAAATTGTGCAGGTAAGTAGCAGCTCCACCCATGCATATCACATTCACCGCCTAGGTTTACGCCCCTTGTAGTTATGTGCTATGGCACCTATGTGTGTCCTTAGAGAACAGAAAATAGGGCACTTACATACATGACACTTTTTTGTACATTTATGCATGCAAGGTGTGCATAACTGCAAGCTCTCAGTTATAGAATTGTCTTTATATTCACTACAAATTGAAAATAAAAAGGCATAAATGCATTTGAGTATCAACCTCGGGGTCTCCCACACACAAACACTCCAGTTCCTTACCTTACAGTTATGTTCCCAGAAAGATGGAGGCAGTAGCTGAATGGGGATGTGAGATTTCAGAACTCTTGGTGATGGCATCTCCGAAGCTTGCTCCACACCTAAATATACATGGTAAGTTAAAATAAATGCCACTATCAAAACCCTTTAGTGGTGCACCTTGGGAGAGATACACACAAAGTTACTTTTCACATTCCTACTATTACACCTCAGCAGTATTAACTGTGGGTCTCCATCATCAGATCCCCCCAGTGCAATGCCCTGGCAATGAGATACAGTACCAGTATCATCCCCATATTCCTAAAATGGCTGTAGGGTTGTGCATTCATTTGTGTGCCTTAAAACATTTAATGCATGATAAATTGATTTAATGCACACTAATCAATTTAGCATGCCTGAATTCATCAATTAGAGTGCATTAAATCAATTTAGCATGCACTGTTTTCCCTATTAAAACAAATATGTGAAACTAACCAAATATATACCAAAATTGGACAAAATTGTGACCCCCCCCCCTACTGAAAAGTAACCAAAGTTTCATGCTTGTACACACCCCTATGAAATGCTATGAATCAGCAGTGTGATACAATGCTGGTATAAGATCAGTGACTCAAATGGACAACTGGTTACAGATATGAAGAATGTCCAGTCTGGTCAGAGATCTTCAGTTTTGGGTATGGATGCAGTGAGTAAAAGGTTTAGTGGACAATTCAGCGAGATTAGTTTTCCTTACAAATCCAGTGAGTTTCAGTCTACAAATCTGGCTGGGATCAGTCTTGGTTGCAAATTTGGTGAAGATCAAATTTTGCTGCAAATCAGACAGGGTTAGGTGTGCAAGTCTTGTTTAGCATTAGCAAGGTCTGATTTGTTCTCAGGTTTGTTGAGTTCTAGGTTAGTAAAGTTAAGGTCTGGTTACAGATCTAGTTAAGCTAATGTTTAATATAGGTCTAGTTTATCAAGTTGGTTTAGTTACAGATTCAGTTAGAATAAGGTTTGGCTACAGCTCTGGTGAGTATCAAGTCTGGTTCTACGTCAGATGTGGATCAGGCCAGATTACAGTCCAGATGCAGATCAACTGTGACTACAGGGTTGGTAAAAGACAGGTTTAGTTTCATATCCAGTAAGATTTAAGTTTGGCCACTGATCCACTGTTGACATGCAGATAGGATCTCTTACCTGACTTAAAAGACAATGGTGTCATCAACTCAATGAAAGGTACACGGTCATGGCATGGTGCTCGTTGACACCTCTTGATGTCGCCATCATTCTGAATCAGATCAACAATCTCCTGTATCCATGTTGTACCTGCACATATATGGACAAGAGAGTTGCATTGTTGTTTAAAATCTGCTCTGTAACATCTTTTAGGAGTGTTGCTGGAAAAGTATTGGGGGAAGGTACAGTCAAATTCATTCATGCATGTTAATTTTGTTCTCCGAGGACCTGCACGAACAATTATGTGTGCAGGACGTCAGCAAACAAATTGAAGAGCAGGAAGGACTGAGAAGACGTCGGCTGGTGGGGAGTGGGATCCCCCGCCAGCAAAAGTAAAGGTAGCGGCGGCGGGGGCGGGTTCGCCGGGAGGGGGGTCCTGGGGTGAATCTGCGGGGGCCCCGGCCCCCTCAGGCCCCACGTAGCTACGCCACTGCCGAGGACAAGCAGGCTGCTTGTTCTCACATGTGGGTCGACGTCTGTGGTGGCCCAGAAATCGGCAAACAATTTTGCAAGCAAAATAAAATCAAAGTCTTTCCAGACAGTTCCGTCGTGCAGGAAGCGCGAACCGCGTATGCGCGAATGACTTCCCGCCTGCTGCACGAGCATGCCTCTTCAGTTCTTTTTTCTCCGCGGTGAGGTGCGGTTCGTTTTTTCTGATCGCTCCTCTCTCAGGCCCAGGAAGAACTTCTCGGTGATTTTCGAGATCGGCTTTCGCTTGTTTAAAAAAAAAATTTATAAGAAGTTTCCTGTACTTTCTTTTACTTTTTCGACTCGGCCGGCCTTTTGGCTGCACAATCGGGGTTTTCCCTTTTTTGTGAGTTTTCTTTCTTGGCACAATCGCGTCGTTTGGTTTCGCCAAACCCGTTTTTCCTTCCATGTCATCGAAGACACCCAGCAGCTTCAAACCTTGTACTTGGTGCAACTTTGACCATCTCAGGTACAGATACCCATGCCTGGTGTATCCAGTGCCTTGGGCCCAACCATAGCCCAGCCACTTGTAGTCTGTGTCTTCGTATGAAGAAACAGACCCAAGCGTCTCGAGAGGCCCAACGAGAGAAGCTTTTTGGGGACTGGTCCGGTCCTTCGACATCGGTACTGAGATCGGCGGAGTCGGCGTCGACATTGAAAGGAGCATCGACGTCGATGAGAGAGAGGTAATGGCTGCTGAGAGACCAACTTGCGCTGGGAGCAGTGAGGCAATGAGTGGGTCTCCACCTGCCTCGAGGCCTCCTATGCAGGCCCCCCGGGACCCGGCCTTGAGGAGACGTGAGGATTCCACGTCCTCCTCATTGGTACCGAGGAGTCTCGATGACGGGCATCGAGTGAAGGCTAAGAAGCACCATCATTGTTCTCCTTCGACGCACGGTACCGGGAGCTCAGGCGTTGAGAGAGTTGGCACCTGAGAAGCGTCTGTGACGAGAGGACCGCTCCCCCTTGGTACAGGAGGTGCCTATGCGTCGGTCTCCTGGCAGCCCGGTACCTGCTCCAGAGCCTCCACGGATTCTGACATCGCCTGTTCCACTGGCCCCGCAGCCTTCTCCGATGGCGGCTCTCGACCAGCGTATCCGGGCCTTGTTTCAAAAACTTCAGGAAGTCTTACTCCGACAATCAGCTTCGGTGTCAGGGGTGCTTGCGCCTACTGTACCATCTGCTGCAGTGGTTTCTGACTCTTCTCCTGTGGTGAGGTCTCCGACTGCGGTGCAGCATGTGGCATCGGCGTTGGCTGCCACCCAAGTCGACTCCCCTTCGACGTCGGTGGAGGAAGCTTCGTGGCAGTCGGATCGGGCGTCGACTTCTCAACATCGCCACAGAGGACATCGTTCCTCGGCGTCGCGGCAGGTCCAGTGTATCCAGTGTCGGATACACAGGGTGTATCCAACACTGAGCAGGAGCGCTCGTGGGAACCAGAGGAAGATCCCAGCTACTTCTCTTCTGATGAGTCCTTTGGGATTCCCTCTGACCCTTCTCCTCCACTGGAAAGAAGACTTATCTCCACCCAAGAGTCTGTCTTTTTCCTCCTCTGTCCAGAAAATGGCTACAGCTATTCCCTTCCCTGTGGAGGTTGAGGATGAGCCCAGGACTGAGATGCTCGCGGTCCTGGATTATTCTTCTCCACCTAAAGAGGCTGTGACAGTCCCTCTGCATAAGGTACTGAAGGAAGTCCTTATGTGAAACTGGTCCGCCCCTCTGTCTGGCCCTGTGGTTCCCAAGAAAGCTGAATCCCAATATCGGATCCACGGTGAACCTGGATTGATGAGGTCCCAATTACCCCCAATTCCATGGTGGTGGATTCCGCTCTCAAGAAAGCTAGAAGTACTAGAGACTATGCTTCGGTGCCCCCAGGCAGAGAAGCTAGGACTCTTGACTCTTTTAGGAGAAAGACTTATCAGGCCGCTATGCTCGCCGCCAAGATCCAGTCTTACCAGCTCTTCAGGAATGTGCACTTGCGGGACTCGATACAGCAACTGTTGGGCTTGGTGGATGCACTCCCATTCAGAGCTGGCCGAGCCTTTTCGCCAGATGGTCAGGCAGCAGAAGGCATGTCGAACGTTCCTGGCCAGGGGTACGTTTGACGCTTTTTATGTAGCATGGAGGATCACTGCTCAGGGTATAGTGATGGGCAGACTCACATGGCTGCGTGTCTCTGACCTGGATCATTCTGTCCAGCAGCAAATGGCGGATGTTCCTTGCTGGGGGGATAATCTTTTTGGTGAAAAAGTAGAGGATCTCGTTGATCAGATCAAGAAGCATAATGATGCTATGGATTCTCTCTCCCACCGGGCGCCTTCTGCTACAGCTTCCTCATCTAGGAGGTATTTTGGAGGGAAGAGAAGTGCTCCCTATTCCTACTCTAGGTGTAGGTACACTCCTGCTTCTCAGCAGCCTTCCCAGGCTCAGCCCCAGCGCGCTCGTTCTTGTCAACAGCGTGCATCTAAGGCCCACTCTGCTCCCCAGCAAAAGCAAAAGACGGGCTTTTGACTGGCTCCAGTTCAGCATAGCTTCTGTAAAAGTGTCCGTACCGGACGACTTGCCAGTAGGGGGGAGGTTGATGTTTTTTCACCAAAGGTGGCCTCTCATAACCTCCGACCGGTGGGTTCTTCAAATAGTCCGGTTAGGATACACCCTCAATCTGGAATCCTAACCTCCAAATTGCCCACCAGGAGCTCATTCCTACAGCTCCCAGCACAGGCAGGTACTTGCAGAGGAACTCTCCGTCCTTCTAAAGGCCAGTGTGGTCGAACCCGTTCCACCAGGGGAAGAAGGGCTGGGATTTTAATCCAGGTTCTTTCTTGTGCAAAAGAAAACAAGGGGGATGCGTCCCATCCTAGACCTAAGGGGCCTGAACAAATATCTGGTTCGAGAATAGTTCAGCATGGTTTCCCTGGGCACCCTTCTTCCCATGATTCAAGAGAACGATTGGCTATGCTCTCTGGACTGAAAGGATGCTTGCACGCACATCTCTATACTTCCAGCTCACAGGAGGTATCTTCGATTTCGGCTAGGAACACAGCACTTTCAGTACTGTGTACTGCCCTTTGGTCTGGCATCTGCGCCCAGGGTATTCACAAAGTGCCTGGCTGTAGTCGCAGCGTCGCTACACAGACTAGGAGTGCATGTAACATACATACATACATAGTAGATGTGTTCTCTTATCTCGACGATTGGCTGGTGAAGAGCACCTCGGAGGCCTGCGCTCTACAGTCAATGCGAATGACTATTCAGGTGTTAGAACTACTGGGGTTCGTGATCAATTACTCCAAGTCCTATCTCACCGCAGTTCAAAAATTGGAATTCATTGGAGCACTGTTGAACACAAACACAGCTCGAGCTTATCTTCCCGAGGCGAGGGCAGACAACCTCCTGTCCCTAGTGTCCATGGTTCGAGTGTTTCAACAGATCACGGCTCTGCAGATGTTAAGACTTCTGGGGCACATGACCTCCACGGTTCATGTGACTCCCATGGCACGCCTACACATGAGATCAGCTCAATGAACCCTAGCTTCCCAGTGGAATCAAGCTGCAGGGAGTCCAGAGGATGTGATCCAACTGTCCACCGACTTTCGGAATTCCTTGCAGTGGTGGACGATTCGATCCAGCCACAAAAAGTGCTGACGACGGATGCATCCCTCCTGGGGTGGGGAGCTCATGTAGATGGACTTCACACTGAAGGAGCTTGGTCCTTTCAGGAAAAAGGTCTTCAGATCAATCTCCTGGAATTGCGAGCGATCTGGAACGCTCTAAAGGCTTTCAGAGACCGGCTGTCCAACCAAGTCATATTGATTCAGATTGACAATCAGGTTGCCATGTATTACACCAACAAGCAGGGGGGCACCGGATCTTGCCCTCTGTGTCAGGAAGCCGTCCAGATGTGGCTTTGCGTACGCCATCACGGTATGTTTCTCCAAGCCACTTATCTGGCAGGCGAAAACAACGACGACAAAGAGAGTCCAAATCTCCCGTAAAAAACACCAAAAAACAAGAACGGAAGATGTACAGAAAGACCAAACTAAAATCACAGGTATAAAGGAATTTGGCTTTTTTACACCTGTGATTTTAGTTTGGTCTTTCTGTACATCTTCCGTTCTTGTTGTTTTTTAGGCGTAAACAACAGTCTGGCCGACAGACTGAGCAGGGTAATGCAACCTCACGAGTGGTCACTGAACATGGGTGTAGTCCGCAAGATCTTCCAAGTGTGGGGCACCCCCTTGGTGGATCTTTTTGCCACTCAGATCAATCACAAAGTCCCTCAGTTCTGTTCCAGGCTTCAGGCCCGCGACAGACTAGCGTCAGATGCCTTTCTCCTGCATTGGGGAACAGGCCTACTGTATGCGTATCCTCCCATACCTCTGGTAGGGAAGACTTTGCTGAAACTCAAACAAGACTGTGAAACTATGATTCTGATAGCTCCCTTCTGGCTGCGTCAGATTTGGTTCCCTCTTCTTCTGGAGTTGTCCTCCGAGGAGCCGTGGAGATTGGAATGTTTTCCAACCCTCATCACCCAGAACGAGGGTTGCTTCTACATCCCAACCTCCAGTCTCTGGCTCTCATGGCCTGGATGTTGAGAGCTTAGAATTCGCCTCCTTGGGTCTTTCAGAGGGTGTCTCTCAAGTCTTATTGCTTCCAGAAAAGATTCCACCAAGAGGTGTTACACTTTCAAATGGAGGAGGTTTGCCATCTGGTGTGACAGCAAGGCCCTAGATCCTCTTTTTTGTCCTACACAGACCCTGCTTGAATACCTTCTACACTTGTCAGAGTCTGGTCTCAAAACCGTAAGAGTTCACCTTAGTGCGATTAGTGCTTATCATCGCCGTGTAGAAGGTAAACCTATCTCTGGAGAGCCTTTAGTTGTTCACTTCATAAGAGGTTTGCTTATGTCAAAGCCCTCGGTCAAACCTCCACCAGTGTAATGGGATCTCAACGTCGTTCTCACCCAGCTGATGAAAGCTCCTTTTGAGCCACTGAATTCTTGCCATCTGAAGTATTTGACTTGGAAGGTCATTTTCTTGGTGGCTGTTACTTCAGCTTGTAGGATCAGTGAGCTTCAGGCCTTGGTGGTGCATGCACCTTATATCAAGTTTCATCATAACAGAGTAGTCCTCCGCACGCACCCTAAGTTCCTGCCTAAGGTGGGGTCGGAGTTCCATCTGAACCAGTCAACTATTTTGCCAACATTCTTTCCCCGTCCTCATACCCGCTCTGGCAGAAGCAGTTTGGATACCTTAGACTGAAAGAGAGCATTGGCTTTTTATGTGGAGCGGACACAGCCCTTCAGACAGTCCTCCCAGTTGTTTGTGTCTTTCGATCCCAACAGGAGGGGGGTCGCCATCGGAAAACGCACTATCTCCAATTGGCTAGCAGATTGCATTTCCTTCACTTATGCCCAAGCTGGGCTGACTCTACAGGGTCATGTCACGGCTCATAATGTTAGAGCCAAGGCTGCGTCAGTGGCCCACTTAAAGTCGGCCTCTATTGAAGAGATTTGCAAGGCTACAACGTGGTCATCAGTCCACACATTCACATCTCACTACTGCCTTCAGCAGGATACCCAATGCAACAGTCGGTTTGGGCAGGCAGTGCTACAGAATCTGTTTGGGGTTTAGAATACAACTCCACCCCCCCTAGACCCATTTTGATTCTGTTCCAGGCTGCACTCTCAGTTAGTTGATTTTGGTTTTAGGTCAATCTATGTTATGTCCTCGCTGTTGTGAGGCCCAATTGACCAATGTTCATTGTTTTGAGTGAGCCTGGTTGCTAGGGATATCCCACATGTGAGAACAAGCAGCCTGATTGTCCTTGGAGAAAGCGAAGATACTTACCTGTAGCAGGTATTCTCCGAGGACAGCAGGCTGATTGTTCTCACAAACCTTCCCTCCTCCCCTTTGGAGTTGTTGTTATTGTTTATTTGTTGTTTATATGCTTTTTGATTAAACTGACGAAGCATGCTCGCGTGGCGGGCGGGAAGTCATTCGCGCATGCGCGGTTTGTGTGTACCCGCACGACGTAACTCTCTGGAAAGACTTTGATTTTATTTTGTTTGCAAAATTTTTTGCCGATTCCTGGGCCGCTGCAGATGTCGACTCACATATGAGAACAATCAGCCTGATGTCCTTGGAGAATACCTGCTACAGGTAAGTATCTTCGCTTTTTCTTGAGTCCTGCTAGACCAGTCCAGAGCAATAGGCTGAGTCCCCCTATCAGATAATGAACTACTCCAATGACATCACTGGTATAAGAGTTTGTGCAGCCTGGAATTCTCCATTATGCTGCTGCCAAAGCAGAAATAGATCTACTTTGCCACACCCATGTTTGGTTCTTGTAGGAGATTTTAATTTGCATCTGGAGAATCAAGTTGATAATAATGTGCCAGATTTTTTAAAATCTTTTTTTGGTCAGTTTGCGTTTTCTGATGCAGAATATCATTCCTACTAATGAATTGGATTTAATCATTGCTTCCTCATCTCGTCTATTAACATTTTGTGACTGGACACCTGTCTCATGGTCAGATCATTATGTTTGTAATTTTACCTTGAATTTTACTCATCGTGAGAGGATTTTTGGAGCCTGGTCTCGACACCGAATGTTGCATTGGCATTGGGAGTATCAGTATGTATGGCTGCTAAACCTGTGGACACTGAGAGCAGTGGTGCATTGAGTGGGTCTCCAACTGTCTCGATGCTGACTGCTTTGCAGGGCCCCCGACACTGGCCTATGTTGGACCCACCCCGAGGCATCATGAGGATTTGACGTTGTCCTTTTCAGCCCCAAGTAGCCTCGATGACTGGCTTTGGGCGAAGGCTAAGAAGCATCGACATCGGTCCCCCTTAATATATGGTGCCGGGAGCTACGGGGTATGAAAGGGTTTCGGCACCCGAGAAGTGTCACCACTAGGAGGACTGCTCCCCCTCCATACAAGAGGTGCTGGTACGTCGGTCTCCCAGCAGCCACAACCAGGCTCCCGTTTCGACCCCAGCAGACTACCTGCAGACTGTCTCTGAGCCGGCGCCTCAGACTTTCCCATCCTGGACCTCAATGATCACATCTGGGCCTTGCTTCCTGAGCAGCTAGCTGGCTACATGCAATTGAGTGCATTGGCATTGGGGGTGCTTGCACCTTCCTTGCCTCTCGTTGTGGACAAGCTTGGCCCTCAGCCTATGGTGTGGCCTCTGAAGCCAGTGTCACATGCCCTCTACAAGAAAGGGAGGAAATCTCCACCTGAGAGCCTCTCCTTTCCCACTTTTGTTAAAGAAATGGTGGCTGCCATTCCATTTCCTTTAGAGGTGGAGGATGAGCCCAGGGCCAAGATGCTCAATGTCCTGGATTACGAGTCATCATCTAGAGAGGCTGTGACTGTACTGCTGCACGAGATCCAGCAAGTTGTCCTCGTGCAGAATTGGGAGTCCCCTCTGTCTGTTCCGATACTGACCGAGAAGATTATGTACTGGACCCACAGCACACTTGATAAGCCGCAGTTGCCTCATCATTCCATGGTAGTGAAATCTGGAGTTCTAGAGACTAGCTTTGGCGTTCTTGGCCAGAGAAGCTATAACCTTGAATTCTTTTGGGAGGAAGATGCTCCAGGCCTCTATGCTCATGTCATGCATACAATCATAGAAGCTGTTCACTTGTGGGATGTTGTACCCAAGATGCTAGACTTGGCTGACTCTCTGCCACCGGAGGAGGCTGAGTCATTTCGCCAGTTGACCAAGCAGAAGGCATGTCGTAAGTTCTTGGCCAGGGGTGCGTACGACACTTGTGATGTAGTATCCAGTGTCTCTGCCCAAAGTATACCAATATGGGTGGAGAAGTCTTAATGATTTCTGATCCAAGAGAGGGCAAATCATGAATCAGTGTGAAAGAGAATTTCTTAATAAGACTAGAAATATATCCAAAATAACACCAGGAACTTTTACAAAGACCTTAAGATTCAATTGAGCCCCTTGGATTTTAGGCTGATCTAATTCAAGGGTAAGGCTTTACCAAGTAAAGAGAAAAGCCTCTCTCTTGGAGGTATTTAGTTTCATACAGTGATGGGTGAGCCACTCTGCAATGTTATCGATTTTAGCACTGAGAACTTGAGCTCAGTACTTCTTTAGGAAGGATGAAGCAGGGAAAGGGAGGGGGGAGAGAGCCCCTGAGCACTACAGATTTTCTCTTCCTTCAGCCCCACCACTGGCTCAGGAACTCAAGTCTCACATAATATCATGTTTTCTCCTTTGTGTTCCCACCCTTGCTCGCTCTCTCTTTTTACTCCCCCTGCCCCCCAACCAGGGGCATAGCCAGACCTCAGGTTTTAAGGGGCCTGAACCCAAAGTGGGGGCCCAAAATTTTGCCCTGCCTCCCCCCCCCCAAAAAAAAATCCCATATACCTGAGCTGGCGGAGGCCCCAAGCCATGACAGTGGAAACTCTCCTCCAGCTGAAGCCTGGTGCTTTTCCTGGGCTAAAATAGGGATGGGTGATCCACCTGGGTGGATGAACAGTGAAATCCCATGGGATTAAATACACAACAAAAAAGTGGGAAGTGAACCAGTGACTCCAGAGACTGACTGGGATAACTGAATCGAACAAGTCAAACTTTATTACAGACTCAACACAGATCTGTGTTTCGGCCACAGGCCTGCCTCAGGAGTCTTTTTTTAGTCTGAGCTCGGTTCTTGGATTTCAGCGATGTTACGCGCTGCTTTTTTCTTCAAGTACAAAGGTTTTTTTTAAGACCCCCCTTTATACAGGGACTCTACACCTGAGCATTAGTCCACTTCCCACTTTTTCTTTGTGCTTTTTCTGGGCTGCCACTGATGCCACTGTGCAAGATTTCCACTCCTGCGTATACTCGGTTTTCAGAAAACTGAGCATACATTGGAAAGGCCCACCTGCTGCTGCACATGCTGGGGGGGGGGGGGGGGGGATGCCAGTGCAGTGGCGGCACTGGAAACGTGACAGGCTTCACTTGGAGAAGGGCTTCCACTGATAGGACTTGGGGCTCTCCATCAGCCAAGTAGAAGACAGCGCCTCAACATTGGGGGGGGGGGGGATCAAACCCCAGTTGGAGGGGCCAAACCCCCCAAGGACATCCCCCCCCCCCCCCACACACACACACACTGCCTCCAAACAGCACTTTGTTGCATTCTCCTCTCCGAGTGCTGCCTTCCTTGTCACTGCAGGAGTTGCAGAAAATATTTCCCTACTTCTGGCTGCTGATTGGTCTTCATCAGCACAATGAGCCAATCAGAAACAGAAAGTGGGGAATTAACAGCTGCAGTAAACAGGCAGCTTCCTGCCTCATAGGGTTGGTTGGTCGTAGTATCTGCCCATGTTTCTGCTTAAATTCATGTTACATGATCCTGCTCCTGTCTGCCAGCCTGGGCTTTGGGAGTTCAGCCTCCTAAACCTCTTATACCAGGCACCTATATGGTTTAAAGGGAGGTTACCTGCTTTGGGATAGGTACAAATGAGGAGGTCATCTGACCGAGCTTGGAAGTTCCAGATCTTCTCCCAGTTCTTACAGATGAATTGTAAGAAAGGAATTCCATTGATATAATCTAATTTAAGGCGCATCATCTTCTTAAAGTCAACATCTTCTGTCATCTTTGGATGATGATTTCAGCTATGACTGCAGTTCTATGACAAAGAGATAAAGTTAAAGCCACTTATTATTTTTCCATAGATCATTCACAGCAGCTTTTCCTGTTGGGAAAGCTTGAACTGTATAAGTCATGAGTTCTCTTCAATGCCAGCACTCCTGCACCACTCCCCACAGTGCTTCCCAATCCAGTCACATTCTCACACCACTCTCCACAGTACTTCCCAATCCAGTCACATTCTGGCACCATCCTCAAAGTGCTTTCCATTCCAGTCATATTCCTACACCATTCCTCACAGTGCTTCTCAATCCAGTCACATTCTCACACCATTCCACACAGTGTTTCCCAATCCAGTCACATTCCTGCACCATACCCCATAGTGCTTTCCAATCCAGTCACATTCTGGCACCATCCTCAAAGTGCTTTCCATTCCAGTCATATTCCTACACCATTCCTCACAGTGCTTCTCAATCCAGTCACATTCTCACACCATTCCACACAGTGTTTCCCAATCCAGTCACATTCCTACACCATACTGTGAGGAATGGGTAGATAAACAGAAGGGGAAAGGGAGAAAGGGGGCCCTCCTTCCATATAGGAAGCTCAAAAGGAGCGAGGGGGACTACAGAGACTACAAGTCCCAGAAGCCTGAGTTGAGTAGGAAACAGGAGGAGGAGGACTTTCCTGCCCGGAGAAAGAGGGAGGAGGAGGCTGGTTGGGAAATGAAGTCTGAGGAGGGGAATGAGGCACACCTGCTGGGGGAGGGAGTGAACGAGCATATGGACTGGCAAGCAGCAGGAGGGGAGGTGGAGCCTGAGGAGATGGACTTAACAGCTTTTGCTCATAGCAGGAGAGGGGCTAAAGAAAAGTAAGTCCAGGGGAAAACTGTATGAATTCCAGACCTGTGTGGGTGGTTGTCAGGAAGCAGTGCTGACAAATGAGGGAATTGCTAGCCCAAGGAGTGGATTCATATAGTAGAGGAAAAGCTTTGATCTGAAGAACATTTGAACTGGCAAGTGGATCTTGGTATTAGAATTCTACAGGAGGAGGGGGGGAGGGAAAGAGACTGAAGGGGCCTGTGCTCAGAACAGGACTAGTAGAGAAGCATTTGGCCTCCTAACCTGGGCTGGAGAGGGTCAGGGAGTAAGTAAACTCGGTGGCTTATCTTAACTCCCCCGAATACGGGGTCTGCTCTAAGTAGAGGCAGGACTATCCCTAAGGGAAAGCCCAGGGGACAGAAGGGAGATCTCTGGGCTTCACAAAGAGAAATATCCTGTTTTGTAGTAGGGTGGGCCTGGAACTAATTGGCTTACTGTTGACTAGAGTGGACTTAGTCGCAGAAGCAGGAGTAGTGGTGGGATACTGACAAGAAGGAGCTTGCAGCAATAATAGAAGTAGGAGGATTAGCCCCAATTGGGCGGGCGAAGAAGGACAGCACGGAGGGGTGTCTAAGGGAGAGCGGACAGCACGGAGAGGTGCAAGCTGACAATACCCCATAGTGCTTTCCAATCCAGTCACATTCTGGCACCATCCTCAAAGTGCTTCCATTCCAGTCATATTCCTACACCATTCCTCACAGTGCGTCTCATTCCAGTCATGTTCCTGTAACATTCTCTACAGTACTTCCTATTCCACACACATTCCTACACCACTCCCCACATGCTTCCCATTCCAGTCTTGTTCCTGCAACATTCCCCATCATACTTCCAGCTCCAGTCATGCTCCTGCACCATTCCCCACAGTGCTTCATATTCCAGTCACGTTCCTTCAATGTTCCCGACAGTGCTTCCCGCTCCAGTTACATTCCTGCAGCATTCTCCACAGTACTTCTCATTCCAGTCACGTTCCTGCACCTTTCTCCACAGTGTTTCCCAATCCAGTCACATTCCTGCACCATTCCCCACAGTGCTTTCCATTTCAGTCATGTTCCTACAACATTCCCCACAGTATTTTCTGCTCCAGTCACGTTCTTGCACCATTCCCCACAGTACTTCCCACTCTAGTCACGTTCCTGCATTATTCCCCACAGTGCTTCCCAATCCAGTCACATTCCTGCACCATTCCCCACAGTGCTTCTCATTCCAGTCATGTTCCTGCAACATTCTTCATTGGGCTTCCTGTTCCAGTCACGTTCCTCTATCGTTTCGCATAGTGCAGCATCCCACTCTGGTCATGTTCCTGCACCTTTCCCCATGGTGCTTCCTACAGCAATCACAATGCTTCCTGTTTCTGTCACGTTTCTGTACCATTCGCCACAGTGCTTCCCAATCCAGTCACATTCCTGCACCAATCTCCATGATGCTTCCTGTTCCTGTCACGTTCCTGCACCATTCCCCATAGTCCATCTCATTCTGGTCACATTCCTGCACCATTCCCCACAGTGCTTCCTGTTCCAATCACATTCCAAAAGCCATTTCCCTGGGTAAAACTGTTTTACATGTGGAAATGTGCTTTTTGAAAATTGCCCATCCTGTGTTTCGGTAAAAGAGTACAGGCAGTTGCACAACACTTCTATTTTCACTGTTACTGGACAGAAGTGTTTCTTGAGGTCGGGGTTAGGGCTGGAGATTGAAGTGGGGAGAATGAGGAAAAGTGCACATAAACATCTGCAAAAGAAAAACTATGTGCACATGTCCCACTGCATGCTGGTGCTTCTAGTACTTTCTATCTAGTGTGCAAGATGACTACAGGGAGGACTCTGTGTGGACACAAGCTCAACCAGTTATGAAGAGAATGCGAAAAGGCTTTTAACTCAGGAAGGGAAGAGGAGGAATTCCTGAGGACTGACAAGGGCTGAAAGACCCTTCAGTTCCTGTTTAACACCAAGGCTTGTTGGGTAGACTGGATGGAGCATGCAAGTCTTTATCTGCCAACATTTACTATGTTACTGTGGAACTCATTTTCAAAAGAGAAACCTTCTCAAAAGCAGCACAAAATAGCAGATGGACATTTCCCCCACCAATAGTTTTATATATATATATATATATATATATATATATATATATATATATATATCACCAATAAAAGGGAAGAGAGTACCAAATCAAGTCATATAAATATAACTCTCAAGGTAATTGGCAAAAGAAAACTCTCAAAGGAACACAATAACTATAATTCTGTGAGGTGCATTCGTATTGTTTGAAAGGGTAAGGGAAAAAGCCTCTGATTCAGGCCCAACCTCCAACCCAATAGATATAGGTTAATAACAAGGGTGGAGTTTTTATGTATGTAAATGTTGGGTATATTTTTCATCATAGGGGAAAAACCCTTTGATATACTTAAATGCTATCTCCACAGAGTATACAAGGGATCCAAATAAAACATGAAAGAATCAAATCCAAACTTAGCTTTCAAGTGTGAGTGCAGGGAAATGTGTGGGTCATTGATTCAGCACGCCGACTCTAGCCATAGTTTCACTAAAGAAGTGCTGTATCAAGGCGTGAGTAACCAGAAATAATCACTCATGAACAAACTCACAGGAAGTTTGTTCATGAGTGATTATTTCTGGTTGAAGGGGGGGCAGGCTCATGAAAAATGTCAGGAAGTATTTTTTCACGGAGAGTGGTGGATACTTGGAATGCCCTCCCACGGAAGGTGGTGGAGATGAAAACGGTAACGGAATTCAAACATTCATGGGATAAACATAAAGGAATCCTGTTCAGAAGGAATGGATCCTCAGAAGCTTAGCAGAGATTGGGTGGCAGAGCCAGTGGTGGGTGGCGGGGCTGGTGGTTGGGAGGCAGGGCTAGTGCTGGGCAGACTTCTACGGTCTGTGCCCTGAAAATGGCAGATACAAATCAAGTTAAGGTAAACTCATGTGTTACTTTTTGTGTATATCTTGTTGGGCAGACTGGATGGACTGTGCAGGTCTTTTTCTGCCATCATCTACTATGTTACTATGTAGTGCTCTCGTGAAGAGCACTATACCAAGTTTAATAAACCATAACCATTTGGCTCGGTACAGCAGGAAATGCATTTGTGTGTCTATTTCTCCAGGATTGCACTATGTGCAATCTGGGTTTTTGGGACCTGGATGTAGCTCTTGTCTGTATTTCTGTAGTTTCTTATTCTGTATTTAGTGAGGGTCTCCCTATCTCTGAGTTTGGGACCAATGAGTGATACTCTGATATCATATAGGTTTGGTGTAGGGATCTGTAGCAGTCCAGCGTATTCTGTTTTACCATGCTGCACCTATGGATCTACTTTTAGTTTTAAGGGAAAGTGCTGAGAGAAGCCACAGAGCTCTCTCTCTCCTCCCCCCCACCCCACCCCAACACAGCTGCATCAAAGAGAGAATAGGTAAAAAGTGAATCCTTTCCCATAGGTGTTGGAATAGGGTGAACCACAAGGACTGTTGGGAATGAGGTACAGAGGAAAAAAGGAGATGCTAGACTGTTGGGAATGGGGTAGGGAGGGAAAAGGTCATGGTCCCAGTATGGGGAAAATGTCATTAACATCAGTGGTGAGACCTGGGGGTGGAGATTGGGACAGAGCTTGGTCCCATTAACAAAGAGGTGTTCTGCTGCCCCTGTTCTCTCAGTTTTAAAAGCCAGCGTTTTTAAGCTAAAAAGAATGGGATCCAGTTTTTATTCAGTCACTCCCAATAGCACACAAATTTAAAGGCATATATTTACACCTGCTGTGTGTGGAGAAAATTCTAGAAACAGCACTCAAAATTCAGTAATGAAAAAAACAACAACACTAAACGGTATTCTATAATGGGCGTTCTGGGATCAGCCCCCTTTATAGAATAGCATATAGCACTGCGAACCACATTCAGCTTTGGGCTCGAGGAATTACACCAACTGAAACCAAGTGTAAATCCCGGAACGAGGTGCAGATCCCCCAAATTCTATAACACTGCATACATTTTAAGGGAACACTCCTGACTTGCTCATGTCCCACTCATTGCCGTTCTCCTTTGCAGATCCACATGGAAACACTTAGGTGCTAATAGCACGTAAGTGTTAGCACCTAAGTGTATTTTCACACGGATCTGGTTTCGGCCCAGTGCCTTGTATCCATTAGAACGCTTTTCCACACTGAAGTAGCACTTAACTGTTCAGTGCCACATATAGAATTTCCCTTATATATGGACAAGAAATATGCACATACATTATAACTCTGTCTATAATTTATATGCATGTGTTTGGCCACAAAATTTAATAGAACCCCTTTTTCATATGTAAAAGAGGTTTGACATGTAGAAAGAACTTCATAAAATGACTAGAGATGTGGATTCACTCGTGTGCATTTGGATTATTAGTATGCCTTAACTTTTAATGCATGGTAAATTGATTAAATGTACACTACTCTATGAATTAGTGTACATGAAGTCAACTGCTGCATATTAAAACAAAAATTAACATACACTAAAACTTGTTATTAAAACAAATGTGTAAACTAAATTTAAAAATCTCCCTGAAAATTGGGGAAAACAGTCAAACTGAAAATTTTTTTTCTTATTTATTTTTGTTACATTTTGTACCCTGTGCTTTCCCACTCATGGCAGGCTCAGTACTTACATGGGGCAATGGAGGGTTAAGTGACTTGCCCAGAGTCACAAGGAGCTGCCTGTACCTGAAGTGGGAATTGAACTCAGTTTCTGAGGACCAAAGTCCACCACCCTAACCCCTAGGCCACTCCTTCAGTCTTAAAAAGACTATCCCTCCTGCTTTAAAGCAAGTAAAAGATTTAAGAAGGGTACAACTAACAAAAGCAAAAGAAACTTACATGGTATAAAAAGGACATTTAAAAGCCAGTTCTAGGATTCTGGTGGTGATCAGTTTTGCCTGATGAGAGATCACTACTTACCTGTGTGGGAGGGGGTTTCTTCCTGTTAGCAGAAAGCTGCGTGAGGAGGATTTAGAGGGCTGGGCTTCTCTGCAATCTTTTTTTCCCTGCCTCTCCTCTCCCTCAAACTCCAGGACTTGGCACGGAGACTCTTGTCTCCTCCTCCAACCAAAGGGCAGCAGTGAAAAGCAAAAACCTAAGAAGAACTGTCACGCAAGAGGAAGGATGAATTGTAGTAGGCCAATCTCTCGCTGTTCCCCCCCCCCCCCCCCCCCCACGCCAGGGTTTAGTTTGTAAAGAGAATTATACAATCAGTCATCTTAGATAACTCTTTCTTCATGGTTTTTCTTTTACTCTTTCCCCAATGTATAGGTGCAGAAAAGCAGTTAAGCTAAAACAAAAGTCTGAAATGTGTGAACAGGGATGCCTGGCTTCACCTCTAGTGCATTGTTTGTGCATTGTTCACAAACATTCATAATCGTCTCACCTCTATTATATATCCTGATGTTTGCTTGCCACAGAGAGATCAGGGAACATGATATGTGGCTTTTAAACATGACTAAGCGGAATTTAAATATCACCGGGCCCACAGTGGCGTAGTCAGAAGGCAATTTTTGGGTGGACCAACAGGTTGGATGGGTGGGCACTACAACTTTTTTTGAAAGAGAAAAAACAGCAACCTGATGCACCCATACTCTGTCCCTACCTACTCCATGCTCAACCTCTACCTCACTCCCCATAACTTCAATGAGGGTAGCAGTGCAGGCTTCAGTGGCTGCAGGCCAATTAAGTGCTAAGGGCAGTACAAAAGACTGCACGTCAGCCCCATTGTCCTCCAACACACATATGGTATTGAAGCCAAACACATTCTGTTTCCAGAGAACCCCCCTGGCCCTCCACCAACAATGGATACAGAGCACAGCAAGGACATTTCCCCATAAAACTCATACAAAGAAATTTTGGTTTCTAGTGTAATCTCAATAACAGACACAAATTAATTTTTTAAGAATCTATAAAACAAAACTCAGTCCTGCATAAACAGGAAGTTGCATCAGTGCGGCAGAGGGAAACAGGACGTTACGCCGCGTCTGTCAGCCGTCAGGCAGTGCCGATAGCAAATAGCAAGCGCTGCCGCTTGGGTGGGAAACGGAGACTGTGAGGTGCAGGAGGAGGCAGCGCCGATGCATTAAATGCAAGCAGTATGGCGGGGGTGGGAGAGGGTGTGGAGACACGGAGCTGGATGGGCCTGAGACAAAACTGGGTGGGCCTGGGCCTACACAGGCCTGCCCATAGCTACGCCCGGGAGAAGAGAAACTTGCCTGGGAGAGAATAGTCCTAAAGCATGGTGGAGAGAAGGCGGAGTTGCAGACACGGAAAACAAATATGTTTTCTAACAGCTTGGAAGCCAGATTGGAAATTGAAGCTAAAATCAGTTATAAAGTGTCAAGGGTCCATTAATCACCAAGGAGAGTCTCCTATATCTCCTGCATCCCCGTCCTGGCAGGGATGTATTGCAGAAAACTGCTGTAAAACAGACAAAAGAAAAATGAACATGTACAAGGTGTTCTGATCTCTTAAACATAGTATCTTCTTAAAGCAGTTGTGTGCTAAAATAATCAGATAGTATAACCTTGGCATGACAGCAAACAACAGAAGTCTCTTATCTTTTTTCTGAAATTTATAGCCAATTTGCTCACAGTTAGTAGATTCTCAGAAGTTACTGCCCCAAGGCAAGAGACTTGAGCTATATCAAAATGGAAATTTTGATACCACAGATGGAAATTTGAAGAGAAGGAAGCTTAATGGCAGAGGTGGGATAGCTGACAGGTGAATGAAGGAGGTTTAGAGATGGGATGCTGACTGGCAGGGGTGGCCCAAGACAATCTGCCACCCAAGGCAAGAAATGAGCTGCTGCCCCGGCTCCTCCGCCACCATCCCCTCCTTCCCTAGCCCCTTTCCCTGAATTTACCTTTTTCTTTTTTGTTCTTGTTTTTTCAAAAGAAGGCAGCGACAGCAATTTCCACAGGCTGTCCTGCCACTGATCCTGGCTCCTTCTCTCTTCTCTGGGTGCCCTGCCTCTCTGATGTAATTTCCTGTTTACTCAGAGGCAGCCTATGGGAATTGCTACCACCATCTTCTTTTAAAAAACAAGAACAGAAAAGAAAAAGGTAATTTTGAGGAAGGGGGCTGGTGAAGGAAGGGCAGGGCAGGGGTGATGCTGTCTCACAAAAGTACCGCCTGAGTCCCTTGACTCAGGTGGCCTAATGGTAGGGCCACCTCTGCTGATTTGTGCAATATCTTGTAAGAAAGAATGAATGAGGTACATAAGTACATATGTATTGCCATACTGGGAAAGACCAAAGGTCAATCGAGCCCAGCATCCTGTTTCCAACAGTGGCCAATCCAGGTCACAAATACCTGGCAAGATCCCCAAAATGTACAAAACATTTTATACTGCTTATCCCAGAAATAGTGGATTTTTCCCAGTCCATTTAATAACAGTCTATGGACTTTTCCTTTAGGAAGCCATCCAAACCTTTTTAAAACTCTGCTAAGCTAACCGCCTTTACCACATTCTGTGGCAACGAATTCCAGAGTTTAATTACACGTTCCGTGAAGAAAAATTTTCTCTGATTCGTTTTAAATTTACTACATTGTAGCTTCATCGCATGCCCCCTAGTCCTAGTATTTTTGGAAAGCGTGAACAGACGCTTCACATCTACCCGTTCAACTCCACTCATTATTTTATAGACCTCTATCATATCTCCCCTCAGCCGCCTTTTCTCCAAGCTGAAGAGCCCTAGCCACTTTAGCCTTTTCTCATAGGGAAGTTGTCCCATCCCCTTTATCGTTTTCGTAGCCTTTCTCTGCACCTTTTTTAATTCCACTATATATTTTTTCAGATGCGGCGACCAGAATTGAACACAATATTCAAGGTGCGGTTGCACCATGGAGCGATACAAAGGCATTATAACATCCTCATTTTTGTTTTCCATTCCTTTCCTAATAATACCTAACATTCTATTTGCTTTCTTAGCCACAGCAGCACACTGAGCAGAAGGTTTCAACGTATCATCAACGACGACACCTAGATCCCTTTCTTGGTAAAAAGACAAGTTCTCTTCAGGGGAGCAGGACCATGGGCATCCAGAAACAAGATGGAAAATGTTTGGCTGGTGAGACAGAGAGGTCAATAAGAACCCACAAAACCAGGAGGGTGAGATGAAGGGACCAATAGGAGCAGAGCTCGAGACCATGTAGCAGAGGTGGTCATAGAAAGTAGTCCTTGATTGGAGGGACAGGTCATACCCTTACTGACCCATCAGGACAAAGATAGTAGAGATGATCAGGGTGACACCAGGTAGACAAAGGAATTAAGCTTGGGAGGAGGCCTTTGCAGGAGAGCAGACCAGTAGTAATGAACTTTATACAAACAAGGAAGGGTGGCTGCAGTACATGCGAGACTGAGACTACATTACACACAATGCATTCATAGGTTTCATTTGGGGGGGGGGCAAAGGATGGGGCGGAGCATATCAGCATATTCATTTGCATATATACATATGCAAATGAATATGCTAATATGGAGGAAGGAAGGGAAAAAGAGCTGGCTTTTTTGGGGAATAACCATAATGAATATATATGAGATATCAAGCCAGCTCTTTCTCCCTTCCTTCCTTCTTTCCTCCTTATCCAGCACTCCCTCTTCCTCTCAGTAGTATTTCCCCACCCCCTTTCCCATACCATGCCAGTGTTGACCTTAGAAATGCATAGGCTCTATATGTAGATCCTTCAAGGTTACGAGCTGATGAGACAGGAAGGATGAGAGTGTTATCCACAGAAATAGAGATTCTGTGGAAATAGGCATTATAACATCCTCATTTTGGTTTTCCATTCCCTTCCTAACAATACCCAACATTCCACCTGCCTTCCCAGCCAACAACACCCAGATCCCTTCCTGGTTCGCGACTCCCAACGTGGACCCTGCATGACATAGCCAGAACTCAGGTTCCTCTTTCCCACATGCACCACCCTGCACTTGCCCACACCAAACGTCATCCGCCATCCAGACGCCCATTCCTGCAAGGTCCCCCTGCAATTCCTCACAATCCTCCCACGACTCAATGACCCCGAACAACCCCGTGTCATCAGCAAATTTAACCACCTCACTAGTCACTCCCATCTCTAGGCCATCCACAAATATGCTAAAAAGCAGTGCCCACCCTGCATTCTGCCTAGAATGAATGACCATGTGGAATATAAAGTTGTTGTCTTTCCAAACAAAACAATAAGACCAGGAGATGCGCAGCTAGGTGCAGAAGGGCGGCAGGGAGGCCAGGCCCCGCCACCCCAACAGAAATGAGAGTAGCACTGCTGAATGTGAGAAGAGGAACTGGCCAGGGGCCCCCCTCACTTGCAGCGGTGGAAATGAGAAGGGAACTGAGGCACCGCTGCCCGTGGCGCCAGTGGAGACTCCTCCCGTCAGCAAAAACAGCAGTCAAGCTGGTGGAATATGAGGCAGCCAGAAAACCCAGACGTGCAGCAGCGCGGACAATTCAGACGGGAAATAGGTAGGAGAAGGGCGAAGAAAGGGATGAGAAAGTGGAGGAGGAAGAGGAAAGGAAAGTAGAAGTGGGGGCTGACTTAAAACCCCCAACGGCCCAAATGTATCTCTGGCCTCCCAAATCACCCCTCACCCTGCACCCAAAGACTCTCCCCGCAGTCTCATTCAGCCTCCCATTCAACCTCCCCATCTGCCCGCTCACTCCAGCTTGCTAGCTGTCCACAAAACACCCTCCACCAACTGCCAGTCTTCACCGCCACTCAAAACCTCCCCCTTGCATACTCTGCCAGCCATCTGCCTCCCGCCCAGCATGGCTTGATGAAACACCCACCCAGCCAGCACTAGGGCAATTCAAATCCAAAGCCAAACAAAATTAACCTTTGATGAGGGCAAGCTGAATGCCTCAGCCACCTTTCTTTCCCCCAATCCATTGTTGACCACCATCTTTCACTCTATTCTCTCTTCCACCACTTAACAAGACCACCGGGCAGGCAGCGCTGCAGTAGTAAAAGGAACAAGGAGGCAGGTTCGACTCCGTCCTTCTCTTCCCTGGCCTCTCAGCGTCCCGCCCGCCCGAAAGGAAATGACATCAGAGGAAGGCGGGACGCAGAGGGCAGGGAAGAGAAGGACGGAGTTGAACCTGCCTCCTTGTTCCTTTTACTACTGCAGCGCTGCCGCCTACCCGTTTGTCACTGCAACTTCGGGTAAAAGTCACCGTTCCAGTCGTCGTCGTTTGGGGGGACAATGCCCCCCTTGCCCATGAATGCATTGCTTATATATTTATTTTATTTTTATTTATTAGGATTTATTTACCGCCTTTTGAAGGAATTCACTCAGGCGGTGTACAGTAAGAATAAATCAAACATGAGCAATAGACAATTACAGCAGTAAAAATATTCAAATAACAATACAAAGTAGAGGTATACAACTTACAATGTCAACACAATATGTAATAAAACATTTTAATAGACAGAGTAAGGTGTAAGCATAGATGGAACATATAGATAGGTAAGAGGAGTTAGAAAATAAGGTGACTAAAGAAAGTTGCACATGAGGTCAGAGAGATGGTTAACAGATAGGTAAGAGTAAGAGGAGTTAGAAAGTAGCGTGGCTAAGTTAAAGAAAGGTGCACATGAGGTCAGAGAGATGGTTAAATATTATCTCAGCTAGGGTAAGAGTGGATAAACATGTCCTGCTGCACATGTCACTCCTTGTGTGTGTGAGATTAGTTACTTTTTCCATTAAAGGCCTGATTGCATTGCAGGAAGTGATTGTAGCAGTAAAAATCCTTAGACATGCGAATAACATTAAAGGCATTAAACACATTTTAGGGCTACACTATAAAGACAGTATAAGGCTGCCAGGGGCAGAACACAGGAGTTTTATTTACGATCAGAAGCAATACCTAACAAAAGGGTCCTTTCACTAAGGTGCGATAATGAATTTAGCATGTGCTAATGATAAGATGCCAATTATATTCCTATGGGCATCTTATCATTTACATAAGAATTGCCATACTGGATCAGTTCAATGGTCCATCTAACCAGTGGTGTGCTGGAGCCGGCTCGCACCGGCTCACAAGAGCCGGTTGTTAAATTTTCTAAGATCTTGCGAGCTGGTTGTTCTGCCGGCGAGCCAGATCCGGTAAACGAGGTAAGCATGGCAGGAGGGTGCCACAAGCCATGCTTACCCCGCTTACCACACCTCCCACAGCCCTCTTTTGCCTGCGCCCGCCCCGCTCCGCACTGGGGGTTTTAAATCTTTTATTTACCTCCGTCACAGCGGCCGCGTCATTGAAAGCCCTGCCTGTCTCTATCCTTCACTTTGTGAGTTCATTCCCTCAAAGTCCCACCTTCTTTTGAGTTCATTTCCTCTTTCTGCGAGGACGGGACTCTGAGGGAACAAACTCACAAAGGGAAGGCTAGAGACGGGCAGGGCTTTCAATGACTCGGCTTCTGGGATGGAGGTAATAAAAAAGATTTAAACCACACAGGGTGGCACTGTAGCAGGAAGAAAAAGGGGGATGTTGGGGGGGAGAAGAGGACGGGCAGGTGGACATGAATGGGAGGGGAGGATGGGGGCAAAGGAGAATCGCTGGACATGGATGGGAGTGGGAGGGGAGGGCAGGGGAGAGAGGAGAATCACTGAGTATGGATGGATGGAGGGGGCAGGGGAGAGAATAGAATTGCTGGATATGGAGGGGGGAGAGGAGAATTGCTGGATATGGATGGATAGATGGATGGAGGGCAGGGGAGAGGAGTTGCTGGACATGGGTGGATGGAGGGGAGGGCAGGGGAGAGGAGAGTTGCTGGACATAGGTGGATGGAGAGGAGAGTTGCTGGACATGGGTGGATGGATGGGAGGCAAGAGGAGGGTTGCTGGACATGGATGAATGGATGTGAGGGCAGGGGAGAGAGGAGGGATGCTGGACATGGATGGATGGAGGGGAGGGCAGGGGAGAGGAGAGTTGCTGGACACAGGTGGATGGAGGGGAGAGGAGAGTTGCTGGACATGGGTGGATGGAGGGGAGAGCAGGGTTGCTGGACATGGGTGGATGGATGGGAGGGGAGAGAGGAGGGTTACTGGACATGGATGGATGGAGGGGAGGGCAGGGGAGAGAGGAGAATTGCTGGACATGGATGGAGAGGAGGGAAGGGAAGACAGGAAGGAGATGCACATGGATGGAGGGGAGAGAGAAGAAATTCTGGACATGGATGGAGGGGAAGGAAGACAGAGGAAGGAGATGCACATGGATGGAGAGGAAGGGAGAGAGAAGAAATGCTGGGAATGGATGGAGGGGAGGGAAGAGAGAGGAAGTGAGATGAACATGGATGGAAGGGACAGAAGGGAAAATGCTGGACATGGATGGAGGAGAGGGAAGTGAGAGAGAAGAAATGCTGGACATGGAGCGAAGAGAGAGGAAGGAGATGAGGGAAAAGGAAGAGAGGAGAAAAACTGCACATGGATGGAGAAAATAGGCAGAAGCTGGATCCACTGGACAGTCAAGTCTGCAGAGGACCCAGCTTTTACTTATGGATGTAGGGCAAGAAATGAAGAAGAAAGGTGGAAAGTAAAGAAATAAATGGAAAGGAAGCCCTGGAAACGGAGTAGCAGCAGAATCAGATACTGGGCCAGCATAATCAGAAAAACAAAGTCACCAGACAACAAAGGTAGAAAAAATCATTTTATTTTCATTATAGTGTTTGGAATATGTCCACTTTGAGGCCCAGATGCATCAACCTAACGTAAAAAAAATGTAAAACGTAAAAGTCCTTAACAAATTTTAAAAAACGAAGAATGCACCAAAAAAACAAGACATTAATGTTCGGTACGGTATTGTAAAGTACAATGCATTAAAGATTCGTTAAATTGGTGTAATCCCCGTCGGTAATTGGCCCCTAAAGCATGCGCAGAGCAGCCAAGCGTTATGCTGGCTGCTCTGCGCATGCCACAAACGTCAAAACAAACAAAAAAAACCAACACAAACACGTGGCTCCCCGCTTTCCCCTGCATAAAATATAAAATCTAAACAAACATCAAAAAAGGATCTGGAGGGGGCAAAGGCGCTCATCAGGAGCGTCCTGTATGGACGGCCTTTCCCCCCCAAGGTTGCCGCTGCTCCCCGCTTCTCTCTGTATTAAATAAAAACTCAAAATAAAAATCAAAACTTTTGCAGCGCCGGGCCCCCCTCCCTTCCTGTCTCTCTCTTTCTCCTCCCACCACTGCTCCGCCTCCCGCCATCCTCCGCCCCCGTGCCCTGCCCCCCTGAGGTCATCGCCACCGCTTCCCCCTCCACCGGGCCCCCCCCTCCGCCTTACCGGGCCCGCGCAGCGCCTCTCACCTCTGTGTGAAGGTGCTGCACGGCAAGAAGAACAACAGCTGATCGACACAAGTCTTCAGGATGTCTCTCCTTCCCTGACCTGGGCGTGCCCCCATCTGACGTAAGCAACCTACGTAGTTACTACGTCAGACGGGGGTGTGCCCAGGTCAGGGAAGGAGAGACATCCTGAAGACTTGCGTCGATCAGCTGTTGTTCTTGCCCGTGCAGCGCCTTCACACAGAGGTTAGAGGCGCTGCGCGGGCCCGGTAAGGCGGAGGGTGGGGCCCGGTGGAGGGGGGAGCGGCAGCGACGACCTCAGGGGGGCGGGACATGGGGGCGGAGGATGACGGGGGCGGAGCAGTGGTGGGAGAAGGAGAAAGAGAGAGACAGGAAGGGAGGGGGGCCCGGCGCTGCAAAAATTTTGATTTTGATTTTGTTTTTATTTAATACAGGGAGAAGCGGGGAGCAGCGGCGACCTCGAACGGGGGGGGGGGGGGGGGCAGGGGGGCAAGGCCGCCCATACAGGACACTCCTGATGAACGCCTTTGCCCCGTCCCGATCCTTTTTTGATGTTTGTTTTGATTTTCAATTTTATGAAGGGAAAGCGTGTTTGTGTTGTTTATCTCACTTTTGTTTTTAAACATGCCAGCTTGGATTTTTATGCTGCAGGGGGAAGCAGGGAGATGACAGCTCTGGCCTTAATGACAGGTCTGACCTCACGTTAAATTTATCATGGTAAATGATTCATTGCAATCGTCGGTATGGTTAGTGCATCCCGAATTGTCCACATTTCAATGGTAGTTACTCGTTTGCATTCCGTTTTCGTTAGCTGCTAGCGTTGTCGGAAAATGGCCTTTAATGCATGCTACGGTTGAAAATTTCTTCGTTAAAGGGTCGTTAAGGTTTAGTGCATCTGGGCCTGAGAATCAGGTGCTCAACGTTAAAAGTTTATATTTTTTTACTTATTTATGGCATTTTATCCCACATTAAACATAAATTAGATTGGAACCTGGGAGCATTTAATTTTTTTTTCCTGGAGAGAGTAATGCATTGCCCCGACCCAAGGTCTCTCCCCGGCTATAGCTAGCTCTGCAATTTTGGGGGGAGGGATGCGCAGAGGTGGACGGGGTTGCAGAGGTGGACGGGGGGGGGGGGGGGGGGGGGCAGAGGTGGACCGGTGAGAGAGCCTGTGTTAAACATTTTACCAGCACACCACTGCATCTAACCCAGTATCCTGCTTCCAACAATGGCCAATCCAGGTGACAAGTACCTGGAGAAACCCAAATAGTAGCAACTTTTCATGCTACAAATCGCAGACTATGAACTTTTCCTCCAGGTACTTCTCCAAACCATTTTCAAGCCCAGATATGTTAATCACTGTTACTACATCCTCTGGCTGAATCTGTTAGTGAACCTTAGTAAAAGAACCCCAAAATCATCCAAAGAGGCTCAGAGTTGACCATGCTTAGTAATAGTGCCCATTTGTTCAGCTGCAACTCCTTCATAAGTACATAAGTATTGCCATACTGGGAAAGACCAAAGGTCCATCGAGCCCAGCATCCTGTTTCCAACAGTGGCCAATCCAGGTCAGAAATACCCGGCAAGATCCCAAAAGTACTTACGGATCAAACATACATAATTCCACTAGATTTGTAGGTTCTTTCCCATGAAACAATAAAACATTTAAAGCAACTGACAGTAGCAGGTCTAGTAGCCTTTGTTGCGATACTATTTACAGTGTGCCCACAACTCCCATATCCATTTATTAGTTCTTATATCCCACATTACCCAAACAAAAGTTTGGGTCAATGTGGCTTACGTGGTTAACAGAGATGTTTCATATAAACGAGCTACTACTACTACTATTACTATTACTATTTAGCATTTTTATAGCGCTACAGAGCATTCGCAGCGCTGCAGAAACATAGAAGAAAGACAGTCCCTGCTCAAAGAGCTTACAATCTAATAGACAAAAAATAAAGCAAATAAATCAATTAATGTGTAGAGGAAAGAGGAGAGGAGGGTAGGTGGAGGCGAGTGGTTACAAGTCAAATGCAATGTTAAAGAGGTGGGCTTTCAATCTAGATTTAAAGATGGTCAAGGATGGGGCAAGACGTAGGGGCTCAGGAAGTTTATTCCAGGCGTAGGGTGCAGCGAGGCAGAAGGAGCGGTCTGGAGTTGACAGTAGTGGAGAAGGGAACAGATAAGAAGGATTTATCCATGGAACGGAGTGCACGGTAAGGGGAGTAGGGAAGGACGAGTGTGTAGAGATACTGGGGAGCAGCAGAGTGAGTACATTTATAGGTTAGTAGAAGAAGTTTAAACAGGATGCGAAAAGGGATAGGGAGCCAGTGAAGCGACCTGAGGAGAGGGGTAGTATGAGTAAAGGGACCCTGGCGGAAGACGAGACGGGCAGCAGAGTTTTGAACCGACTGGAGAGGGGAGAGGTGACTAAGTGGGAGGCCAGCAAGAAGCAGATTGCAGTAGTCTAAACGAGAGGTGACAAGGGTGTGGATGAGGGTTCTGGTAGAGTGTTCAGAAAGAAAGGGGCGGATTTTACGGATGTTGTAAAGAAAGAAACGACAGGTCTTGGCGATCTGCTGGATATGAGTAGAGAAGGAGAGAGAGGAGTCAAAGATGACCCCAAGGTTGCGAGCTGAAGAGACAGGGAGAATGAGGGAGCCATCAACAGAAATAGAAAACGGGGGGAGTGGGGAGGTGGGTTTGGGGGGAAAATGAGAAGCTCGGTTTTGGTCATGTTTAATTTCAGGTAGCATTGAGACGTCCAGACGGCAATGTCAGACAAGCACGCTGAAACTTTGGTTTGGATGCAAGGTGAGATATCAGGGGTAGAAAGGTAGATTTGGGAGTCATCAGCATAGAGGTGGTAGAAAAAGCCATGGGATGAGATTAATGAACCAAGGGAAGAAGTGTAGATAGAAAAGAGGAGGGGACCAAGAACAGAACCCTGCGGTATGCCGACAGGCAGAGGGATAGAAGTAGAAGAGGATCCACCAGAGTGAACACTGAAGGTGAGGAGGGAGAGGTAGGAAGAGAACCAGGAAAGGACAGAGCCCTGGAATCCAAGTGAGGACAGGGTATTGAGGAGTATGCTGTGATCAACAGTGTCAAAAGCGGCGGAAAGATCAAGAAGAATGAGGATGGAATAGAGACCTCTGGATTTAGCCAGTAATAGGTCATTGGAGACTTTAGTGAGCGCAGTTTCGGTTGAGTGGAGAGGGCGAAAACCAGATTGTAGTGGGTCAAGAGCTACAATAAACAATACACATTTTACCTAGTATATGATCAACAGGGCCAAATAACTTGAACACTTAAATATTGAACATTGGACATGCTCTAATTTTGTAAAGATAGCAACTGAGCACATTTTGAACATATTATGTAGCACATGGTACTACTGAAAGTTTCAACAGGTATCTAATATAATAAAACGCACCGTGAACGTTCTGAAGCCACTCAAACACTCCCTGTAGGGTTCGTGGATTCATGGTGTGAAGCCAGCCAGGCTGCCAGCCGTCTCTGCCCCGCCCTCGCGTCAAACGTCATGACGTCAAGGGCAAACGTCATGACGTCGAGGGCGGGAAAAAAAACAAACAAAGCGCAGCTTCAGGGAAGGAGGCGGCGCTCCCGACGTCTCTAGCCTTCCCTTCGCTGTGTTCCGCCTTCTTCTGACGTCAAGGATGACGTCAGAAGAAGGCAGAACACAGCGAAGGGAAGGCTAGACGTCGGGAGCGCCACCTCCTTCCCTGACACTGCGCTGCCAGAACCGCCACCGAGGTAAATTTAAAAAGAAAAAAAAAAGGGATGTTGGGGGGAGAGAAGAGGGTGGGCAGTAAAGTTGAACAATGGGAGCGGGAGGGCAGGGGAGAAACGACAGCATGGATGCGAAGGGGGGGGGGGGGGAGAAGAGGGTGGGCCAGGCTGGGACATGGGAGAGAGAGGAGCATGGATGTGAGGGGGGTCATGGAAGGGAGAGAGGGGAATTGCTGGAAAAGGATGAATGGAGGGGGCAGGGGACAGAGGAGCATGGATGGGCATGGATTGGGATGGCAGGGCTCAGGGAGAGAGGGGAATTGCTGGAAAGGGATGAATGGAGGGGGCAGGGGACAGAGGAGCATGGATGGGCATGGATTGGGAGGGCAGGGCTCAGGGAGAGAGGGGAATTGCTGGATAGGGATGAATGGAGGAGACAGATGGGCATGGATGGATATGGATTGCAGGACAGGGCTCAGGGAGAGAGGGGAATTGCTGGATAGGGATGAATGGAGGGGGCAGGTGACAGGAGCATGGATGGGCATGGATTGGGAGGGCAGGGCTCAGGGAGAGAGGGGAATTGCTGGATAGGGATGAATGGAGGGGACAGATGGGCATGGATGGATATGGATTGCAGGGCAGGGCTCAGGGAGAGAGGGGAATTGCTGGATAGGGATGAATGGAGGGGGCAGGTGACAGAGGAGCATGGATGGGCATGGATTGGGAGGGCAGTGCTCAGGGAGAGAGGGGAATTGCTGGAAAAGGATGAATGAAGGGGGCAGGGGACAGATGAGCATGGATTGGGAGGGCAAGGCTCACACTCTCTCTCTCATATACAATGTCTTTCTGATTCTCACTCTCACACACTCTGTCTCACACTGTATCACATTCACTCTCTATGTGCCACACAGTCACTCACACACTCGCTTGGTCTCATACACTCACTCTCACAGAGAATCTGTGTCTCACACACACTCTCTCTCTCGCACACACACACACACACACACTCTCTCTCACACTGTCTCACACATACATACTTGCACACACTCTCATTCTCACACACACACTCTCTCACAAACACACTCACACCCAGACTCACTCTCACACTCACACCCAGACTCACTCTCTCTCTCACACACACACACTCACTCACACTTTCACTCTGACTCTCACACAGTCACTCTCACATACACTCTCCCAAACATACACACTCCGAGGAAAACCTTGCTAGCGCCCGTTTCATTTGTGTCAGAAACGGGCCTTTTTTACTAGTATATTATAAAAGATTAACATTAGCCTTTGTCTTTGCAGTCTCTACCCTAATATGTGCGTCTCTATGTTTGTTGATGCTAGTGCTGGGAGAGTTAACTTTATAAGAAATTTGTTGAAAAGATGTGATTTAAGATCTTTTTGAAATAGCAGGTAGTTTGCAGTTCTTCTTATTGCTAGTGGTAGGGAATTCCACCACTTGGATGCAAGGAAAGAAAAACCTATTGCATAGATGGACTTGTACTTTAGTCCTCAATCCACTAGAATGTGTGTCAACCAACCTCAAAGCTATGAGATGACATGAAAAGAAAGGAGGGAGGAGGAAGGGAAGGGATATTGGACATAACCCTCCTGTGGCCAATAGAAAAGTGGCCAGCATGTCACCTATAGCAACCTAGCACATTATAGTAGCTATGGCAGCATAAATAAAACAGTAACCATAAAGACCCAAAGTGGGAATCAAATCCACCTGAGGTGCTTTGAGGGTCCACATCCCTAACCCCTATGCCAGAGAAGTACCTAAAAAAGAAGTGTGCAAGGAGGACAGTACACTGGCCACAGAAGGCTGTGAAAGCACAAGTTGCCACCAAACGGCTAGTCTTTCATGCCCCCAGAGCCCACACAGATTGTATAAACCATTGTGAAGTCCAAAGTTATGTATGCTGTCCTGTGAAACATTCCTCAAGGCCAAAGTTGGGGGATCATGAAACCTCTACATGATAGTGGGACACAAACCCCTCTTTAGGGAAACTACCACCTATGCATACTTTCCCTCCCCCCCTCGGTCCCCTAAGAGCATGCCCATGAGTCATGGGCATCAGTGAGGGCCCCAAACTAGGTAGCATGATGACACCACAGAGAGATGCCCACACCCCTATGTTTCCCACCTTGCAGTATGTAAAGTGCCTTTCTCATGGGGGTCCCAGCAGAGGAGGGCCAGAAGGATGGGAAGATCAAACAGGGTCTCCTGCCACCTCCCAGCCAGCTGTAGGCCACATTGGCATGGGGACACACATAGACACACACACATCCAGATCCCTGACAAAAGCTGTAACAATGGCCCTATCCCTGCAATAGCACAGATGCATACTACCTCCAAGCCTGCTCACCCAGGGACCTCCAGAAGGACCAGGACCCATCTTGCATGTCCATATGGAGACAACCCTCTCAGGAGACTGCTGCTATCACAGCAGTGGCTCTGTAGTTTCCTGCTATGTTATCTCATTGATGCCACAGTTCATAGATACACCCCAGCTAACAACCAACAGCCCCCAGCTGTCCCTGTTTACTGATAGCCAGCTGTACCACTATGCAAGCCATGTAGGATGTGTTGATCTCAACTGCAAACCTTTAAACATATAGGGTCACCTTTCAGCTGCCACCCAGCTTGCCCCTGACCAGCCCAGCCTGTGTCGAATCATCCTGGCCCTGATCAGCATGCTGCTGAGATGGCCTGGGAGGAAGTACTGTTGGACCCTGGGTAGTGGGAGGTGTCCTTCACCCCACAACAGGGCCACACCCAGCAGCAGACCAAGCTTTGAGGAAGAGGACCCCTGGAGGGACCTGCCCCCACTGGAGGGGGAAGAAGGGGCCAATAAAGAGCCCTCCCCTAGGCAGATAGACAGGAGGTAACAGCAGCTGAGCCTCCCCCCCCCCCCCCCGAAAAAAAACAGCTTCCATGCCTGCCAGTGAATTCCCCCTGACAGCCACCCTAGAGCAGCTCCTGCTGCAAGTCACAGGCCTGCACAGAGACATGCAGCAGGGAGAGAAGTGTCAAACAAAATCCGTCTATCTCCAAAACGTCTAAGTGCCTGTAATTGAAATGTCTAAAGTGCCCTATAAAAACGTGCGTCTTGGGATTTTCAAACCTCCACATCCCACACTTGCAATGGCATCCAAATAAAATCTGTCTACTGGGAAGGGCAACTTCAGCAATGCTGAGGTTGAGCTTCTGGTGAAGGAGATAGTGGCACGCCATGACAATGTATTTGCTCCAAAAGGATAAAAACTCTGTGCTTATACCAAGCAAAGAGAATGGGTGGCAATATGCCAGAAGCTAAATGCAGTCCACCATGCAAATTGAGGAGTGGAGGACTGCAAAAGGAACTGGGGGCAGCTAAAGAGGCATGTGAAGCACAAGGCTGGAAACAACCGCCAGATACGGACCCTCATCCTTGTGGAGCGCATGGTGCACAGGCTTCTTCCCAATAAGAGCATCCATGGTCTGGGAAACCAGAACACCTCTGCACAGGCTGAGAAACCAGGTAAGATTTGGGGAATAAATATGTGCTGGCTGCTCTTTCTATTTAATCCTCTCTCCATCAAGCTTGGACAGTGTTGTGGGGCTCATAGGAAATCCATCTGTACTAGAGGTTAGCACAGTGGTTCCCAAACCTGGTCCTGGAGGCACCCCAGCCAGTCAGGTTTTCAGGATACCCACAATGAATATTCATGAGAGAGATTTGCATGCACTGCCTTCACTGCATGCAAATCTCTCTCATGAATATTCATTGTGGATATACTGAAAACCTGACTGGCTGGGGTGCCTCCAGGACCAGGTTTGGGAACCACTGAGTTGAAGAATAAGGTTAATGCTGGGCAAACTTCCTGTGTGACATCCATCGCTCTAAAAGGAGGTGCTGCACTCATTCTGCTTTCTCTCAGACAGGGGGCATTGTAAACTGGAAACTCCCTCTTCCCCAGCAAGTCACCAGGACAGTCCTTAAAACAAACTTCTGAGGAGGTATCTTTCAATTTGAAGCCTCAAGACATTCACAGAAACATCCTGAAAATGTCATTTCTAAAAGAGACCCCAGAAACAATCATTTGAGTTGTTCCTATCTTCAGTCTTAGGGATAGGGGTCATCTTTTCGTTCAGTGTGACTGCTCCTCAGTTATCAGCCATCCCATTCTAGATCCCCTTCTTTATGTATGCCACCTTGGGGACAGGTTGCAGTTCTTGTATGGTTTAGGTGTGCCCCACCTGGGCACCATTTCTAGGGGATACCATACTGGACTAGCAGGCTTCATCAGTTATGCAAATTAGTCACTTCTTATGCAAAAAGAATTTCCATTTATCAATCATGTTGTCAGGGAATTCTGTCACCAAACTGTTCCTCAAAACACTCTTCAACTGAGCCCTCTTTATGGGGGGCCTGGGCAGTGGTGTACCAAGGGCAGGGCGGTGCACCCCGGGTGCACGCTGCAAGGAGGGCAGAAAGCAGCCACGCAGGTGTCAGCTCCACCGGTTCCCTGCTCCCTCTGATGTTACTTCCTATTCCAGGTCAGGGAACCGGCGGAGCCAACAGCCACATGACTGCACCCCCAGAAGGTAAGAGCAATGTACCTGGGGGGAGATGATGTGCCCAGGGAGAGGGGGGGGGGGGGGTGCGCAGCGGTGATACGGCCCGGGTGGCAGCCATCTTAGGAATTTATTTATTTATTTAGATCATTTATACCCCGCCTTTTGCCATGGAACGCAGCCCCAAAGCGGCTTACAATGAACTAAGAGAATTACAATGACAGTTGATGGCAAGAGAGAAGGGAGAATAAATACAAAAATTAAGCAGATGAGCAGCAGGGAGGGAAAAGAACAGAGAGAGGAAAGAGAGGAAGGAGAAAGAGGAAAGAGGGCAAAATCAGATCTTGACTCGCCGAGTCACAGAAGATAAGATTGTCCCATCAAGGCTAGGAACCGGTCACCAGGTACTCCAGCAGGCAGAACAGCGAAGGCGGGAGTAGAGCAGAGCTCAACAGCTGTTAATCCGTTCTGGTACAGAGCTCAAACCAGATCAGGGAGCAGAGGCGATCGGAAGACAGGCAGCCCCCGACAGCTGGGGCGCCAGCAGTACCGGGAGTCCACGCTGGGATGAGCCTGTGTGCCATTAGTCGACGGTTGGCCGCAGGAACGTCGAGGGGAAGCAGGGCAGATTAGGCTAGACATCGGTTCTGGGGTCGCACAGTCCGTCGTGTAGACCCCCACTCCATGCTCCACTCCCGCTAAGAGGATCAGGACTCCGCGACCTCCGCTGAGTGCAGCAGTTGAACCCCGCACCAGGTCCCACAGATGAGTCGTCCTGCTGCACTGCAGGCCGCCCGATATCAGCCCCTCTCAGTGTTGCGAATGGCAGAAAGCAAACAGGAATCAACCCAAAGATAGTCAGGGCTCCGCGGCGGCTCTCACGGGGTACTGGCTGAGAAGAGCTGGCCAGATCTCAGCCAGGCAACGGTCGGTTGCGGCGATGGCTTCAGCAGCCAACGGCTCCCGCGTCTGCTAACCGGCGGCCATCTTGTTCCTTCTCAGGTTAGAACAGCCACCTCCCCTCGGACAGAGCTGTTAACTCCATTTTAACTTGACAGTCCTGTCCTCCATCCCCGGCTGTTAGTAACTTCAATCTGGCACAGTGTTCACTTCACATTGTTACATTTTTTTAAACTTTCTTCTGTTATTCAGGTAAATATCTTATCTGTTCATTCTTTATGGACCTTTTCTTTGGGGTGTGATCCTCAGGGTTTTCAGCCCACCTTAGTCCATTTCTTAGGAGTTGGTTCACCACTCGCACAGCATCTTTTCCCTTCAGCTGTGGGGTTCCTCTCCTGTCTCTCAGGGGAAGTGCTTTTTGTTTAAAGACTGGCTCATTACCAGCCCCACCCTTCCTGGGCTCTTCCCAGAGGTTCTGGAGAAGTCCAGATCCTTCTCCAGGGGTGGACCTCTTAAAGGGACTTAGTTCCTTCCTACTGCTACAGGCCCTCCCCTTCTCACTTGGAAAAGAATAACATCCACCCTTCCACCTCCCTCTCCCTAGATATGGTGGGGTTATCACCGAGGTAGTGCTCCCTCCTGTGGTTTTTACAGGACAGTATGGGCCCCTCTAATGCTTGAGCGCCCTCTAGTGGCCTCTTCCATGCCACTACCTAGTGCTTCCCTGGGAGGAGAACTCCCCCTGGTGCTCAGGTCATGTCAGGGCAGGTCCTATAGCTATTTCCCTATAGTTATCGCACCTGATTGTGGCTGGACAGATTTGGATGGGCTGGAGTGGGGCTGAAAATGGCAAGGACAAACCAAGATCAAGTATGCATAGGTAGGATTATATCATACCTTATGCTATGAGTTTATCTTGTTGAGCAGACTGGATGGACTGTACAGGTCTTTATCTGCCATCATCTACTATGTTTCAATTCTCAAGTCAGGTCTTTTGCTTTCCGGGTTGGCTGGGATTGGGAAAATGCTACAGAAGCACAATCCACAGGAGGAGGGAGTCATGGTGATGGTGGATGAATTGAAGGCATATTATTGCAGTATTCCAGAAGGAGCCTTGATATATGGGTCCTACTGGCCCAGGACTGTCGCTTTAAATCACCAGACTAGGCATGTTGGGGGACAAGGGGGTATAAAATGGTAGGTATTTATGAATAAAGGTTCTTGCTTCAGATCCCAGTTCTGCTTCTGATTGAGCAGAAAGTATAAAGGAGCAGGGGGAAACTGCTGGATTTCAAATGTTCTAACAAGGTCATCTCCTTGCACTCTTCACTGTTTATGTATACAAACAAATTCCTTCAAACAGGGTTAGTTTATACAGACAAGGGCCTATCGTTTGAAATATGATGAAACAGTAACTGGTCAATGTTCAAGCTGCAGAGGTCTGCATTTTTTAAAGCGCTGGCAGTGGCCACCACAGGCTGAACTGGTCTCCAATATTCAATACTGGGTCTAATTCAGGTACCGGCACTGAAGATCTGAACTTTCATGTTGTAGGAATTTATTCAGGTCCAGCCTATATTCAGTACCAATTCCCAGATAACTATCTGGGCAAGTGAGGACTGCTATTTCTGTGATAGTACTGCCCAGACAGTTATCTGGGCCCTGTCACTGATTATCGGCAATGGTCAGATAACTTCTGCATCTGCTCTGACTCCGCCCCTGGACCACCCTGGTACTAGGTAGAGACTGCTGTGGCAGTCAGAACAGGTATGCTGTTGAATATATGCTCCCAACCCCCACAACACTATTTAACCCAACCTCTAAATATAGAGGCATTTACATACAAATGATTTAACTGGTACCAGGGTGGTATGGAGGCAGAGCCAGGAGTTATGCAGTTACCGGTGATATGCAGTGCCAATGCCACACGTTAGATAACTGGGCACATAGGACTGCATATAAAGTGGTCCCCTAACTATTCCCAGTTAGCTAGTCAGGCACAGCACTGAATATCGGCTGTATGCAGTATGTTACTTTAGGAATGGTTCTGCTGTGCCCATCCTTCTCCCCCCTCCCTCCCCCAAGTAGCATAAGGGTGCTTCAGAAAAGACTGAGAGCTCAGGAGGGGAAGAAAACCTGGAGTGACATTCCAATGATTGGAAAGGGTTTTAGTTTCCCATGACAAACAGGAAAGTTTTTTCTGTCAGGAAGTTATCAAAGTCTCCTAGGATACAGGGAAGACACCTAAAGGGAGAAGCCAATTAAAGGAGGGAGTGGTCACTAGGGAGGGATTGGAGATCTCCTGGAGTTAGAGAGGGAACACAAGGGCAGGGACAAGCAGAGGTAGAAGAAGAGCCCCAGCCCAGAGAGAGAGGCTCCAAACCCAAACACTGAAGAAAGGCCAAGAGATATGGACAGAGGAGGTCTAGAAGCAAAAGATTGGAGGCAAGAGCCCTAAAGTTACAGTGGGTGACCACTGGCCATGGAGATAAGTTCTTGATTGTTTTATTTGATTACTCTCTTGCCCAACACTTGTAAGACTTTGTTGTGTTTGTTTGCCCAAGGCTGTAACGGGCAGGCCAATGTCATGGAACACTGCAAGGGAGGTGACTGCCCCAGGCCTTATGGGTAGGAACTAAAAGTCAGGGCTGTATTTTTCTTTTGTTTGCTTTTAACTTTAACAAGTTTGGAGAGAAACATTTGACCCTCATAAAGGTGCTAAGGAAACTGTTAACTGGGGCGAAGAGAAATCAGAGTGAGAGAAAGAGGGGGAGGGGGAGCGGCAAAGACCCTGTTGGGGTAAGCAGAGGCCCCAAACCCCAGTTGAGACAGACCCAGTGATGCATATGGTTCCCTGAGAAGAAGGAAGCCCTAATGAAGGAGACTGTGTGGATAGTGTTGTAAACCCCTAGCTGGAGTACTGCATGGGTAAACTGTCTACCTACGCTAAGACTATGTTTACTATTGGAAGCCATAATAAAGCACTGTATTATTGTTGAAAAGAGGCTGAATTAGAAGCTCTGCTTTGATGGAATGTGGCTACTGGAGAGAAACACGGTAGAAAGGAGCTAAACTGTGCCAAGAGATGTCCTGCCCATTACAGCAGATAGATTCCAGGAACTTCCAAAGACCCATATATTCAGTGCTGGTGCCCAAATAGGGTCCTGTACTGAATATCTGGGTCTAAATTAAGCAGCAGAAGTGTTTAAAGAAATGCTGACTGAGGGGGCGTTACCAAGATGGCGGAAGTGTGAGCGTGTTCGGTGAGATCGCTCCCCGCTGCTCGAGAGTGAAGCATTTTTTCTTCTTTCCCGATGTCGCACACAAAACAAAAAGGAGCCGTGAGGCTTCCACCGTCGCCCGCAGCTTCCTCTTCTCCACTCCAGGGTAGCATGGAGCGCTTCCTGACCCGCCCGTCGCAGAATGAAGGGACGGGGTTGCCTGCTGCAGGGGCATCCGGTGGAGCGGAGCCCCTGATGGGCTTGGAGACATCTTTATCCCCGCCCCCGACTCTACAGGCCCTCCGTGCCCGGCTACAGAAGCGGTGAGGGGTGCAGGTATCCGAGAACCCGATAAGGGGAATAAGGAGCCAGCAGACGGAGGACCCATGCCACAGAAAAGTAGCCAGGAGAGAGAGGTCCTTGGGTTTAAAGGACCCGAAACAACCCCGGAGGTTAATCTAGAGAGGATCTGGCTGAAGCTGAGCAAGATGGATTCCACACTTCAAAATGCCTCAGACAAGGTAAATACTTTATCTTTGAGAATTGAGGACATGGTAAAAAACTTAGGAACGGTTAAAGAAGACCTGACCACACAATTGAAAGATTTAAAAAAAGATATGGATCAATTGCAAGAATTTAAAGTGACGGTGATAAAAGATAATCTGACAATGCATAGAAAAATTGAACAGATTGAGAACGTTAATAAAAGATTGAACCTTCGAGTATTGAATTTTCCTAAAATTCCTGATAAAACACCTATTGAGTTATTTAAAAAATACCTGCAAGAAAATTTGAAAATGCCTCAAGAACTTATTCCTCCTATAAATAAGATTTACTATCTTCCAACAAGATTAAGTGGAAAAGAAGAAAAGAAGGAAGGTTTGGATGTTATAGACTTTAACAATCTGTCTGAAATTCTAGAACAATCCATCGAAATAGTTCCGCAAAGAGCCACTCTTTTGGTTTCGTTGGTATTTGAACAAGATCTCAATGCAATATTGAAACTATACTTTAAATTCTCAAAGGTTCCTTTTTATGGAACAAAAGTATGGATATTTCCAGATGTTACTAAAGTGACGCAGGAACGTAGAAAATTATTTTTGGCATTGAAACAGGATGTTCTTAAATTGGGTGGTTCTTTTTTGTTAGTTTATCCTTGCAAATGCCTGGTCAGGTTTAGTGGGATAAAGTATGTATTCTATGACTCAGAACAGCTAAAATCCTTTCTGGACATGAAACAGCTTAATCTAGAACTAGTTAAATGATATTGTGACGAATTATACACATAAACCGCATTTAATATTTAATTATTTATGTTAATATGCCTGTATAAAACTCCACTAAACTGTAACACCCCCCCCCCTCAATTTGAGGTCTAAGGAAGCATTTATAATTTTTCTTATTACCTATTTCTTTAACGTTTGTATTATGCTGTTTTTCTGTAACAAGTAATATGCTTGTAAGAAATTGATAAATCTTATTAAAAAAAAAAAAAGAAATGCTGACTAAATATTGACAGGAGAGTGCTTGGAAATACTCTTAACAAAGCTGTTTATATGTGTGCTTATTTATTTAGGATTTATGTAACAAAGTAACTCAGTCTTAGTATTACCACATTGTATAATCTGCATCAGTCAATGTACCTCATTTATTTATTGGGATTTATGAACTGCCTTTATGAAGCAATTCACCCAAGGCGGTGTATAGCTGGTACAGTTCAACATAAAACTTACAACAGCATAACAATAGTAAAATGATCAAATATAAATGCAATTGAGTCCTGATCTTAGAGAAGAGGGAAACAGAAACAAATGGATCTTGTTCAGATATGCTGATTCCAATCCAATGGAAAATAATGACAATATATGGGAAAACGTATGTAATGAGCACCAGAAAGGTGTTACACTGTTCTCTTTAGGGCATTGCAGGTGTTGGTATCAAATGAAAGTAACTAGGGCTATACTGAATATTTGTATTTGATTCAATTTGGCCCTGAATACATTATTTGTATTTGGCTGAACAGTGATTCCGATACAAATAATCCGGGGCTCTACTGTACTAAATCATACTGAAATAAACACGATCTCTGATTTTATGTTGCTTCTTTTATTATTTGTTATGTTAAAGCTCAAGACCCATTATTTGTATTCGTAATTAGCTGATTGCTGCATAAAGTTAGTTGATTCATAGTGATTTTGTAAATGAACATTACATGTACCCCCTTTTTTAGGCTCTTCCCTTAGAAAAGGGGGCAGACTTTTGAGCCCTACAGAGGTCTAACAAACTCACCACAGTCCCGGTTGACCTTCAGAATGGGGGAGCAAAAAAGTCTCAGGCACACACTCAAAAATGCTCTGCACATAGATTTTGTTGTTCCAATCAATAAAGAAAAGTTTACTTAAGCAAAATTTAAAATGACAGAGTAACAAAATCTCTTCCAAAAAACAGCTGACCAAAAATGTACAATAGAGATCACAAGGCAAATTCCAAGGGTCCTTTCAGCCTCCCTTGCCTCGATTATTTTTCTCAGAATCAATGTGGAATTATTTGTCATTATTATGGATGATTCCTTGTGCCTTAAGGGCAACAGCCAGTCCTCCCCCCCCCCCCCCAAAGGATGCACTCATATATTTTCTTTTCCACAAAAATACAACACAGCTTGCACGCCATTAGAAGTCCTTGATTTCAAAATTGTTGCCAAAGAGTTCTATCCCGAGACAAACTGAGATGGCTCCACTCCCTAAAATCCACAAAAAGAAAGGAACAGGCCCACTTGTATAGAAAGACAAGTGGCCTTCCTACTTAAAATACCCCCCCCCCCCCCCCGTTTACTAAGCCGCATGGCAATGCTGACACAGCCCATTCAAAATGAATGGGCATTAGCGCATGGCAGCTGCTAGCACGGCTTAGAAAATGGGCGATAAAAGGTTAAGGATTCTGTTAAGAGTGTGGGACCTGAGGATCTTTACTCACATTTTCCTGTTACTTGTTTGTTAGTGTTGGAAATTAAGGAGCCCTTTTACTAAAGCTTAGCATGTGATAGTGAACATTAGTGTGTGTTAAATGCCATGTGTTCCATAGATATAAAATAGGACACAAAGATTTAGCCTACACTAATGTCCATTTGTGTGTGCTAAGCTTTAGTAAAAGGGCCTCCGAGAAATTAATTTGCTTCTGTATACTAAACCGAATTAAGGCGTAGCGCTCTGTATAGTTGCATACACAGTTACAAGCAGGGACGACAGAATACTCCTGATTGCATAGGGTTGGTCTTGTTTTCTGTTATGTGGCCAGCAGTAAGATCTTTTGGCTAAACAGTCAAGTCACCTGTTACAGGCCCAACTTACAGCATAGAACAGAAGAGATCATCTGTCAGAGAAGGGACACTTCTCCTAGAGTCTGTCGTTCCCTTCCTCAGAAGTGTTCCTGATTCGTAGTATGAATAGGAATCTCATATATTTGCAGTGAATGTAACTCCTGTTTTTTTGTGATGTTCCAGTTTATAAATGATTCTTGCATTAGGTGCTGCCCGTTAAGTACTGAGATATGGGAGTCACAGAACACCTAGTAAGCACATGAAGGAAGAATATTATACACAGGGACCTTGCCCACTCTGAATGCAGGGCAGTGGAGAAAATTCTGGGGGTTGTCAGTGTTGTATAGTAAGTAATTTTTCCATAGAAGATAGAAGGGTGGAGGAAGATTATAGCACTTGTCCTATTTGTTTGCAGATTTATGTGGTCACTGCCTCCGTTGGGTGACCTTTTCATCCTTCTCATCTGTGGCATCTGGTGAAATCTGTGTCCGGAATGTCAGCGTTGTCCCTACCATTTTGTGCTGGTAATCTGCATCAAAAACTTCATTCTGTGCCACTGTGAAATAGTGTTTCCAGTCCCCAACTTCTCCTAGAGAGAGAGAGAGAGAGAGAGAGAGAAAATCCAGCCTTATTATGCCCTATCGCTTACATCAAGGGCTAGGTCCTTTCCTATGAAAAGAGTGGTGCACAAAGATTTTCATACAGTGGATCATCAGTATGTAGCTATGTTTTTCTTGCACATTCAGCGTGGTAATCCTTAAACTCAACTGGCTAGATGTGCCCTCAGGAGATGGTTAAGAAGCACTGCTCTACCAAACCCCCCTCCTTCTTTCCTTTTCTTTAACTACCCCTTCTCACACTGCCTATAAACAATTTTCTTTCCTCAAATCAGAGGCGGAAACTGCACATCTTCTCTTCTCTTGTCCTTACGATCTCATTCTCGCCCAGCTCCTTAGGCTGCTGCAGTTGGTCATTGAGTTCTCCTTCCTGGCCTTGAAAGAAGGATGATGTTCTCTTTTTTAGGATCTCCTTACCCCACTCTGTCTCTAAAAACCCTTCTTGCTCCATGTTTCATGCCCTATTGAGGAAGTGCAGTGAATCACGTGAACTCTATCCTAATACCTTTTCTCATGAAGGGAGAGATCGATTGATTAAAGATTAAAGAGGAAACAGTGGAACCATTGACCATTGGGTTTTCCTTCATGACCTGGAAGGAGGTATAATGGACAATCTTCTCCAGGACTTCCTCCCCCAGGTCCTTCTCCAGGAATTTCATCACTTTTCGGATCTCACGAGCAGGGTTCTGCACAGGAAAGATGAGAGGAAATATAATGAATGTACAGTACACTTTCTGGAAATTTGGGGAGGGGATTCCACAAGTGTATAATGGGCTGTTATAGTTTGTGGAGTCAGAGATAGCAGACAGTTTCAGTGTTATGTGTGCATTATCTCACCTTCTTTATGTCTTCATAGAACAAGTACAGGATCCTGTGCTTGTCCTTCTCATCCCAATACCTGCGTACATGATCATACCAAGAGCCCCAGCTGACTGAAAAGATACAAAGTAATTGTGAATTGCATGTCTACACTAGAAACAGGTGACAGAAGTAGATGTTAAATATGACACAGTCTAAGAATGTGCTGTGCCTCTCATCTTTACTCTGAAGGACTGGGGAGCATTAAAGTAAGGCCTGTGGAAGAACCTCAGCCTCTTAGCTTGTCTTATATTAGCAGCCTCTCTCTCTCTCCCTCCTAGTTATCTCCACTACTTTCCTCATGTGATCTCCTCTTTTTTTGCCAGCTTACTAGACAATAGAGTTTCCACCATATCCTTAGCCTCTCAGATAGTCTGTACTGAATCACATTCCCTGCCTTGGAGCAACAAGGTTTCTGCCATCCTCCTAGACACCCAAGTTTCCACCACACTGGCTTGAATTGGTACAGAATGTGCAGAGCTGTACTGCAAACTGTGGAGTCGGTCTTAGGCAGGGGCAATAGAGGCGGCCTCACAGGGCCTCGTGTTCCCAGAGGCCTCATGTCTCTCCCCGAACCTATCTTAATGCAAAGCACACTGGTGGTCTAGTGGCTTCTTCAGGACAGGAAAGAACTCCACTCTTTCCTGCCCATTGCCACTGCTACTAGCGCTGCAACATTCTTCAAAATGGCTTTCGAGACTTCAAGTGGCAGCCTTGTGAGACTTCCATGGAAGTTTCATGAGGCCGCTGCTTGAAGTCTTGGCAGCCATTTTGAAGAAAGCAGCAGTGGGCAGGAAAGAATGGGGTTTTTACCTGCCCTGAAAACACCACTAGAGCACCAGGGCACATTAACTCATTAGTACCCAATGTTCCCATATGGGCACTTATTATGGGAACATTGGGCACTAATGGGGTAAGGTAGGTTTGGGAAAGGCACCCTGAGGCTCGGTGGGATGGGGTGGGTTGGGGAGTGCATGGCACAGCATGGTACTGCACCCTGAGGCTTGAGAAGGAGAGAGGGCAGAGTCCTCTAGGCTTGGGCCTCCCTGTACACATAAATTAAAAAAAAAAACGTCTTGTCGGAAGGAGGCAGGGCTAGCCAGGGGCAGGCTAGGCAAGGAGCTGGGGGGCCCCACCAAACTGTGAGCAGACCAGGGCCCCACAATTGTTAAGACCTGCCCTTTGTGGTAAATACTGGGGCAGGTGTAGTTTCTATAATTAAAGAGTAAAATTTAAAATGTAATTTATTTATTTATTTATTGCATTTGTATCCCACATTTTCCCACCTTTTTGAAGGCTCAACGTGGCTTATAAAGCACCGTTATGGCATTCACCATTCCAGGTTAGAAGATAACAATTGGTGTTACATAGATAACATGGATGACATAATAAAATTAAGCAAACAGATATAAGAAGAAAACAGTTCCGAATATAGGTAAAGTGGAGATGTGTTACATTTACAATTATTGTGGTATGCCTTGTTGAAGAGGTAGGTCTTCAGAGATTTACAAAAGTTAGTTAGTTCGTAAATAATTTTTAGGTTAAGCGGCAATGCATTCCATAACTGCGTGCTCAGGTAAGAAAAACTTGATGCATGCGTTAGTCTGTATTTTAGACCTCTACAGCTGGGGAAGTGAAGATTAAGGAATGTGCAGGATGATCTTTTAGCGTTCCTGGGAGGCAAGTCTACCAGGTCTAACATGTAGGCTGGGGCATCTCCGTGAATGATGTAAAATATTGTAATTGTTAAGGAAATGATTTTCCATAGCCTACAATATTGCAATGCATATTTGTGCAAAGTGCTTTTGTACACACCCATAGTTTCTCTTTGAAAATTTGCTGCAAGTAGGCAAGCTGAAATGGCATGCACAATTTGCACTTATTGTTTCTGTGGTCAGGAGTAGCATAGTGCAGATACATTTGAAAATCAAGTATGTGTATGTACATTGTTTTCTTCTTCAGATCTAAGCACACCTCTGTGAATGGCTCTTTTTAACCCAGCTAAAATAATGTAATTGATACTCTGATCATGGATAAACTTTGCTCTCTAGGAGTAATTCTTGATTGAGCACTGATTATGAAATTTCAGGTTAAAAAAATGATTGGGCTGATTTTTGCAAAATTGAAAATGATCTGATGTTTAAGAGATTATCTAAATATGTCTAATTTTAGAACAGTGATCCAGAGCCTGATAACTCCCCATTTTGATTACTGTAATAGTCTACAAATTGGGGAATCAAAGAAATCCCTCAAATCTTTACTAATAGCACAAAAGACTATCGCAGAAGTTCTTTTTGGTTTATCAAAATATGATCACATTTCTCCTATATTTCTTAAATTGGTTAACAGTTGAATTCAGTATAAAGTTTTATTGTTATTTAAAGCATTGACTGATAATGTTCCAGTTCCAGTCTCTACAAATTTGCATTTGTATCAACCAGCTAGGTCCTTACGATCCTCCTCAGCTAATTTATTAAATATTCTATCCTTCCATGCAGTTCGTTTGGAGGAATTCAGGTCCTCTATTTTTGCTATTACTGGGCCAAAACTCTGGACTGCATTGCTGCCCTCCTTGAGGTCAGTGAGGAAACTTGATACTTTTAAGAAGTCTTTAAAGATTATGATATTCCAGCAAGCCTTTCATGATTGTTTTGCTCCTACTTGAAGTATTGCATTAAAATTTCACAGAATGCCTATTTTATAAGGTATTATTTATAGCCTGTTTTGTTTTTAGTTATTTTGTTGATGTTTTTAATGCTAATTTTATGTATGTTTATTTTGTACTCCACCAAGAATAGTAGACTCGAGTGGATTAAAAAGATTTTGAATAAATAAATAAATGAATAAATAAATAAATAAATAGATAGATGCACACTGTGAAAACTTGTGAATGCTCTTAGTGACTCTAATGGGAATACTTTTCAACCAGGGCAGTCTACAAGGGTAGATATTATTCAACAAGGTAAATGCCTTTAAGAGTTGCCATCTGATTGCGTACCAGTTTAACAGGCCCCAAAACAGAAAATAAGAATGAGCCAAGAGAAATTCTTAGCTAGCAAAAGATGGCCCATTATGATATAGTTAAACTTTTTATCTGGCAATGTAAAATTGTAAATGTATCATTAAGATAATCAAACACAAAATTTTAGTATTTCTTGGTTTACTGTATCCAGAGAGGGTGGGCTCTAGATTAATAGGTGCCAAAATTGAAACTGGCATCTCCTCCCTTTTGATGGCAGCAGTTCTGGCAGTGTCCCTTCTTTACTCCAGCCCAAAATCTTCTCTCTCTCTCCTTCTATACCACATCTCCTTTCCCTCACTCTTCGACCAAGTACCATTGCCACACCCATCCTCCTCTTTCCCTTGCCCATATGGTGGCCCCTCATGCATGGTGCCTTATCGGCAACACTCCAAAAGCTGGCCTTGTCTCTAGAATCTAGAGATGTAAGAAATTACAGATGTCAAGCAGGACTCCTCCACAACCAATTTGTATATACAGTACTTCTCTCAGAGAGAGGTTTTCTGCTGGCTGCTCTGGCAATGAGCAAAGGCTATAATTGAGGGAATGAAATTATGAGAAGGATATCAGCCCAGACCCTTTTACTCCACCAAAGATAGTCCCAATTTACGTTTCTCCTCCATAAATGTCTGCAGATATTCATCCCACGGCCCTGGCTCTGGCTGTACTGCATTCATCTTATTAAAGAAGTAGAATGAGACCGCATTGTCCTTTGCATTCCTGGCCACATAAATTGTCTGAAAGAAGAAAAGAAGTGTTAAAAGAAGACAACATTTGTCAATCAAGGCTATGGTAGGAGATGCTGAGCATGGACTCTAGAACCATGACCACTTAAGTGAAAAAAAGTGGAAAGATCTCCTCAATGGAATAACAAAAGCATAAAGAAAACTGATCAGTCAGCCTGGGAAGAATACAGAGGAGACTGTGGAGAGAGAAATACTTTTAATTTTCCTGGCTTCCAGCAGTAAGGAAGATTATTGGTAACACCGAAAGTAACATCACTGGGATCACACCTGCTGCTATAGGTTTTACAGTTACCTATGGTATACTGAAGCTGTCACATAGCCATGGGTGCATGACTGAAGGGGTATGACCAATGAGGAATGCCCCTTTGGAGTCCTTTCAGAGTACCAGCAGAGTTCTAGTGGAACATGACTAGAGACTTTGGTAAGTGACTTTCTTTTTTTCCCATTAGGAGGCAAAGGAAGAAGAAATTAGAAACTACTGATTGAATCAAAGGATTCTAAGATTCAAGGTGCAATAAAATCTCATGTTTTACCTGGAGCTAAAGCAACTAAAGCTCAAGAGGGCTTATTTCCTGGTCTCCCTGATACATGGACTAGATTGATGATAGGGGCCTCTCTTAGTCTTGTTCTCTCTTCATCACCCATGCTTCCATCAGGATGGAAACCACGTTATCCAACTGTTTATCTCATCTTTATTCTTTCTCAGGGGAGACTGAGTAAATTTAAAGTGTTTGCGTTGGATTTTGGATCTTAGCATTGATTTCCCCAATCACCTGAACAATTATGAATTTGGCCTTAGTTAAAAGGGAATATACTATTGGAAAACTAACTCAAGGAGTTGGTAAAGGCTATCAGCTAAATACTAAATTTTCCTTATTATGCATTAATTTCTCCTGTTGAAATGTTAAATACATTTTTGTGACCTTTGGAATTAGGAACCCTTCTCCATTCTGGCAATCTTCAAAATCTTTTATGTTCCGGGCTCTATGAGGAGGCTGGGTGGGGGGAGAAGAGGTACTGAGCATGAGTCCCTCAACTTGACTTCATATTTAGAGACCTGTATTGACAAGGCTAACAAAAGAACCACCGGTTACATTTGTGCTAGCCTCTGATAGGGATAGAGTGTTGAGACTTTTATTGTTGCTAGGTCCCAATTATTTCATGGGCATAAGATTTATATTTTTCCAAATATATCTGCTAAAGCACAAATTAGACAAAAATTCCTCAAGCCTATCCCAGAACTCAGGCTTTGAGGATGGATTTCTTTTTTAAACTTTCTTAGGAAATGTTTTAAAGGGTGAGATTGTATCCAGCCATTTAAGGGACTTTCTTAACAGCCATGTACTGATCACTAGCAGGAGTTCAAAAGGGGAGTTCATTAGAAGCTCAATCAGCTGTCAATGCAGTTGTATCTCTAGACAGTAGAATTTGGGGTGACAAGCCACAGTGACATTTCAGCATAGGAGCCAACTCTGTGGGTGCTGTGGGTGCTTGAGCACCCCCAATATTGAGAAAATTCCTTGTATATGTCCAGGGAGGGGTTATTTCAATTGGGCTTAGCACCCCCAATAAGTTTGAAAAGTTGGCTCCTATGCATTTCAGTACATCATGCTCACCATCACTAGGTCCTTCTATGTATAAATTCCCCCCACTCTGTAGTTTCAGTTGCCCAGTAAAACCACCATTATAATTGATTACATCATTCAACAAATTTGTCTATGTGGGAGTGGAGTCTGGATTCTCTACAGGATTGGTCAGAATCTCAATATAAACCCTAAACCTTCAGTTCTGTAGCACACATTCCTCAACAATGGAGCTATCCCCTTACAAGTCAGCAGTGGTGATCCTAGGTCGGCTGCCACCTGGGGCGTATCGCCGCTGCGCATCCCCCCCCGGGTGCAGCAGCGTCCATCCCCCCAGGGTGCAGCATGACACCCCCCTCCCCGGCGCATCAAGCCCCCCCTCCGGGTGCATTCTTGGCTGCTGGAGGGTGCAGAGAACAGCTGCGTGCCTGTCGGCTCCACTGGCTCCCTGCTCCCTCCGCCTCGGAACAGGAAGTAACCTGTTCTGGGGCAGAGGGAGCACGAAGCCAGCGAAGCCGACAGGTGTGCGGCTGCTCTCTGCACCCTCCAGAAGCGTGCACCCAGGGCGGACCACCCCCACCGCCCCGCCCTTGGTACGCCACTGCAAGTCACCACACACAAAATATTCAAATTGTGATTATCACTGATTAAAGCAGTCAGGTTTTTGTTTGTGTGGTGACTCTACAGGATGTGGAGACCACTAGTCCTGAATGCCTTTGCCCCTGAGCCTGCCTTCAAATAGGGCCAGACACTTTGTAAAACAACATAAAACCCTGCAAAAAGATACTCAGAACCTATATAAAAAGCTTACTACACCACAACAACCCTAGCCCCCAGGACTCAAACAGCAGCAATGCTACCCATGAAAAACAACACTATAAATATTACATTGGGTTCTAGAGCACTAATATACAGGAGCAGCCTGACTAATTAAGGCCAACTAAGGTGGAGGCCTCAGGTGGCACTTTTCAGGGATCAGCATTAACAGCAGAGGAAGAGCCCTACAAATGAGTGGAGAGTAGAAGCTAAAGGCAATTGTTGCTGTACTTGCAGCACTTTGTTGCACTTGTTGCTCTCTAGCTGTCTTTTTGCTGCTGGTTGGCCTCAGGTCCTCCCAGTGCTGGAATTTAACGTATGGGCCAAGAGCTGGTGAGTGGAAGGAGTGACTACTAAAGCAGGGGAGTAATAGCAAGCCATCAAATCAGGAAGGGATATGGCTACATTAGACCCAATCCGATGGCTAAATTTCAGGTGGCAAAGGGGTGGCAAGCCTATGTGTCAGTGGTAGAGGGTTATTAATATGGCACATTTAAATGTGGTTTATTTTATGTAATTTCTTCTTTTTATCTAATTGCTGTAGTTCAGCTTCTTTCTCATATTGTGGTGTTTAGGTTATATCGTTTGTTTATATATTGTTTGTCACCTGGAAATTTGATGCTTTAGTACTTTTTCTTTGGGAAGATGGAAAAAAGAAAGGACATGTATATCAAGTACGAAAGAAACAAAATTAAGGCTTGCACGATAAAGGATGACTGAAACCATTTTTTCCAGTTTCAGCTGAAGCCGAACGTGCAATCAAATTTCAGTGCTGGGTTTTGGCTGAAACCGGCCACCCCTAATCAGCGCTACGCCCACTCCCACCTCCACCTCCCAAAACAGGAGCAACTCCCTTCAAAGGGGTCCCCCAAACAAAAGAAGCTCCTCTCCCAGACCCTCACCAACCCCCACAGGCCTCCCCTTCCCAAGCTCACCTTGCAAGCAATCCCTACTTGATCATGCCCCTGCTGACTGTTGTCAAAATGACTGCTGCAGTTTCAAGTGGCAGTCTTGTGAGATGCTGCCAGAAGTTGCAGCAGCCATTTTGAGATTGTAGCTGACATGAATAGGCAATTGTTCCTACCTATGTCGGTTCCAATCTCAAAATGGTTGTAAGACTGCTGCTTGAAATTAGAGCAACCATTTTGACAATGAGCTGGCATGGGCAGGAGTGAGTTGTGGTCACTGCTGCTCTGACTGCACCACTGGACCACCAGGCTTGTGAAGGAGGACTACAGGTGGTGGTGGGGGTCCAGAAGGGAGCTTCTCCTGTTCAAGGGGGAGGGAGGAAGCAGGGGCTGACCCAATTTCAGGTACACTGCACAGTTTCGGTTTCAGCCGGAAGCACATTTTCATTTTCAGCCGAAACAGAAACAAGACCGAATTTGGATTTCAGGTCTGTTTTGGCACCAAAGCTGAAATTCAGTCAGCCTCTATTGTGGGAGGTTCTAGGCTAAAGCCACTCTCCTCTAGATTCAATGCTTCTAATCAAATGTGAGGAGGCATGATTCCAAGAAGGAGCACTCATGAAAGCCTGACAGAAAACAGTAGAAGAAAGAGGAAGTTTACCTTACAATTCAGCGTCCAGAAAGACTTGGGCACTAATTGAAATGGGAGGTGAGTTTTAATAATGCGAGAAGATGGGGTCTTATTCAGGATCTCAACACCTGAGGAGTAAAATGGTAAGTCAAAAATTCAGTGATACTAAACCATCTTGTAAATGGTACGCCTGAGAAGAATTGAGACCTAGGGACCCACCTGAATCAGGAAAGGCAAGTTCCAAGAATGGTACCCGGATATGGAAAGGGGCCCGCTTTGCATTTTCTATATCTCCTCCATTGTTGACAAGATCAACAATTTCTTGCATCCAGGTGGTACCTAAGGAGGTTAAACACATAAGAAAAAAAATTGCAGTACTGTGTACATGAGAACTTTTCTTTCTAATAAAAAAGCTATGATTGTACAACATGTCATAAATTACTGTACATCTGGTCCTAATGAAATAGCTAGGCATGCCTTTTTTTTTTCTTTTTCAAAAATGGTGCTGAAAAATAGATGCACTGAGCACAAAAACATCTAGCAAATGGAAATTTTTGAAGCAAAAAGTTGGACGTTTTTGTCGTTTGAAAATGGCAATGTTCACTACTGGATTTTGGGACATTTTCCACAAAACATCCAAAATCAGATTTAGGCGTCTTTTCAAAAATGCCCCTCTAGATCTAATAGTGGTCAATAACACCTAAAATTCAGATTCAACCAGTGTACATGTTGTATCCGTACAATCTGATACACAAAGACCAAAAGGGTTCTCATCAATTCATATTTAATACAGAGTTTGTATCTCGATTTCTGCCATTAGTCAAACCCTAGGTACCAAAAGCCCATAAAAATGAATGTGAAAAAAATAGTTTTTTAAACCCTTCTTAAAATAGTCTAGATAGGGTTCTAGCTGGAAGCATTTAGGAAGGATATTCCATAATGCAGAGACTAAATAAAAGAAGGTTGATCCACATGTGAAGTCCAATCTAGTTTGTGGAAGTGGTCGAGTAACCAATGGATTCTGTATCTGGGATCTTGATGATTGCACTGGGCCATAAGGAATCAGCAGGTTGGCCAAATACTGTAGTTGTCTTAGATAAAAAGCCTTATGAGTCAAAACCATAACCTTGTATTTCATGCGGTACGAACAAGGTAACCGAGGTACCTCTTCCAAGAGTGCTGTAACTCTGTCAAAGGTCTAGCCCCAGTGATAATTTTAATTGCTAAATTTTGAGTCATTTATAGGTAGTTGATAGTATATTCAGGTATTTTTGTTGTAGACCGGGGGGTGGGGGGGTGTCAGTAACAGCTATTCATATTTGGAGTAGGTTGGGAATATGGTATTCTTGTGCCTGTTTCACCTTGGAGCTGTGGTTGGACTTGTGTGTTTCTTTTACTCTAATAGCAATTTGTACCTTTCACTGAAAAACTGTTAATAAGAAAATTAAAGTTCAAAAAATGCCAAATTAATCTAATCAGGCACAAGGAACCAAAGCAACTAAAAGATCCTCCCCACCCTGCCCACATTGAAAACCAAACTCATCCAGAGGGAACAGGTAGGAGAACTGACTGTCAAAGAAATGAGTTAAGCCCTGCCAGCAGAAAATGAGTGAGTCCTGCAGTTCCCTGAGAGAATTTATGAAGTTCTGGAGGTGGTAATAGGAGATAGCATGGGAAGGGTGGATATCAGATGGGGATCAGCCCTTCCTCCTTTGAGTCTTCCTCAAGTACTAGGAAGGTAATGAATTGAGCTACGGGGCAGGGGGATGTCCAGAATTTTTGTTATTTGTGCTGGGATGGAACAGATTCAGGATGACTTTGGATGGGGGGGGAGGAGGAGGATTGCATGGGTACCTGCCAGGAGTGAGCAGAAAGACCTGGACCAGGGTGGGTGGGCACAGAATTTGTCTTCCCCCCCCCCCTCCGACCCTGGTCTGCTGCGCTTTTGGCTTTCCGTCCTTTGCTCGTAAACCCAACATATGAAGTACCTGATGGCGGAGATCCCCAAACCCCGCCAGAAGACGACTTCCTCCTCCTCTTCCAAACAGCAGCCAGCAGCACTTGTCTCGAGCTGTGACTGCCAGCAGTAGGCCACGCATAGGCAGAGGGGCCAGTGTTGGTGCTCGAGGTAAGTACTGCCAGCTGCCGTTTGGAAGAGCACTGACTGCCCAAGGTGGAGGAAGACCTCTGCTGGCGAAGTTTAGAGATCCTCACTAGCCATTGGGTGGGCCTGGAGATTGACCTCTTGTTGTATTTTGTTTGTTTGTTTTGTAGAGAACTTAGCACTAGGCTTAGCCAGGAAACACAGCCACATTTAATCTTGCTATTCACATTTTGACTGGATAGATTAGGCCAGATATTCAGTCACCCTTTTTATCCAGGTGTGGATCTTTGGCTAAAGATAGCCAAGTAAATTGATCCAATCATCTTACTGGTTTAGCGAGTTTCAAATATCTACTTTATTGATTTCAATTTTGGGCTAGATCCATAAATTAACAAAGAAAATGTTATTTTGTTTTCTACCTTTGTATATAAGATTTATATACTGACAATTTGCAGCCCAATATTCAAATGTACTAATCTGGATAGCGGCATCTGCTACTGGGATAAGTGCCATTGACTGGGGCCATCCCTTGATTTTCAGTGGCATTATATCTGGATAGTGCCACTGAAAATTGTTACAGTGCTAGTGCAGTATGGGGTGGGGAGTGGGTGAAAGCAAAATGTATCTGAGAAGCAGTATTATTTAGACTGTTACCCAAATAACTATTTTGTTGTTCTAGTTTTATCCAGATGGTTATCTGGGTAATGGTCTGAATGCTAACGCTACTCAGATTAGGATGCTGCTGCTCATTCTATCCGGATATTAAGCACTGCCATCTGAATAGCAGCCATCGCTGAATATCCGGGAATATCTTCAAATGCCGCAGCCAAATATCAACCACAGAGTTTGAATATTGACCTGTTGGTTGCAGAAGCTTGAAAGGTTCAGGAGATGTTTAGAAAAATAGATAAAGAAACAATGAAACAATTACACAAGCAAATTTTTTAAATAAAAGCATGCTAAAAATATACGCAGAAAAAAATAGGCTGGTGTGCGAGTGTAGTGTACCAGTGTGTGTGAATGGTTCAATGTCCCCTTCTTCTGCTATTTAGACAAATTTCCCATTCTCTGGAGGTTCCCACCTGCTTTGGGGTAAGTGGCAATGAGCAAGTCATCTGGTCGAGCTTGAAACTCTTCTACATGCTTCCAATTCTGGGCAATGGGTTCCATCAGTGGGATCCCATGCACCATTCTTAGAGGGAAACGCTTGATGAGACTTTCAGGGATTTCAGCCTTCTCTGTCATCTTTGGCACCTGTGGTGAATAGTCAAGATCTGTAATGAGACTGAGGGAAAGGATTTGTAGGCTAACATGAACAAATAACTATGAAAGCAAACCACTGGGACTACAAATACATATGCAGGCCATGTGACCCCCTAATCAAAGCATTATGCCAGAAACCATAACATAAGCTATGAGAACCTCAAGTCAAAGCAAAGACAAGGGGTCATAACACAAACTTTGAAAAACCTAGATCTACAGCAATGGAACTATTAAGTCAAGCTATTAATACTACGGAGTCACTAAAAAAACATAACCTGGTCAATATTCAGCCAGCGGTGGTTAGTGGTTTTTTAAGACCAATCGCTAGCTAAATTAGACCCAGGTATTCAATGCCTGGCCATGTGCTAGCTGCTAGCACTTATGCGGATCCTGGCCAAAATTCAGCCAGGGCCTCCATAAGATGCTTATGTGGGTCCCAACTAAATATCAACTGGGACCCACATAAAAAGATCTGTCATTCCCCCCTCCCCTGATTCTGATGCCCCTCCCATCCTTCCCCAACAAGATAACCCCCTCCACATGATCCAATCCCCTCCTGACCCCACCATCTCACATCCCAGCAGCCCCCCCCCCCCAGGGTAGTCCAGGCAGAAACAAACCCCACTTGCTTCTGCCCCTGGAAGCTCTGGCTGAAAAATTGTGGTCATGTCCTTTAGTGGTAGTCTCGCGAGACCCCCTAGTATCATTCTGGGTAAGGGGTCAGATCTTGCTGGGGGGTGTCAAGAGGGAGTACAGTGAGAGATGCAGGCCACTACCTAGATGTTATGCCGATGCAGGTTGCTATTCACTGCCAGCACCTGCATCACCACGTGACCAAGGTTAGGACAGCTATTTGTGTGATCTTATTAGGTCACTTAGATATGTGGGCACATATGTGGATTCCTGACCACAAGATCATACCAAGTAACAACGAATGCGGACATATCACCCCCATGGATACCTGAATGTGGAGTTCCCCAAGGATCCCCCCATCACCAACTCTCTTCAACCTAATGATGATACCTTTAGCCAAACTTCTAGCCAATCAAAACCTTAATCCCTACACATATGCAGACGATGTCACGATTTACATCCCATTCAAACATGATCTAAATGAAATCACCAATGAGATCAACCAAAGCCTCCAAATCATGCACTCCTGGGCAGATGCATTCCAGCTGAAACTCAATGCAGAGAAAACACAATGTCTTGTGCTCACCTCACCTCACAACACAACAAAACAACTACTCCACCATAACCACACCATACTGTTCTCTCCCCGTCGCACAAAATCTAAACATTTTCGGAGTTACCATTGACCGAAACCTCACACTCGATACTCACGTGAAGAACACAACGAAAAAGATGTTCCACTCCATGTGGAAACTCAAAAGAGTAAAACCTTTCTTCCCAAGATATATCTTCCGTACCCTGGTACAGTCAATGGTAATAAGCCATCTGGACTACTGTAACGCACTATACGCTGGCTGCAAAGAACAGACTATCAAAAAACTCCAAACAGCCCAGAATACCGCCGTCAGACTCATATTTGGAAAAATTAAATATGAAAGTGCAAAACCCCTAAGAGAGAAACTTCACTGGCTCCCACTCAAGGAACGCGTTACGTTCAAGATTTGCATGATTGTACACAAAATCATTCACGCAGACGCCCCAATCTACATGCTAAACCTTGTGGACTTGCCTCCCAGAAACGCCATAAGATCATCCCGCAAATTTCTCAATCTGCACTTCCCCAGCTGTAAAAGACTAAAATACAAGCTGATACACGCCACCACCTTCTCCTACATGAGCACGCAGTTGTGAAATGCATTACCTACAGCCCTAAAAGCTATTGATGAAATAACTAACTTCCGCAAATCACAGAAGACATCTCTTCAACAAGGCCTACAAAGAGAACCCATAGCCTTACAAAACTACCTCACTAATCCACCCAGTTATTAAAGTCCACCTTCTATCCTACCTAATACCTCCCTTCTCTCTTCCCTTACCCAGTGCTTTTTTTGTACAAAAAAAGGTGCCGGTACTCATTATGGGCGGGGCCACCACATATGGCTCCAACCCTATGATAGCCACACCCACATTAACCACACACCCCTACACCAGCCATGGCGCATATAAACAGACATCATTGAAAATATTACAGTACTATAGGAGAAAAAAATAACGTGATTTTTTTTCATTATAAATAATCTCTGTAAGCTCTTACAGCTCCAGTATACCCAGTGCAAAATAAGACAGCCAATGTAAATTCTCAAATTGGACATATTACAAACACTAAAATGAAAATAAAATGATTTCTTTCTACCTTTGTTGTCTGGTGACTGTTTTTCTTTCCATATTGGTCCCAGTCTGTGATTCTCCTTTCCTTTGTTTTCGCTTAACTCTTCTGTGCCATTTGTCATTTTTGTCTCCTTTTTCTTTGCTTTCTTCAATATTTTTCAGGCTCTCTCTCTGTCCAGATTTAATTCATTCTTACTATCCATTCTTTAATTTCCTTCATCTACCTGTGGCTTTTCATCTTTTCCTCACCCTTGTTCTCCCCATGCCCCTTCCTCTTATTCTCCAGTCTTTCTCTATTCCCCTTTTCCATCCAGCAGCTCTGCTTTCTCTCCCCATCCTTCCAGTGTCTCCCCTATTTCTTTCTGCATTCTTCCATCCAGCGTCTTCCCTCTTTCTCTCCCTATCCTTCCGTTTTCCCTCTCTCTCTCCCCATCCTTCCATCTGTTTTTCCCTCTCTCTCTCCCCCCATCCTTCCATCTGTTTTCCCTTTCTCTTTCCCCATCCTTCCATCTGTTTTTCCCTTTCTCCCCAATCCTTCCATCTGTGTTTTTCCCTCTCTCTCCCCCCATCCTTCCATCTGTTTTTCCCCTCTCTCCCCAATCCTTCCATCTGTGTTTTTCCCCTCTCTCTCCCCATCCTTCCATCTGTTTTTCCCCTCTCTCCCCAATCCTTCCCTCTGTTGTTTTCCCTCTCTCTCCCCATCCTTCCATCTGTTTTTCCCTCTCTCTCCCCATCCTTCCATCTGTTTTCCCCTCTCTCTCCCCAATTCTTCCCGCTTTTGTTTTCCCTTTCTCTCTCTCCCCAATCCTTCCCTGTTGTTTTCCCTCTCTCTCTTCCCATCCTTCCATCTGTTTTCCCCTCTCTCCCCAATCCTTCCATCTGTTTTTCCTCTATCTCCCCAATCCTTCCATCTGTTTTCCCCTCTCTCCCCAATCCTTCCATCTGTTTTTCCCTCTCTCTCCCCATCCTTCCATCTGTTTTTCCCTCTCTCCCCATCCTTCCGTTTTCCCCTCTCTCTCCCCAATCCTTCCCTGTTGTTTTCCCTCTTTCTCTCTCTCCCCAATCCTTCCCTCTGTTGTTTTCCCTCTATCTCTCTCTCCCCAATCCTTTGTTGTTTTCCCTCTTTCTCTCTCTCCCCAATCCTTCCTTCTGTTGTTTTCCCTCTCTCTCCCCAATCCTTCCCTCTGTTGTTTTCCCTCTTTCTCTCTCTCCCCAATCCTTCCCTCTGTTGTTTTCCCTCTTTCTCTCTCTCCCTAATCCTTCCCTCTGTTGTTTTCCCTCTTTTTCTCTCTCCCCAATCCTTCCCTCTGTTGGTTTCCCTCTTTTTCTCTCTCCCCAATCCTTCCCTCTGTTGGTTTCCCTCTTTCTCTCTCTCCCAATCCTTCCCTCTGTTGTTTTCCCTCTTTCTCTATCCCCAATCCTTCCCTCTGTTGTTTTCCCTCTTTTTCTCTCTCCCCAATCCTTCCCTCTGTTGGTTTCCCTCTTTCTCTTTCTCCCCAATCCTTCCCTCTGTTGGTTTCCCTCTCCCTGCCAAGTTTCCCGCGAACGGCGCGAAGTCGCGACGCACGCGGCACCAGCCCCTATTTCCGGCCGCTGCTGCTACTCCTGTTGAGCAGCAGCGGCCGCTACACAAAGAAAAAGAAGATTTAAAAAAAAAAAATTTGAAACCTGGCTGAAACGCGGCACCCCGGCACTGTAGACAGCCATTAGGCATTGGCTGTTGCCCCGCAGCCGCTCCTCCTCTTGCCTCTACGTCACTGCCCCTGGAGGAAGACCCCGGAGGAGCGCAGTGACGTAGAGGCAAGAGGAGGAGCGGCTGCGGGGCAACAGCCAATGCCTAATGGCTGTCTACAGTGCCGGGGTGCCGCGTTTCAGCCAGGTTTGAAGTTTATTTTAAAATCTTTTTCTTTGTGTAGCGGCCGCTGCTGCTCAACAGGAGAAGCAGCAGCGGCCGGAAATGGGGGCTGGCACTGCGTGCGGAACATGGACTCACGGGGCGGGGGGGGGAGCAAAACAAAAAGGTGCCAGTTAGAGGGGAGGATCCAAGATGGCGACCGAGCAGGAAGCAGGAGTGGAACGCTCTGCTTGAGCTTTATTCCTTACTCTCTTTTTGATACTACGAGCATGCCAAAGAGAAAGGGTAAGCCGAAGGGACCATCCCTCTCTAGGCTGGAGACCCCCTCTTTGAGCCAAACTTCTATTTCTGCTTTTTTGGTTTCTATGCCGACGGGCGTTTCTGCTGCTGGGGCGGGGAAGAGCCCCGGCTTGGAGAGCGAAACTTCGCTCAGCCCGCTAGGACCTATAGCTCCCCCACCGCCACAAGTAGACGGGGCCGGATTACCGAGTGAAGATATAGACTCGAAGGGACGGCAGACCCCGTCGAAAAAGATGGCAGAAGATCTGACCTCGCTGGGGGACATCCAGATTTCGCCAGGATTGGTGTTAGGAGAAACAACAATGAGGGGGACCCGGAACGGTAGTCTCGAGGAGGAAGCCTCGTTGTGTGCGATGGCGATTCAGCCCCTGGCGAAACCCCAGGAAATATCCCTGGACTCTATTTGGACGGCTCTTGAAGCCCTACATAAGGTCTGTACTTCCTTTATTTCGGTTTCATTGAATAATTCTAGACAAGTAAAAGACCTTAAAGAAAAAGTTGAAGTGATTTCTGCTAAACAAGTTGCAATGGAAACTGATATAGTGAAAACTCAAGAACAGCAATCTCAAATAGCAGGAGATCATTTGATTATCCACAGAAAACTTGAAAATCTAGAAAATTCTTCAAGAAATTTAAATTTGCGTTTATTAAATTTTCCTCAAACACAATATATGTCTGCTAGAGAGCTGTTTAACAAACTTTTGAAGGAGACTTTCAAATATCCAGAGGACTCTTTGCCTCCACTGCAAAAAGCGAATGCTACATACCTGTAGAAGGTATTCTCCGAGGACAGCAGGCTGATTGTTCTCACTGATGGGTGACGTCCACGGCAGCCCCTCCAATCGGAATCTTCACTAGCAAAGTCCTTGCTAGCCCTCGCGCGCCCGCGCGCACCGCGCATGCGCGGCAGTCTTCCCGCCCGAAACCGGCTCGAGCCGGCCAGTCCAGTATGTAGCAAGACAAACTCTTAAGGGAAGACACAACTCCAAAGGGGAGGCGGGCGGGTTTGTGAGAACAATCAGCCTGCTGTCCTCGGAGAATACCTTCTACAGGTATGTAGCATTCGCTTTCTCCGAGGACAAGCAGGCTGCTTGTTCTCACTGATGGGGTATCCCTAGCCCCCAGGCTCACTCAAAACAACAACCATGGTCAATTGGGCCTCGCAACGGCGAGGACATAACAGAAATTGACCTAAAAAAATTTACCAACTAACTGAGAGTGTAGCCTGGAACAGAACAAACAGGGCCCTCGGGGGGTGGAGTTGGATCCTAAAGCCCAAACAGGTTCTGAAGAACTGACTGCCCGAACCGACTGTCGCGTCGGGTATCCTGCTGCAGGCAGTAATGGGATGTGAATGTGTGGACAGAAGCCCACGTCGCAGCTTTGCAAATTTCTTCAATGGAGGCTGACTTCAAGTGGGCTACCGACGCAGCCATGGCTCTAACATTATGAGCCGTGACATGACCCTCAAGAGCCAGCCCCGCCTGGGCGTAAGTGAAGGAAATGCAATCTGCTAGCCAATTGGATATGGTGCGTTTCCCTACAGCCACTCCCCTCCTATTGGGATCAAAAGAAACAAACAATTGGGCGGACTGTCTGTGGGGCTGTGTCCGCTCCAGATAGAAGGCCAATGCTCTCTTGCAGTCCAATGTGTGCAGCTGACGTTCAGCAGGGCAGGAATGAGGACGGGGAAAGAATGTTGGCAAGACAATTGACTGGTTCAGATGGAACTCCGACACGACCTTTGGCAGGAACTTAGGGTGAGTGCGGAGGACTACTCTGTTATGATGAAATTTGGTGTAAGGGGCCTGGGCTACCAGGGCCTGAAGCTCACTGACTCTACGAGCTGAAGTAACTGCCACCAAGAAAATGACCTTCCAGGTCAAGTACTTCAGATGGCAGGAATTCAGTGGCTCAAAAGGAGGTTTCATCAGCTGGGTGAGAACGACATTGAGATCCCATGACACTGTAGGAGGCTTGACAGGGGGCTTTGACAAAAGCAAACCTCTCATGAAGCGAACAACTAAAGGCTGTCCTGAGATCGGCTTACCTTCCACTTGGTAATGGTATGCACTGATTGCACTAAGATGAACCCTTACGGAGTTGGTCTTAAGACCAGACTCAGACAAGTGCAGAAGGTATTCAAGCAGGGTCTGTGTAGGACAAGAGCGAGGATCTAGGGCCTTGCTGTCACACCAGACGGCAAACCTCCTCCAATGAAAGAAGTAACTTCTCTTAGTGGAGTCTTTCCTGGAAGCAAGCAAGATACGGGAGACACCCTCTGGCAGACCCAAAGAGGCAAAATCTACGCCCTCAACATCCAGGCCGTGAGAGCCAGGGACCGGAGGTTGGGATGCAGAAGAGCCCCTTCGTCCTGCGTGATGAGGGTCAGAAAACACTCCAATCTCCACGGTTCTTCGGAGGATAACTCCAGAAGAAGAGGGAACCAGATCTGACGCGGCCAAAAAGGAGCAATCAGGATCATGGTGCCTCGGTCTTGCTTGAGTTTCAACAAAGTCTTCCCCACCAGAGGAATGGGAGGATAAGCATACAGCAGGCCCTCCCCCAATCGAGGAGGAAGGCATCCGACGCCAGTCTGCCGGTGGCCTGAAGCCTGGAACAGAACTGAGGGACTTTGTGGTTTGCTCGAGATGCGAAGAGATCCACCAAGGGGGTGCCCCACGCTTGGAAGATCTGGCGCACCACTCGGGAGCTGAGCGACCACTCGTGAGGTTGCATAATCCTGCTCAACCTGTCGGCCAGACTGTTGTTTACGCCTGCCAGATATGTGGCTTGGAGCACCATGCCGTACCGGCGAGCCCAGGTCCACATGCTGACGGCTTCCTGACACAGGGGGCGAGATCCGGTGCCCCCCTGCTTGTTTACATAGTACATGGCAACCTGGTTGTCTGTCTGAATTTGAATAATTTGGTGGGACAGCCGATCTCTGAAAGCCTTCAGAGCGTTCCAGATCGCTCGTAACTCCAGAAGATTGATCTGTAGATCGCGTTCTTGGAGGGACCAGCTTCCTTGGGTGTGAAGCCCATCGACATGAGCTCCCCATCCCAGGAGAGACGCATCCGTGGTCAGCACTTTTTGTGGCTGAGGAATTTGGAAGGGACGTCCCAGAGTCAAATTGGTCCAAATCGTCCACCAATACAGGGATTCGAGAAAACTCGTGGACAGGTGGATCACGTCCTCTAGACCTCCAGCGGCCTGATACCACTGGGAGGCTAGGGTCCATTGAGCAGATCTCATGTGAAGGCGGGCCATGGGAGTCACATGAACTGTGGAGGCCATATGGCCCAGCAATCTCAACATCTGCCGAGCTGTGACCTGCTGGGAAGCCCGCACCCGGGAGACGAGGGACAACAAGTTGTTGGCTCTCGTCTCTGGGAGATAGGCGCGAGCCGTCCGAGAATCCAGCAGGGCTCCTATGAATTCGAGGTTCTGCACTGGAAGAAGATGGGACTTTGGGTAATTTATCACAAACCCCAGTAGCTCCAGAAGGCGAATAGTCATCTGCATGGACTGCAGGGCTCCTGCCTCGGACGTGTTCTTTACCAGCCAATCGTCGAGATATGGGAACACGTGTACTCCCAGCCTGCGAAGTGCCGCTGCTACCACAGCTAGGCACTTTGTGAACACCCTGGGCGCAGAGGCGAGCCCAAAGGGTAGCACACAGTACTGGAAGTGGCGTGTGCCCAACTGAAATCGCAGATACTGTCTGTGAGCTGGCAGTATCGGGATATGTGTGTAGGCATCCTTCAAGTCCAGAGAGCATAGCCAATCGTTTTGCTGAATCATGGGGAGAAGGGTGCCCAGGGAAAGCATCCTGAACTTTTCTTTTACGAGATATCTGTTCAGGGCCCTTAGGTCTAGGATGGGACGCATCCCCCCTGTTTTCTTTTCCACAAGGAAGTACCTGGAATAGAATCCCAGCCCTTCTTGCCCGGATGGCACGGGCTCGACCGCATTGGCGCTGAGAAGGGCGGAGAGTTCCTCTGCAAGTACCTTCTTGTGCTGGAAGCTGTAAGACTGAGCTCCCGGTGGACAATTTGGAGGTTTTGAGGTCAAATTGAGGGTGTACCCCTGCCGGACTATTTGCAGAACCCACTGATCGGAGGTTATGAGAGGCCACCTTCGGTGAAAAGCTTTCAACCTCCCTCCGACTGGCAGGTCGCCCGGCACGGACACTTGGATGTCGGCTATGCTCTGCTGGAGCCAGTCAAAAGCTCGCCCCTTGCTTTTGCTGGGGAGCCGCGGGGCCTTGCTGAGTCGCACGCTGCTGACGAGAGCGAGCGCGCTGGGGCTTAGCCTGGGCCGCAGGCTGTCGGGAAGGAGGATTGTACCTACGCTTGCCAGAAGAGTAGGGAACAGTCTTCCTTCCCCCGAAAAATCGTCTACCTGTAGAGGTAGAAGCTGAAGGCTGCCGGCGGGCGAATTTGTCGAATGCGGTGTCCCGCTGGTGGAGAGACTCTACCACCTGTTCGACTTTTTCGCCAAAAATGTTGTCCGCACGGCAAGGCGAGTCCGCAATCCGCTGCTGGATTCTATTCTCCAGGTCGGCGGCACGCAGCCATGAGAGCCTGCGCATCACCACACCTTGAGCAGCGGCCCTGGACGCAACATCAAAAGTGTCATAAACTCCTCTGGCCAGGAATTTTCTGCACGCCTTCAGCTGCCTGACCACCTCCTGAAAAGGCTTGGCTTGCTCAGGGGGAAGAGCATCAACCAAGCCCGCCAACTGCCGCACATTGTTCCGCATGTGTATGCTCGTGTAGAGCTGGTAAGACTGGATCTTGGACACGAGCATAGAGGAATGGTAGGCCTTCCTCCCAAAGGAGTCTAAGGTTCTAGCGTCCTTGCCCGGGGGCGCCGAAGCATGTTCCCTAGAACTCTTAGCCTTCTTTAGGGCCAAATCCACAACTCCAGAGTCGTGAGGCAACTGAGTGCGCATCAGCTCTGGGTCCCCATGGATCCGGTACTGGGACTCGATCTTCTTGGGAATGTGGGGATTAGTTAAGGGTTTCGTCCAGTTCGCAAGCAATGTCTTTTTTAGGACATGGTGCAAGGGAACGGTGGACGCTTCCTTAGGTGGAGAAGGATAGTCCAGGAGCTCAAACATTTCAGCCCTGGGCTCGTCCTCCACAACCACCGGGAAGGGGATGGCCGTAGACATCTCCCGGACAAAGGAAGCAAAAGACAGACTCTCGGGAGGAGAAAGCTGTCTTTCAGGAGAGGGAGTGGGATCAGAAGGAAGACCCTCAGACTCCTCGTCAGAGAAATATCTAGGATCTTCCTCTTCCTCCCACGAGGCCTCACCCTCGGTGTCAGACACAAGTTCACGAACCTGTGTCTGCAACCTCGCCCTGCTCGACTCAGTGGAGCCACGTCCACGATGGGGGCGTCGAGAGGTAGACTCCCTCGCCCGCATCGGCGAAGCTCCCTCCGCCGACGTAGTCGGGGAGCCTTCCTGGGAGGTGGCCGCTGCCGGCACCGCACGCGGTACCGACGTCGGGGACCTCAACCTGGGCGATGGGCCAGCCGGCGCCACGCTCGACGGTACCGGAGGCGCAAGCACCGCCGGTACCGGAGGGGTAGGGCGCAACAGCTCTCCCAGAATCTCTGGGAGAACGGCCCGGAGGCTCTCGTTTAGAGCGGCTGCAGAGAAAGGCTGTGAGGTCGATGCAGGCGTCGACGTCAGGACCTGTTCCGGGCGAGGAGGCTGTTCCGGGCTGTCCAGAGTGGAGCGCATCGACACCTCTTGGACAGAGGGTGAGCGGTCCTCTCGGTGCCGATGCCTGCTGGGTGCCGAATCCCTCGGCGACCCAGAGCTCTCGGTGCCGACGCGGGGAGGAGACCGGTGTCGATGCTTCTTCGACTTCTTCCGAAGCATGTCACCGGAGCTCCCCGGCACCGACGAGGAGGACGTAGAATCCATCCGTCGCTTCCTCAGGGCCGAGGCCGAAGAAGGTCGGTCTCGGGGGGGCTGTACCGCAGGAGCCCTCAGGGTGGGAGGAGACCCACCCGAAGGCTCACCGCCACCAGCAGGGGAATGGACAGCCCTCACCTGCACTCCTGACGATGCACCACCGTCCGACGACATCAGCAGACGAGGTCCCGGTACCACCGACGTCGATGCAGCTATCCGATGTCTCGGCGCCGATGCAGAGGCCCGATGCCTCGATGCACTCGATGCAAGGGCGGCCGAGGAAGATGGTCTGGACGCTGACGACGTCGATGCACTCGAAGATCCCGGTGCCGATGCCGACGAAGAGCCCGAGAACAAAACGTTCCACTGGGCTAGTCTCGCTACCTGAGTCCGCCTTTGAAGCAGGGAACACAGACTACAGTTCTGAGGGCGGTGCTCGGCCCCCAGACACTGAAGACACGACGAGTGTCGATCAGTGAGCGAGATAACCCGGGCGCACTGGGTGCACTTCTTGAAGCCGCTGGAAGGCTTCGATGTCATGGGCGGAAAAATCACGCCGGCGAAATCAAAGTCCGAAATGACGGAAAAAGAGCACCAAAAACTTTAGAGGGAGAAAATCTCGACCGAGGCCGAAAAGAGGCCTACCCCGACGACGAAAGAAAACTTATCGGGGCCAAAAGCTGGAAATACGGGGAGGATTGAAACGAAACCCGGTGGAGGGGTTCCGGAGCACTTCCCGAGTACAAGAAAAGCTTTTCCGAAGAAAAAAACACGTTCAACAATATGGACGCGCGAGGTCGACTCTCCGGGGCTCGACACGGCGAAAAATACGACCGTACCGAGTGCGGACAAAAGAAGACTGGCCGGCTCGAGCCGGTTTCGGGCGGGAAGACGGCCGCGCATGCGCGGTGCGCGCGGGCGCGCGAGGGCTAGCAAAGGACTTTGCTAGTGAAGATTCCGATTGGAGGGGCTGCCGTGGACGTCACCCATCAGTGAGAACAAGCAGCCTGCTTGTCCTCGGAGAAAATATATTACCTTAAACTACAAGGGAAAAATTCTCAATCGTCTCCTATTGAGTTACAAACATCTTCTGAATTTCTGGACGTATCCGGACTATTGGAGCAATCTCAGGAAGAAATTAAAACTCGTGCTACTTTAATAATATCCTTTGTCTTTATACAAGATAAAGAGGCTTTACTAAGATTGTATTTTAAGAATTTACAGCCTCAATTTATGGGAGATAAGATTTTGTTGTTCCCAGATATTTCTAAATGGACTCAGCAAAGGAGAAAGAAATTTCTGGAATTGAAGCAGAAAGCAGTGGAAATAGAAGCTACTTTTCAATTAAGGTTTCCATGCAAATGTTTAATTTTTTTCAAGAATAATAGATATATATTTTATGAACCTGAACAATTGTCTAGATTTTTACTTATGCATGGGAAAAAAGAACTGACCAAATAAATGTTGGAAATATAGTTAAGATGTAAATTTAGAAACCGCCTGCTCTAACTTAAATGTTAATTATTTCCACTTTAACCAACTTCCTTTGGTGATATTTGGATTCTCTCTAATTTGTGGACTGCTGAAAATCAATGTTTATATAAATTCCTTTTGGAATTTAAAAAATTGGAATAATTTACTTTAAAGTTGTTATTTAAAACATTGATGTATCATTCAAAGTGTGTTATCTTTGTTTAAAACAAAATTAATAAAGAAATTAAAATTAATTAAAAATCTTTTTCTTTGTGTAGCGGCCGCTGCTGCTCAACAGGAGAAGCAGCAGCGGCCGGAAATGGGGGCTGGCACTGCGTGCGGGACATGGGGCGGGGGGGAGCAAAAAAAAAAGGTGCCGGTACGCCGTACCGTTGCGTACCGGCACAAAAAAAGCACTGCCCTTACCTAATCTTTGTACAATACTAATTGTATCTGATAACATGGAATAATCATGTCATAACCAAACTCTGTAAGCCACATTGAGCCTGCAAATAGGTGGGAAAATGTGGGATACAAATGCAATAAATAAATAAATAAATAATATTACCAGCACTCATATAACTCCTGGCTCCTCCCTGACTCTGCCCCCAGACCACCTCTCCAATTAGTGTCGATGTTCAACAGCCTGCCTGGTTAAATCCTTTTGAAACTGGCCTGAACATGTATAGCCTGGGCAACCTCCTAAGTTGAAGTTGGAGTCAATGGATGAGTAGAAGTCAGTACTCAGCACCATATTCCTATTTTGGTAAAGGACTTGCTTTCAAGGCCCCATCCCTATGGGCTTTTCATACAGGCTTTTGGAGTACCAGAAACATAAGGTTTACCAGCTACCCTTCTTTCCTTTTGTCTCCCATTCGTTCTATATGAGCATGGAACGAAAGACAGGCGCGCGCGGCACCCTCCAGCGGCGTGCACCCAGGGCGGACCGCACCCACCGCCCCCCCTAGGAACGCCACTGAATTAAACTAACCTCGCCTCCGAAGTCCTAGACCATGGAGTGGAAAGAAAACTAAAAGGATTTTAGGACCCAGTAACCAGACAGATGGTAAGTACAAGTTACTAGTTGTTTATTTAAACCCAATTTGGGGTATGGAAAAAGTGATGTTCTTAACATATTAGGTTCTTCTGTAACATAAAAATACATTTATACATAAACTAATAACATAAAGTTTTCTAACAGGTGCAGCAGTATATCAACAGTGAAACCAACAGACAAGTATTAACTAAAGTATCTTATTTGTTCTCTCTCAATCTATAAATTTCCTTTATATTGTGTGTCTCAAGAATCAATTATTTTGAATTACTTTGTCTTTTAGGTGTGAACACCCAGATTCAGTCTCTACAACAGGTAAGTCAGATTAAACTGTGACCTTTCAGTGTCCTTTTGCATAGGAGTGAAGACTTATCTTTGGCCCTTCTTGGAGCTTCTTCGTTCTTCCCCTTGCTTGTATTTTGGAGCTCAGGATCTTCTCTTTCAGTACAGGAACCTACTGCCTCACCCTTTAAATTAAATCAACAAAAAAAACCCTTCCTTCCTGACTAACAGCAGGAACAGCACTAGCTGGGTTCAGGGATAACTGTGGCTTGCTAACTAACAAAATAAACAATAATTGTATAACCTTAAATAGTTTTTCTGTTCTTGTACTGAGTTCCCTAACTAAGGAAGGGCACTCTTTATTGGATCTTGTAGTCACACTGCTCTCAGCAACTTGGTCTCTCCAAACTCATGCAATCTTCCACTCTAGTGCACCAGCATGTGAATATACTGCAAGCCCAACCTTAAGCTTGGAGACCAGTTTTCCTAGTGGCTTAACTGGGATTAATCCACTTGCATAAACCTGTCTTACACAACATTGCACAGGGTCTCTCCACCACAGTCTTAACTGTAAAACTTTTAAACAGCACACAAAAAAAAAAAAAACAGTTTAGTTCTTTCTTTCTCTTGTTCAAATCCAACACCTTTCACCTTCAGCACACTTCACCTGCATTCAGTGTTTCAGCACTAAACAATGGCAGAGAAATTCCCTTTCAGATACTTAAACAGTACACACAAAAAACATCAGTTTTAGAACTTGCTTTCTCTGCTCAAATCCAACACTTTTCACCTTCAACTGTCTTCAGCTGCATTCAGGAATTCAAAGCTCACAGAAAAACTTACTTTCACATACTTTTCTGCCTAGAAATCCTGTCATGCACTCAGAGCTCTCTCAAACACAGCTTTCCTCTTCAGTGTCTTCAGCCCCTCCCTCCTCCACTTCCGGGCAAGCTGTTGCCAAGGGACACTGGGTCTCTGAGTCACCAGCTGACCTCTGCTGGCCAATAAGGTGTCAGAACACAGGGTATTTTCCTCATGGACACTAATTAACATTTTTTCACAATCTCCATTTTGGAAAATAACTTTCCATAGGAAATAATAGAAAAGTTATATTTTTAGACAAAAGCCCATAAAATTTCTATACAATCAGATCAAAATATCTTACAATCATTGGTGCCATCAAACTATACATACAGTGTAGTTTTTATATGTTTAAACACACATTTAAATATATTTACAGACTTTTATCATAAATCTGTCAAAACCTTTATAAAACTAGAAATGTTCACTCAAAAAACCCAAATCCAACACTCAGAGCTTTGGAGCAAGCCGCAGACAACGCAGCTCCATGTAGGAAGTGCAAAACTGCTTCTGGAGTCACAGCACTGGCCACCAACAATCTCTGGGAGCCCAGAGCCTCCCCCGGACCCCAGGTAAAAATTAAAAAAAATATATAACCCACCGGGTTACATTTCTCCCAAATCCCATGGCTGATGATGCCATCAGCAGCTGAGATGGAAAATGTGGAAAATGTAATAAAGCAGCAGCAGAGAGCCATTCTCTCTTCTCCATTCATAGATGGACACTGATTAGAAATTGGTGCTTCACATATTTACTTTGCATAAATGCAAAAGATGTAAACATTAAAGTAGAAATCATCCAAAGACCAAGAGAGGGCTCAGAGAGACAGAAAGACCACAAAAAGTGTGTTGTTAAAAAATCTCTTAGACTGTCTAGCTCCAGAGCTGAAAGAGCCTGCATAGTCGGAGACAAATAACAAAGAGAGGGCTCAGAAACACACAGGCAATGTTGTATCTATTTTCAGTAATCTCTCAGGCTCTGTCTCCAGACCCAAGAAAGAATGCATAGAGAAAAGGAATCCAAACAGAGTACAGACAGGGCATATAGGCAGAGGCAGGCAGGCAGACAGTCACCTACTACTGAGGCAGCCTGGGCAAAGAAGTCATATTTGTTAATTTGGTGTTTAATTTTTCAGTCCTGCAAGTGATGGAAGAATGCCATCTGGGTTTAATTACTCAAATGTCTAGCTTTTGCTAGACCAGAGGTTAGAAAGGTCAGAGAGAAGTAATTATTTACCACATCTGGATACCATTATGAGCAAGGCATACTGTAGTTTTAAAAGGATTAGATTGAATGCTGTTTAGAAGGAGATAGCTTAGATATAGATAATTCTAGATGATTTAGATTTTGTCTTATAAGGAATTCTGATTTCTGCTTATTTTAGAATATGTCTTATTCTGTGTAATTAATAAGTTCTATTTCTATGTAGAATATCTTTCCAATTCAGTGTTACATCTTTGACTGGCTTTTCAAGTGAGCTTTGTCTGCAGTTTAAAGAGGTCATCATCTGGTTTGAATTATCCACAGTCCTAGCGAGTTCTGTGTAGGAAGCTAGGTGAAAGAGGTCAGGACAAGTCAAGTCATCTCCTTGATGAATAGCTAAATGAAGGACTGGTTTTCTGAAAGTAATAACAAATCATGTATGTGTGCTATTAAGCAAGACTGGCCCCTTGGCCCTTGACCCCTTAATGAATGCCAGAGTCCAGTTAGCAGTTAGTATGAAGTTAGCTGGGAATATAAGAATTTAATAATAATAAAATGCAAGAGATAGGTGCCACATTGTCTAGTGTGAGAGGCCCCAGGTCATAGGTCAGTTTAGGAAATATCTGAAACCTATGTAACTGATATTTTGGAGTAAATGTATAGAGATAATTAGTTCAAGGCAGGGTAATCAATCTATTCTTTACCATCTGGTGAGAAAGGGGGGCTAGAGAGGTGTAGGACCCTATATAACTGGGAGCAGAAGCAGCTTACGTTAGAAGAGAGACAACAGAAGAAGAGAAGGAGCTGAGACAGAAGCCACAAGACACAGAGAGCTGAGAAAGAGAAGAAGAGACCTAGTGCTGATGTCCTACTTTGTTTGCTGGCAAATAAAGAAGACTTCTCTCTCATTCTGGTGTGTGGTGTTTGACTTCTGAAGTACCACAGATTCTGCTAACAATAGTGGTAATTCCTGCAACACTACCATTGCTGCTACTTTTCATTTCTAAAGCACTACCAGGCATACACAGCACTGTACAGAAACATACATGAGAGACAGTCTCTGTTGTTCCATAGAACTTAGAATCTAGTTTGATTGAATCATAATGCTCAGGAGAGGTGGACATGGAAATGGTTGCAGAAGCAGAGGAGGGAAATCAGTTGATACTAATGAGAGATCTAGGGTCAGCAGCAGCACTAGTACAAAGCAACAGAAAGGATGGTCTTCAATCTCCAAACCGAGGAGAGATTTCTTTAAGAGGAGAACAGCTGTGGCTTCCAGTAACATAGAAACATAGTAGATGACCTGCACGGTCCATCCAGTCTGCCCAACAAGATAAACTCATATGTGCTACTTTTTGTGTATACCCTACCTTGATTTGTACCTGTCCTCTTCAGGGCACAGACCGTATAAGTATGCCCAGCACTATCCCCGCCTCCCAACCACCAGCCCCGCCTCCCACCACTGGCTCTGGCACAGACCGTATAAGTCTGCCCAGCACTATCCCCTCCTCCCAACCACCAGTCCCGCCTCCCACCACCGGTTCTGGCACAGACTGTATAAGTCTGCCCAGCACTAGCCCCACCTCCCACCACCGGCTCTGCCACCCAATCTCGGCTAAGCTCCTGAGGATCCATTCCTTCTGAACAGGATTCCTTTATGTTTATCCCACGCATGTTTGAATTCTGTTACTGTTTTCATTTCCACCACCTCCCGCGGGAGGGAATTCCAAGCATCCACCACTCTCTCCGTGAAAAAATACTTCCTGACATTTTTCTTGAGTCTGCCCCCCTTCAATCTCATTTCATGTCCTCTCGTTCTACCGCCTTCGCATCTCCGGAAAAGGTTCGTTTGCGGATTAATACCTTTCAAATATTTGAACGTCTGTATCATATCACCCCTGTTTCTCCTTTCCTCCAGAGTATACATGTTTAGGTCAGCAAGTCTCTCCTCATACGTCTTGTAACGCAAATCCCATACCATTCTCGTAGCTTTTCTTTGCACCGCTTCAATTCTTTTTACATCCTTAGCAAGATACGGCCTCCAAAATTGAACACAATACTCCAGGTGGGGCCTCACCAATGACTTATACAGGGGCATCAACACCCCCTTTCTTCTGCTGGTCACACCTCTCTCTATACAGCCTAACAACCTTCTAGCTATGGCCACCGCCTTGTCACACTGTTTCATCGCCTTCAAATCCACAGATACTATCACCCCAAGATCCCTCTCCCTGTCCGTACCTATCAGACACTCACCATCTAACACATACGTCTCCCATGGATTTCTACACCCTAAGTGCATCACTTTGCATTTCTTCGCATTGAATTTTAATTGCCAAACCTTAGACCATCCTTCTAGCTTCCTCAGATCCTTTTTCATGTTTTCCACTCCCTCCCGGGTGTCCACTCTGTTACAGATCTTAGTATCATCCGCAAATAGGCAAACTTTACCTTCTAACCCTTCGGCAATGTCACTCACAAATATATTGAACAGAATTGGCCCCAGCACCGATCCTTGAGGCACTCCACTACTCACCTTTCCCTCCTCCGAGCGAATTCCATTCACCACCACCCTCTGGCGTCTGTCCGTCAACCAGTTCCTAATCCAGTTCACCACTTCGGGTTCTATCTTCAGCCCATCCAGTTTATTTAATAGCCTCCTGTGGGGAACTGTGTCAAATGCTGAAATCTAAGTAGATTATGTCTATAGCTCGTCCCTGATTCAATTCTCCTGTCACCCAATCAAAGAATTCAATGAGATTCGTTTGGCACGATTTCCCTTTGGTAAAACCATGTTGTCTCGGATCTTGCAACTTATTGGCTTCCAGGAAATTCACTATCCTTTCTTTCAGCATCGCTTCCATTACTTTTCCAATAACCGAAGTGAGGCTTACCGGCCTGTAGTTTCCAGCTTCTTCCCTTTCACCACTTTTGTGAAGAGGGACCACATCCGCCGTTCTCCAATCCCTCAGAACCTCTCCCGTCTGCAAGGATATATTAAACAAATCTTTAAGAGGACCCGCCAGAACCTCTCTGAGCTCCCTCAATATCCTGGGGTGGATCCCGTCTGGTCCCCTGGCTTTGTCCACCTTTAGCTTTTCAAGTTGTTCATACACATTCTCTTCCATGAACGGTGCTCTATCCACTTCATTCTCATTTGTAATTGAGAATTAGATTGGTGAAATACCAGTTGTCTTCTCCCATCTTCTCAAAAAGAGCAAAAGAAGACAAAGGTAGTACAGGATGGGGGGGGGGGGGGGGGGGGGGGGTGGAGGGTGCAGATGGAAGAGAGCAGGAGACCAGCAACAGGAAAAGCCATTGCCAACAGGGTAAAGTAAAAGGCATACCATGTTCTCTGCTGAGAGGTGTATGGCATGGGTTTTGGCAGATACAGAATCTAATGAATCCTCATATAAGGGATTTTTAAAATCAGATATTGAAAGTTTTGTAACCGAGAAGTGTCTTGAAAATCTAGTTGTTGGTGTGCTAAGTAGTGATGAGGTAAGAATTGATACTTCCAGGACCAATAGCATCCCACAGGTACAGCCAACAATGGAATGTATGAATTATGCCCCTGGCCTTTCACCTTTTGTTCTGCCCTGAGCTCTGGTATCAGCAATAGCAATCCCAAGGAAGTTCTGTAAAATATCAGAGGTGTGTGGAGGCATTTTAAAGTGCCTGAGGATTCACATAAGATAGAATTACTGTGCTGTCAGAAGACCATTAGTAGAGGAAAGCTAATGGGCAATCTTTTGAATAGTGGCAAAACAACACACTTTCAAATTAGGTTCAGGGGAGGGTTCTGATACTATAGCTTGTGAAGCAGAAGCAGCAGGATCAAACATATAAACGGCGAGTGACCGACTCACTCGCAAATGCACAGTCGAGACTTCCCTCTCTGTCCCGCCCCCGCGTCAATCCATGATGACGGGGGCGGGACAGAGAGGGAAACTGCGCAAAGCCGCCGAGGTCACTACCGCTCCCCCCCGCCCGAGGTCGCCGCTGCCGCTACCGCTCCCCCCAACCGGTGTCGCCGCCGCCAGCCCTCCACCCGGCCCAGGCCCTCTCTCCGCTACTGAACTTATATCCATTCGCCGGAACGCAGCACGCATATCAGCTGAGCTGCCGTCCGCCTTCCTTCCCTGCCTGTGCCCCGCCCTCGCTGATGTTACGTCACACGAGGGTGGGACACAGGCAGAGAAGGAAGGCCGACGGCAGCTCAGCTGATCTGCCCTGCTGCGTTCCGGCGAATGGATGTAAGTTCAGTAGCGGAGAGAGGGCCTGGGCCGGGTGGAGGGCTGGCGGCAGCGACTCCGGGGGTGGGGGGGGGAACGGGAACGGTGGCGACCACACAGGGGGGCCAGCGTCGGTGACCACATGGGGGGGGGTAGCGTCGACCTCCGAAAACCCCAATACCAGCCCGTTTTAACGGGCTCAACGGCTAGTAACTAAATAAAAGAGGAAATCCATTTCCCAAAACTGGACCCCCAACCTCTTCCCCCAGTGAGGTGATAAGAGAAGAATCCGAATACCCATCTAAGCAAGACCGTGAAGGACACAGAGTGATGCTGAGCTTTACTGGCCTGGGTAAAGTGGCAAGCAGTATTGAAGGTCGTAAGAGAAACCACTTAGAGGTGGAGGTGCACTTGATCCCTACAATTATCGATTCAGGGTAGAGCAGAGAAGGAGAAGGGAGAGTAGGCTCTTTCCAAGCAGTCAAGCAGCATTGAAGGTACATCAAGGAAAAGATTGGTTTAGATGACCAGACCCTGCAGGTGGTTGAGAACATGTGGGTCAATAGTCAAAGCTATTTATCCAAACAATGGCCACTGTTATCTGGATAAATGACTTAAACCAGTGCTGGCTGTGTATATTCAGTGGCACTATCCAGATAGTCTGTACAGATATTCAGTGGCACTATCTTAGACCTATCCGGATAGTGCTGGGATAATGCATGGGCAGAGCCAATAATTATCTGGAAAGCAGCAATAGTTAGATCACTATCCAGATAATTACCCTGATAAAATTTGGACAGTAGAATTGCTCTCATAACCTTACCTGGTTAGCTATCTAGATAGGAGGCTAATTTGCTGCCATATGGAAAGCAATGGCACTGACCCACCTCATGGATATTCAGTCTTGGCTGCAATCTGGACACCAGGGCTAAATATCTGTGTTTTATTTAGTCACTGCAGCTGGCATTTAAAAACAATGCTGACCAAGGTGGCTGAATATTGATCCAATGGGTTTAAGAGGCTATTGTATCTCTTAACCAGCTTGCTCCTGCCTGCCTGCTTGCCTGCTAGCCAATCAAACCAACCTCCAAAGTGCTACAGCCTGCTCCAGTCCTGTCGCCTGCTTCAGCTTGTTCCTGCCTGCTTGCCTGCTAGCCAATTAAACCAACCTCCAAATTGCAACAGCCTGCTCCAGTCCTGTCGCCTGCTCATGTTCCAGCCCATCCGTTCCAGTTTACTTCATTCCGTCTGCTCTAGCTGACTCCAGTCCTGCTCCTGCCTGCCTCCCTGTTAACCCACCAACCTGCCTGCCTGCTTGCTAGCTTGTCAGCCATTGGCTTACTTGCCTGCCAACTTGTCCTGCTGACTCAAGTCCTGCTCCTGCCTGCCTGCTCCCCTGCTAACCCACCAACCTGCCTGCCTGCCTGCCAGCTTCTCAGCCATTGACGTACTAGCCTGCCAGCTTGTCAACCACTGACTTACCCGCTCTCCAGTCCATCAACTCCAAGCCTCCAGCTTTTCAGCTCCTTCTATCTGCTCCACATCTCAGTCACTACACATACACCTGTTACACCTCAATCTCTACTCATGGCCCCTATCCACATTCTCTTCCTTGCCCTGTCCCTTCCTAATCTTATCCCCCACCCCCCACCGCTGCCTACCGCTGGAACTCATTGCCCACCCAGGTCCCCTCCCATCCTGCCTGCCACGGCAATACCCTACTCACCCCCTTCCCCCACCACCTCACCATCTCTCTTGTCCCCCTCCTCCCTCCTAGCTCTTAACCTTAATCACCTCCTTCCTGCCATTAACCCATCACCATTCCTCCTAAGTGCACCCCATCTTCGTCGTCTTCGTCGTCCATCCTCCCCCACCCTCCTCCGTACTCTCTTGCTCCTCCTCTTGCTATCCGCTGGTGACATTAATCCTAATCCAGGCCCCCCTCACCTGTCCTCCTCCTATCCAAGCAAACGATTCCGTAATGTCTCCAATCTCGTCTCTATCCCCCTCCTCCCCCCCCCTTCCCTCCCCTTCTCTTGTGCCCTCTGGAATGCCCACTCGGTCTGCAACAAACTGCCCTTCATCCACGATCTCTTCATCTCTCGTTCCCTTCAACTGCTCGCCCTAACTGAAACCTAGCTCTCCCCGGACGACTCGGCCTCAGTCGCGGCCCTTTGCCATGGAGGCTATCTCTTCTCCCACACTCCCCGCCCAGTTGGCCGTGGTGGAGGCGTCGGGCTACTACTTTCGCCCTCCTGTAGTTTCCAACCCCTCCTCCTACCGCAGTCTCACTGCTTCTCATCCTTTGAAGCACACTCCATCCGGCTATTCTACCCATTGCCACTCAGAGTGGCAGTCATTTACCGCCCCCCTAATAAATCTCTCTCTTCCTTCCTCACCGATTTCGATGCCTGGCTTTCCGTGTTTCTTGAACCCTCATCTCCGTCACTCATTCTCGGAGACTTTAACATACACGTTGATGACCAATCCGACCCTCGCGCGTCTCAATTCCTCACTCTAACATCCTCCTTCAACCTCCAGCTATGCTCCACCGCCTCGACTCACAGAGACGGCCACTGTCTTGACCTCATTCTCTCCTCCTCCGGCTCCCCCTCCAATTTCCACACTTCAGCTTTTCCTATCTCGGATCATCACCTGATCACCTTCTTCACTTCTTCACACCCCACCTCAGCCCCGTCCAACTCTAACCACTACCTCCAGGAATCTCCAGGCTATTGACCCTCCCATCTTATCCTCTTGTATCTCCAATCTCCTCCCCTCCATCTTGTCCTCTGAGTCTGTCGACAAGGCTGTCTCCGCATACAATACCACTCTCTCCTCTGCTCTGGACACCCTCGCTCCATCCATCTCCCGTCCCACAAAGCGTACTAATCCCCAGCCTTGGCTGACCCCTTGCATCCGCTACCTTCGTTCCTGCACCCGATCTGCCGAACGCCTCTGGAGGAAATCTCGCACCCATTCAGATTTCCTTCACTACAAATTCATGCTATCCTCCCTCCACTCTTCCCTATTCCTTGCCAAACAGGACTATTACACCCAACTGACCAATTCTCTCAGCTCCAACCCCCGTCGTCTCTTCGCCACCCTAAACTCCCTCCTCAAAGTGCCCTCCGCTCCTACCCCCCCCCCCCCCTCACTCTCCCCTCAATCACTGGCCGATTACTTCCGCGACAAGGTGCAAAAGATCAACCTTGAGTTCACTACCAAAACATCTCCTCCTTTTCACCCTTTAACCCTCGACCAACCAAGCCAGGCCTCTTTCTCCTCCTTTCCAGACATCACCGAGGAGGAAACCGCTCGCCTTCTTTCCTGCTTGAAAAGTACCACCTGTTCCTCTGATCCCATCCCCACCAACTTACTTAACACCATCTCTCATACTGTCACCCCGTCCATCTGTCATATCCTCAACCTCTCTCTCTCCACTGCAACTGTCCCTGACACCTTCAAGCACGCCGTAGTCACACCTCTCCTCAAAAAACCATCACTTGACCCTACCTGTCCCTCCAACTACCGCCCCATTTCCCTCCTACCCTTCCTCTCCAAAATACTTGAGCGTGCCGTTCACAGCCGCTGCCTTGATTTTCTCTCCTCGCATGCCATCCTTGATCCACTTCAATCCGGTTTTCGCCCTCTACACTCGACAGAAACAGCACTCTCTAAAGTCTGTAATGACCTGTTCCTTGCCAAATCCAGAGGCCACTACTCCATCCTCATCCTCCTCGATCTATCCGCCGCTTTTGACACTGTCAATCATGATCTACTCCTTGCCACACTGTCCTCATTCGGGTTCCAGGGCTCTGTCCTCTCCTGGTTCTCCTCCTATCTCTCCCACCGCACCTTCAGAGTTCACTCCCATGGATCCTCCTCCACCCCCATCCCGCTATCTGTTGGTGTTCCCCAGGGATCTGTCCTTGGACCCCTTCTCTTCTCAGTCTACACCTCTTCCCTGGGTTCCCTCATCTCATCTCATGGCTTCCAGTACCATCTCTATGCAGACGACACCCAGCTGTATCTCTCCACACCAGACATCACTGCGGAGACCCAGGCAAAGGTATCGGCCTGCTTAACTGACATTGCTACATGGATGTCCAACCGCCACCTGAAACTGAACATGTCCAAGATTGAGCTCATCGTCTTTCCACCAAAACCCACTTCTCCTCTTCCTCCACTTTCTATCTCAGTGGATAACACCCTCATCCTCCCCGTCTCATCTGCCCGCAACCTCGGAGTCATCTTCGACTCCTCCCTCTCCTTCTCGGCACACATCCAGCAGATAGCCAAGACCTGTCGCTTCTTCCTCTTCAACATCAGCAAAATTCGCCCTTTCCTCTCAGAACACACCACCCGAACTCTCGTCCACGCTCTCATTACCTCCCGACTTGACTACTGCAACTTACTCCTCACCGGACTCCCACTTAGCCATCTATCCCCCCTTCAATCTGTTCAGAACTCTGCTGCACGTCTTATATTCTGCCAGAACCGATATACTCATATCACCCCTCTTCTCAGGTCACTTCACTGGCTTCCAATCCGTTACCACATTCAGTTCAAGCTCCTCCTTCTTACCTACAAATGTACTCAATCTGCTGCCCCTCACTACCTCTCTACCCTCATCTCCCCTTATGTTTCCACCCGAAACCTCCGTTCACAGGACAAATCCCTCCTCTCAGTACCCTTCTCCACCACTGCCAACTCCAGGCTCCGCCCATTCTGCCTCACCTCACCCTATGCCTGGAACAACCTTCCTGAGCCCCTACGTCAAGCCCCCTCCCTGCCCATCTTCAAGTCTCTGCTTAAAACCCACCTCTTCAATGCTGCCTTCGGCACCTAACTCTTACCTTCAGGATATCTGGACTGCCCCAAATTGACTGCCCCCATCGTATCGTCTACTCACTTGTCCTTTAGATTGTAAGCTCTTTGAGCAGGGCCTGTCCTTTTATGTTAAATTGTACAGCGTTGCGTAACCCTAGCAGCGCTATAGAAATGTTAAGTAGTAGTAGTAGTAGTTAACCCCTAACTACCAAGTACATTCTAGGACAGCTTTTAGTAAGAGGGTGATCCTCAGCCTGTATAACCAGCTCCATGTCTAACTACAAGCACAGCTGGCCAAGGCAGAAGGTACTCATGTGTATTTTACTAGTGATACCCCTATGTGTCTAGTGTGCCAACAGTCTAGGAGGAAATATGTTTTCACTCATTGATTAGTTAAGCTCTGAAACTCGTTACCAGAGGATGTGGTAACAGCAGTTAGTGTATCTGGGTTTAAAAAAGATTTGAACAAGTTCCTGGAGGAAAAGTCCATAGTCTACTATTAGGATAGACATGGAGAAGCCACTGCTTGCCCTGGGATTGATAGCTTGGAGTATTACTACTATTTAGGTTTCTGCCAGGTCCTTGTGACCTGGATTGGCCATTGTTGGAAACAGGATACTGGGCTAGATGGACAATTGGTCTGACCCAGTGTGTCTACTCTTAATGTTCTTATGTTCTAAGCATGACTCAGATCATAGAGGCCCTGAAGCCCTTAAAGGATGTCATGGAGGAACTTAGGTGCTGAGGGACTCTTTGAAGCTAAATGTGGAAAATAGGTTGAAACCCCTCACCAAAGAGCATGCTTACAAGCTAGCCACCCTGTGTGACCCACAGCTGAAAGGACAGTCATCCTCCAGTGTAACACACTGATGTACTAGAGGGATAAGTTGATGATTCAAGTAGAGGAAAAGAAGCACCAGAGACAGAGGGGCAGTCGAGATGGAGCAGGTGAAAGAGCAAGACATGTTGTCAAGCATTAGTGGCTGCATGAGCTGCACCCTGCCAGCTCCCACTTGCTCCCCCATCTTTATCTGCCAGTCCACCATGTGCACTTTCTTGACACAGGCTAAAGCTACAGCAGTAGCAGTAAAGATCAGTATTAGTCTGCTGCAAATGAGACCCCTGAACTAAATTCTGTGATTTGGTACCTTGCAGAATGCAGAGCCCATCGAAGGAATGGCCATAGACTGTTGGCACACTAGACACATGTAGTGGGCTTAGAGATTTTGCTTGGCAGTTATCTCTATTGCCTCTACCAGTGTCTGGGGTGTGAATTTTTGACTTGTACAAGTCTTCAGTTTCTAGAACCAGGGCTGATCCTTCTGCCTAGTAATAGCAGTAGGAAGAGATACCCCTATGGAGGGAACCTGAGGGGCTATTTTTTTCTGTCCTTATCTTCCTGGTTTTTTGTTTTTGCAAACTGAAATGCTTCCACAGAGTTGTCAAGGAACTTCTTTGAAGATTCTATTAGATCATTTAGAACCGGGGATGTAGCCAGACACCCAATTTTGGTTGGGCTTGGGCCCAAGATGGGTGGGCAGAAGAACTCCGCCTTGTCCCACAAGTAATTTGGTCTCTCTCTCTCTCTCTCTTGCCTGCATGCCATATGGTCTAACAAACATCCCCCTCCCCCGCATAGCTTTTAAATAGCAGATTTTCACTGGCAACGAGCAGCAACTAATACACAGTGCTCATGTTGGCCCCACAGCCTTCCCTCTGATGCAACTTCCTGTTTGTGCATAAGCAGGAATACATCAGAGGGAAGGCTGCAGGGCCGGTGCAAACAGTATGTATCAGTCGCTGCTTGTAGCAGGCAAAGATCTGCTATTTAAAAGGTATGCAGGAGGGACTGTTGGGAGTTATCAGCTGGTGGGGCTTGGGAATCCCTGCCAGCCACATTAGAGATGTGCTGCTATTGGGTGGGCCTGAACCCAAACTGGGCCCACCCGGGCCCACCCTTGGCTATGCCACTGTTTAGAACATCATTAAGTATAACCAATGCTATACAATATTCCATGTTATGTAATTTGTCAAGGCGGTATTTATGCACTGGATCATTGTCTTCATCTACTTATTGGTAGAATATTGCAAAGAACAAGTCACAGTTGCCTGAACTCCACTCCCCATTAACTTCTGCTTTCAAGGTATTCAAAATGAAGACCTGCAGCCAAATCTGGCATATTAGTCAAGAATATATGATCTGTCAATAACAACAAATTGTGTGGGACAGCAATGGTGTTTTAAGATCATCTTATCCCAGACCTGGTTAGAGCTGTGGTATAATGTGAGTGGCCTCCCTTGTACAATTACCCTTGCAGGAAGCCAAACATGTGCTCCCCAAATGGATCTGGTGGAAATCTAGAAAATTAAAAAAGGAGAAGGCAAAACCCCTATGAAGGTATTGAACAAATCCACAAAAAGAAGGGGTGGACCAAGGATATCAAAAAAGAAGCACCAGAGACTGTCAAATTTTTTAAAATAAAAATATAAATAAGAACAATACACAAAAATATATCCACCAGAGGATATAAATTGCAGCACACAAATACAATAGATTCAATGAGTCGACACAGAACTTTGTTTTGGCAGGAGTCACCTGCTTCAGGAGTCACAAAATCTGATCGGCAAGGTGCTGAGGCTAATGTGCTGTGAACACCCTCAATAGTGGCAATTATAATCCAAATAAGAATAGCAACATGGCTGGCAAAACCAAATCATATAACAGCGACTCATAGGCAATGTTCACGCCAGCCCCAAAGCTTTCCCTCTGACGTGGTCCTGCTTATGTGGAAACAGAAAGTCGCTTCAGAGGGAAAGCTCTGGGGTTGGTGCGAGTATTGCAGCACACTGAGCAGAAGGTTTCAATGTATCATCGACGACACCTAGATCCCTTTCTTAGTCGGTGACTCCTAACATGAAACCCTGCATGATATAGCTATAATTCGGGTTCCTCTTTCCCACATGCATCACTTTGCACTTGCTCACATTAAACATCATCTGCCATTTAGACGCCCAGTCTCGTAAGGTCCTTTTGTAATTTTTCACAATCCTCCCGTGATTTAACTACTTTGAATAACTTTGTGTCCTCAGCAAATTTAATTACCTCACTAATTACTCCCTTCTCTAGGTCATTTATAAATATGTTAAAAAGCAGCAGTCCCAGCACAGACCCCTGGGGAACCCCACTAACTACCCTTCTCCATTGAGAATACTGACCATTTAACCCTACTCTCTGTTTTCTATCTTTTAACCAGTTTTTAATCCACAATAGAACACTACCTCCTATCCCATGACTCTCCAATTTCCTCTGGAGTCTTTCATGAGGTACTTTGTCAAACGACTTCTGAAAATCCAGATACACACTATCAACTGGCTCACCTTTATCCACATGTTTGTTCACCCCTTCAAAGAAATGTAATAGATTGGTAAGGCACGATTTCCCTTCACTAAATCCATGTTGGCTTTGTCTCATTAATCCATGCTTTTGAATATGCTCTGTAATTCTGTTCTTTATAATAGTCTCTATCATTTTGCCCGGCACCAACGTAAGACTCACCGATCTATAATTTCTCGGAGCAGGAGCAGTGACAGATTGAGGGAGAAGCAGATGCAGGAAGTTAAGGGGGCGGGGGCAGTGACCTTGCCCTGGACCTGGCTCTGTCTCTCAGCAGCCCTGGGGTCTATTGTGTATCAAGAAGGGTTTTTTCAGAAATCCAGGACTGGCAGTTCTGCATAAAAAGTTCTAAAAAAAATTCTAGCCATTTTTCAATCAATCAATCAATCAATCAATCAATTTATTTATTTATTTATTTTTTTTTCAATTTCATACTACCTATAACTAAGTGGTTTACAAGATAATATTCACATTATTCAAAAGACAAAATAACTTCTGTTTTTTTGCCACATTCAAAGAAGGTCCATGTGCAATATCGCAACATCTCCCTCCGCGGGTGTAGCCGGGGTGTCAGTCAGCCCATGATAATCCTGAGAAATGACTCTACTCCGCATTTTCTGTGTGATCTTTCTTTAATATCTTGAAATCATGTCCATGAACAACACAAAACTCTGACACTTACTTCCAGGATCAGTCTTTTCAGGGCCCCGAGCACTTATCTTTTAAATTCATATAGGCCCCTACCTAGGGGACCTCCCAGCAGAAGGTGTTCGGTACAGCTTTCTTGCCTTATCTGTTCTTGAACCTGTATATCTTGTGCTTACGCTGCCTCCCCAATGGTTAATGCAGTCTTTTGCAGAGAATTCCTTCACAAGGACAAAGCGTGCTCCTATATTGACCCAAAGTTCATTCACATACTGAAATAAAGTTCATACTGGAACAAAGTTCATTTATCTACTAGAATAAAGTTCATGCTGGAATAAAGCTCATTTATATATGACAGTTTCTGTTTTTGGCTCAAGCCCTTTGTTCCTTCACCTCTTTGTATGTTTAGAGATTGAAGGGACCCCCTCCCTTTACCATACCAGTAACAAACACCTGGTATCCACCCACTTGGGTCAGTCTTGAGCACTTTATCCAGCTTCCCTTACCCTTCCTGAAACAAATTTCAGTCTTTGCAGTGAGCCCTGAGCCGGTTTAAACACTTCAAACTCAAGGGCTCTTTTCTGAGAATCTACTTCCACATCTGTACCAGGTTAGAGAGCAAGGTTGTTATAAATCCTTTCAGCTTATCCCCCTTTACCTTGGCCAGGGCTGAAACATCCATAGGCTCCGGCTCAGCAGCTTCTCCTGGGAGACCTCAGGAACTCCCTCTAAAGGCTGCCATTCCATTGGTTCCTCCCCTTGTATCTCCCCCAGCTGCTTCAAATCCTACGGACCTGGCCCCCTGAGCAGGTCATGACTCCCCCCTCTCTAGGAGCTTGGGAATGGTAGCGCATACTGCCCTCCTTAGCGGGGTCAGGTGTTCTATCCCGGGGCAGCTGGGAGTTGTAGTCCTCTTGGTTCTCATTGGAATGGAAAGTAGAGAGCTGCACGGGAACGGGGTTCACGGGAATCCCGTAGAACCCGTGGAATTCCCGCAGGGACGGAAGCAGGTCCTACGGGGTTCCCGCGGGGATGGAAGCAGTTCTGCAGGGTTCCCGTGGAAGTGTAAGCTGCACTGCATCAGCCTCTCATCTACCGAGTACCTTGAGTGCTGTCTCCTCCTCCTCCTCTTCCTCCTTGCTTTAACAGCACAAATGTGGAAAGTCTTCCAATAAGGAGGTGGTAGAGACACAAATGATGATGGAATTCAAAAAGGCGTGGGATGAACACAGAGGATCTCTAATTGGAAAATGGAAGTTATAAAAATCCTAACCTTAAATGGCTGCATGTGTGTGGATGTGTGAAGTGACGCTTAGATGGCGACTCTGGCTGTGATTAACTAGGGCTGATACCAGGCAGACTTGTATGGTCTGTGTCTAATATATGGCAGTCTGGTTTAGGATGGGCTAGAAAGGGCTTAGACAGCAACTTCAGTGGCTGGAACAAAAGGACAGTGGTGGACAGATTTTTACGGTCTGTATCCCACAAATGAGAAGATGAATAGACTGGAGTGGGCTTCAGCGAGAACTCCAGCAGCTAGAACATAAGTATAGGGCCAGATAGACTTCTATGGTCTATGTTCCAGAAACACGAAAGAAAGTATATAATATCACACTCATTGATTTAATCATGAATTGATAATGAGTGTGACTATTGGGCAGACTGGATGGACCGTTCAGGTCTTTATTTGCTGTCACTTACTATGTTAAAATTAATCCTCTTTGCTCCCAGGCTGAGGCGCAGACCTCAGCTCTGACACAGGCAAGAGCATCGGATGTCACCTGACCTACTGGCGCGTGCATGTGTTGACCTCTCAGCACACACTGCCAGAAATCAGAGACAAATCTTACATGTGCACACCAGAGTGTTCTAAGTTTCAGCTTCCATTCCTTCCTTGCCTACAGTGATATGGCTCAAATCCAGAGACAGACTGAGGGAGCTGACCAGAATTTTCTTTTATGTAACATTAAATTCTTGCGGGGATGGGTGGGGATGGGTTAAATTCTTGTGGGGACGGGATGGGATGGATTAAATTTTTGCGGGGATGGGTAAGATTCCAGTGGGGACAGGTGGGGATGGATGAGATTCTAGCAGGGACGGGCGGGGATGGGTAAGATTTCTGTCCCCGTGCAACTCTCTAATGGAAAGGCCTACCCTGTCAGACAGAAGCGTGCAACCTTCCTCGGGGAAGCTGGGATTTGTAGTCCCTTGAGTTCTTAGGATACTGTTTGCCCTTCCGAGGCCCTTGCCTAAAGGTTTTCTTGCCCGTTCTGCTGGACTCTTCACAGCAACCATCCATTGTTTTACTTTTCTCATGTACATGTTCAGTTGGTCATTCAAAACATCCCCCCATGAAACTGTTGCGAAAAAAATTGGACATTATCTGCATAAAAGTGATAACAAATATCCAGATCCCAGAAAACTTAACCCAATGATGCCAATAAGTTAAACAGTAATGCGGACAATACCAATCCTTGAGGCACATCACAGTCAACTGCAGCTGAGGCTGAAACCTGAGAACCACTCCGAACAATCATAGATCTCCCCTTCAAATATGAAATAAACCATTGAAGAACCTGTCCAGTTATTCATAAATCTTTTAGTGTGTGAATCAACAGATCTAAATCTACAGAGACAAGCCAAAAAATGTTTTATTATCCATATTTCTCTTTAAATAATCAACAGTCTCAACACTATGTACCCTTCTAAATCCAGAACCAGTCGGCATTACTCTATTTACCATTAACTTTCTCTTACTTCATGTACAATTTCTCATTCATAATAGATTTTATAAATGTTAAACATCCATAGCTATCCCGGTATGTTTATAATATTGTATTGTAAAATTGGATTCTTACAACATATTACTTTCTTATGCATTATTCTTTGTTATGTATCCTATACTGTTTATTGTAAGCCACATTGAATTCAGACTTGTTTGGGATAATGTGGGATAGAAATGTCACAAATAAATAAATAAATAAATATTGTGACCCAAACATGTATGATTTTTTTTTTGTTACATTTGTACCCCGCGCTTTCCCACTCATGGCAGGCTCAATGCGGCTTACATGGGGCAATGGAGGGCTAAGTGACTTGCCCAGAGTCACAAGGAGCTGATCCAAAATCTTTGGGTTTTTTTGTGAGTCTGAGATCATAGCTAACTGCCCAAGATAGTATAGTGAACAAAAACTGCTTTAGTAATGAGCTCTCTTTTAATGAGACCATCCTAAAAGTACTTTTGCATTATTAGCTTTTTATGGGTCAGATTCTACATATGGCGCCTGACAAATCCACACAGAAAAGTATACTGGGAGAAACTGAAAGAAGCCAAGAGAGAGATACATCTAGCGAAAGCAGAGGCAGAAGAGCAAATGGCTAGAAATGCAAGGAAGGGAGACAATTTTTTTTTTTTTAGGTATATTAGTGAAAGAAGGAAGGCTGGAAATGAAACTATGAGGTTGAAAGATGCTGTGGACAGCTTTATGGAGAGCGATGAAAAAGTGAGCGTGGTAAACAAATACTTTTCTTCTGTGTTCACGGAAGAAAATCCTGGAGAAGGACCACGATCAGCTGGTAAAGGCACATATAAGGATAGATATCACACCATTCACAGACGAAAGTGTTTATGAACAACTTGAAAGATTGAAAGTGGACAAAGCCATAGGACCGGATGGGATCCATCCCAGGATATTGAGGGAGCTTACAGAGATTCCGGTGGGTTCTCTTAAAGATTTGTTTAATAAATCCTTGGAGATGGGAGAGGTTCCGTGGGATTGGAGAAGAACGGATGTAGTCCCTCTTCACAAAAGTGACGACAGAGAAGAAGTGGGAAACTACAGACTGGTAAGCCTCACTTTGGTTATTGGAAAAGTAATGGAAGTGTTGCTGAAGGAAAGGATTGAGTTACAAGATCTGAGGCAACATGGTATTACCAAAGGTAAATCGTGATTGAATTCTTTGACTGGATGACCAGAGAATTGGATTGAGGGTGAGCGCTAGATATGGCTTATTAAGCCAATTAAGTTATGCACGTTATTATAGAATATGTTTGGATTTTGGTGCGAAACACTAGGAGCGATATATAGAATCTGGCAGTATGTAGTCACATAGGCTCAGATTTTATATTTGGTGCCCAAAAAATTGGCGCAGATGGAAAACATGACTATGTATATTCTACACATTGTGACTAAATTTAGGCACAGTTTACAGAATAGGCATAGCGCTATCCATGTGGCTACAATTTAGGCACAGTCATTTACACCAATGAAAACCTGTTGTAAATGCCCATGCCTAACTTTAGGTGTGGAACAGGTTATTCTATAACACTGTGCGTAAAGTTTAGGAACACCCATGACCTGCCCATGCTCCACCCATGGCCATTCTCCCTTTTGAGATCGACATGGTAGAATTTACACGGGCTACTTTATAGAATACACTTAGCGAGTAATGTGTATAAATTGTAATTAGTGCCAATTAGTGCCAATGATTGCTTGATAACATCCAATTATCGGCACTGATTAGCTTGTTAACCAATTAAGTTGTGCGCACAAATCAGAATATGCTCAGATTTGCATTCACATCTCAAGTCGCACTATATGGAATTTGGGGGATACTACTACTACTATTTAGCATTTCTATAGCGCTACAAGGCATACGCAGCGCTGCACAAACATAGAAGAAAGACAGTCCCTGCTCAAAGAGCTTACAATCTAATAGACAAAAAATAAAGTAATAAAATGAACTAATTTAGTGTGGGGAGTGGAAGAGTAGCCTACTGGTTAGTACAGTGGGCTGCAACACAGCAGAAATGAGTTCTGGTTCCACCGCAGATCTTTGAGATCCTGGGCAAGACACTTAACTCTCTATCACCCCAGGTACAAAACTTAGATTGTGAGTCCACTAGGGAGAAAGAAAGTACCTGTATATAATATGCATACGGCTTTGGTTATACCATAGAAAAGCAGTATATCAAATTCATCACCCTTATTTTGAGGCAATTGTTCTTATCTAATAAGTGAAATGAAACAGGGGATCAGGTACTTCTCAAAACGGGCAAAATCAAATACCCTACTGAATGTGTAAGGTGGAACCTGTTCCTTGCCTTCCGTTCCCTAAGCTCCCTACTCCCTTCTCCTTAAAAATTGCCACTGGCTCTCTTTCCATATCAGTCACCTTTTTTGACTTTCATTGCTTTCCCTAATGTTGTTTTGAAGTTGTATTAAACCTCCAAATGTTATCCTAAGGTACAGTGGAGTATGATATTTATACAACTCCCAAGGTAGTTCTTGGAACTCTAGCAATAACTGGTGGCCTGGATTGAGGGGGGGGGGGGGGGGGAGGGAGGAAGCCTACATGCAGCCTATTTTATACAGATCCACGGCACCAATATCTTCTATCTATATAAAAGGCAACCCCAACGTTCTGAAGCCTCCACGGAAGTTGAGGCGCCCGAGATATCCGGTGTGCCCTGGAGTGTCTGCACCGCCCTTGCGTCAAAACGTCATGACGCGTATAAACGTCATGACGTTGAGGGCGGAGCTATTGACACTCGAGGGCCGAAACGGCCCACAGCGAACAAGGCAAGTAGCTTCGACGGACGGAGGGAGGGGGCCCCTTGCTAGTGCCCGTTTAATTCCGCTCAGAAACGGGCATTTTTTCCTAGTGTCTTTATAAAATACTGGCACAGATCCTGCAGAAATCATGGATAAAAGAAACTCATGTACATTTCCTCTAGCTTGAGAGCAGATTTACTTGTATAGTCATACAAACATGATCATCTAATATAATAATTTGCTATGAGAACGTTCTAAAGTGTCTACCTGGGATCGTAACCACCTGCTGACGCCACTGGCCAGCAGTAGAACCCTGCTTGCCTGACGTCAGCAGGGGGTTACGATCCCAGTGAGAGATGCGTGTTGAAGAACAGCGGGAGCGGGCAGAGACGTCCCTAAGTGCACGTCGCCCCCCTTCCAAAATCGCCAACCCCCCTCTGATACCCTCCCCTCCCCCCCCCTCTTACCGGGGTCCCGGAGGCAGCAGTGAAGAGCCTCACGAGTCTGCTGCCTTCCCTTCTCTTCGCTGTCAGCTCTGACTCTGGTCCCGCCCGTGCGGAAACAGGAAATGAGGGTGGGACCAGAGTCAGAGCTGAGAGCGAAGAGAAGGGAAGGCAGCAGACTTGCGAGGCGCTGCCGCCGAGACCCCGGTAAGAGGGGGGGAGGGTAGCAGAGGGGGGTTGGCGATTTTGGAGGAGGGGCGACGTGCACATAGGGGGATGGGCGGGGCCAGTGTCGGGGAGGGGAAGGTCGCGGGTGGAGGCATTGCAAGGACGTGTCTGTGAGTCAGAGAGGAGGGGGGACTGGAACTCGGGGGAGGGACAGAGGGAAGGAGAGAGAGAGAGGGAGGGAGGGCCTGGAAATCGGAAGGGAAGAAAGGGGGCCGTGGGACTTGGAGGGAGAGAGCGAGGGAGGGAGAGAGGGATAACCTTGCTAGCGCCCGTTTCATTTCATACCGAAACGGGTCTTTTTTACTAGTGTATATATTAAAAGGTATGGGGGGATTCTATAAACAGCACTCATGCCCTTTATAGAATCACACTCATTAGTGCTGATTCTCACACCTAACTTTGGGCGCCAGACTTACACCTGCTGAAATCTAGTATAAATGTTGGTGCCCAAGTTAGGCGCACTGAGGTAGTACTCTGTAACAACACGTGTAACTTTTCAGAATGCCCCTTATATGCCTATGCCCCTCCCATAGCCACACCTCTTCTCAGTTTCATTCTATTAGAGTTGTGCATTATGCCTTATAGAATAGCACAGGTAGATGAGTGCCAATTAACTTCAAAATTGGTTGTTAGCACCCAATTATTGATGTTAATTGGATCATTAGCCAATTAATTTGCACACACATCTAGGGAGTGTGCCCAAATTTTTGCACACAAATGTAACTGTCATATGTAGAATCTGGGGGTATGTGTATAAATTGCAACTCCACCCATACTCTGCCTGAACTCTGCCCCGATCTTGCTACTACAAATACTTCTACATGGGGGAGGGGGGGGGGAGGTAATTTTATAAAGGAGCATTATACACATATGTGCAGAGAAATGACAGTTATAAAATTACACCCAGTATGTGTACTAGTGTGGAAAAATTTCTACCTTAGAGATATATTTATTAATATAGTATTAGTATTAGGCTAGAATCTAGTAAGGAAACCTATGTTCTCGGTGGAGCAGTCTGCTTGCATTTTTTATAAATCTTTTTATTTTCAAGTGTAAATAGAGGAGCACACAGCATTAATAATATTGCACATGTGTGTTAAATGTGCCATGTGCATTTATTATATGTGTGTGTTCCACACGTAACAGTAGTGTTAAAAAGTTGTTGTGGAACGAAAATGTGACGTCACATCAGAGGATGCACAAATATGATGTGGTTGTTGCCTTTTTTCCTTGGGCATGCATATAACATCAACGATTACCATGAGACTGTTCTATGCACATGCCAGGTGCTTTCCCTACTGAGCCGCTTGCAGAATTTCCACACATCTCATTTGCATGTGATTTCCCTTGAGCATCGATCGCTGTTTCAACCACAGATATAGACTCATGCGGTATTTAATGGAAACCTTTGAGCATCTGGGCCAGAATTGGCACAGGTTTGAAAGTTGTGAACCCCATTGCGGTCTCACCTCTCAGACCAGTTACTCTTCCAATGTTACACAAAGAGAGGCATTTTCGATATGATGTCTAAGTCCCTCCAAGCACACCCATCCCTGTTGCTGCTGCTTCTCTAGATGAGCAGTAGCTGCGGCAAAACAAGGTACAGTCATGTGGAGCTGGACTCTTCATATACGTGGTAGACAATCTTGCCCCCTCAAGCATCACTTCCTGTTCCAGGGCACGGCCAGCAGTTGCATGTATGGAGAGTCCAGTCCCGCATAGCTGCAGCTTGTTTTGCCGCTGCTGCTGCTGCTCATCTACAGAAGCAGCATTGGCATCGGCAGTGATGGGTGTGTGTGGGGGCAGTGGGGACAGAGAGAAGGCAGATACTGGATTTGGGAGGAGAAAGAGTGGGGGCTTAGGCTGGATGGAAGGGTGGAAGGGAAAGAGAGGGCAGAGGCAGGTGAAACTGGTGAGAGAGTGAGGGATGGAAGGGAAGGAGGGCAGACACTGGATGGAAGGGGAGAGATAAGGAGGGCAGCCGTTGGATGAAAATGGAGAGAGAAGGAGGGCAAACACTGGATGGAAGGGGGGGGAGAGAAGGAGAGCATGCATGGGAATGCAAGTGTTGGTGGCTGAAGCATACCACTGATTTCTTGCTGTGCAAGTAGCATGGAACTTGGACTCGGGCAGTGGACTTCTTCAGCTGGTGGGGCTTGGGCATCCCCACCAGCAGAAGTAGGATTCAATGCTGTTAGGAGTGGGGCAGGGTGGGGATGGGGTGGGCGGGGGGGAGACTTAAGAGGAAATGTGTAGCTTATAATTTGGGTGCTGCACTTTTGTGCCACTTGTCTACATAAATGTCTAGAATACTAGCACTTACATGAAGAAATGTACCCTCTGCGTAAGAGCTAGCAGGGTGTCTAAAAACGATTATGCAAATACCCACTTATCCTAGATAGCATGTATTTGCAAGGGGGGCAGTGCATGGGTGGGACACGAGATATGCCCACAATTTATTTACTCATTATTTTCCCTGACAACACAAAACCATATTCCTTTCAACTGTAATTGTAATTTTTCTTGAACTACTGTACGCCACATTGTGCCTGCACTTGTGGGAAAATGTGGGATAGAAATGCACTAAAATAAATAAATAAATAACTGTACATAGTCCCCTAATTCTAGAAAAAGCTCTAAAAATTGCAAGCACATTTTAATTGAATAATGAGATAATTAGTGCCAATTATTGGCTTTTTAACAAGCAGTTATTGGCACTAATTAGATTCAATTAACATGTATGCATGTCAATCTTGCACCTAAGTTTTACATGTTAGTCAGAATAGGGGGCGTGGAAATGGGAGGGCCATGGGCAGATCGGGGATGTGACTTTTAGTTACGTGCATAATTATAGAATAAGGAGGCTCCGTACCTAAATATAGGCATGATCCCTGGGCTTAAGCGCTATTCAATAAACTGGGCCTAACATTCGGCATGGTTTGTTTTGGCGTCAGTTTTTTAGGTGCTGTTTATAGTCTTTTCCCCCCATTATTAAGATTTTGGTGGTTTATTTCAATCCTATTTCTGTCATGATTTTGGTGATTACATGAGTGGGGCTCCCACTTACACATATAACTTAGGGGCCCTTTTAGTAAGCCGCGGTAGGGCTACCACGTGGTTAGCACATGCAAAATCAGCACTACCGCTGGGGTAGCGCGGTGGCAGTGATAATTGCAAAATTTGCATGTGCTGTTTCCCATGGTAGAAAATAATTTTCTACCACAGGGGTGTTCCCAGGGGTAATCAGCAGCATGGCCCATTGCCACGCACTGACTGATTACCACATGAGCCCTTACCGCCTAGTAAATAGATGGTATATGTATATGTCACCTTGCAATGACAATGTTAACAAAACTATGTAAGCCACATTGAGCCTGCAAATACAAATGCAATAAAAATAAATAAATAAATAGATGGTAGTAAGGCCTCAGGCAGTAAATAGCCACGTGTTACTTTTAATATTAGCTCACAGCCATTTACGGCCCCATTTAAAAAAGGCCTTTTTACCCCCTGTGGTAAAAAAATGGCCCCTCACATGCCCACACTAGCGCAGGCCACCTTTTACCACAACTTAGTAAAAGAGCCCCTTACAGAATACTGCTCAGTACTAGAGAACACTATTGAAAGAAGGTCTGTTACTCCCTGATGCAGCAGTTTGGCACTGCGAGACAGTGGCCAACGTTGGAGAGACCTAGATACCTGCTAAAAGCTAAGTAACTAGAAATTGATTTAAAAAAAAATTTTTGTATGAATAAAAATGGGGAAGGATTTTTAAGCCAGTGGTTGATGAGAACAGGTTATGTAAAATTTATACCTGTATGTATCTGAGTTTTTTCCCTTCTCGATAGCAGAAAAATGATAGTTATTAATTATGTGTGGTCTGTAAAATACTGGACACATAAGGGAAGTGTCTTTGTGGGTTGATACTGAGGTAGAAAGCAAGCATCCCAGGGAGCTTGTCATGTATGGATGCTAGTACAAGCATGAGAAGTTTCACTCTTGAAGTTAAATACAAATCAACTTACGCATCCAGTTATTCCTACATATGCACACAACTGTGGAACGCTTTATCTAAAGCCTTGAAAACGACGTACAACCACCTAAACTTCCAGAAATCACTAAAAACTAACCTATTTAAAAAGGCATACCCTACTGATCCAACTTAAATGACAGATCCCGGCAACACAACAAAACCAAATTACTTGGCGGACATAACACAACTCTACTGTTGAACGACTCCCTAATGTGGCTGTGCCACATGAACTTTATCCTACCATAACAAAACTTTGTATTTGTTCATATCGGAGTCTGCAAATGCCTCTCTGGTACTATGTAAGCCACATTGAGCCTGCAATTAGGTGGGAAAATGTGGGATACAAATGCAACAAATAAATAAATACTATTTATGTATGTACAGAAACACTACATGCTTGGCGTAGAATAAGCTGTGGTGAAAGGCAGGCTTACCTAGATTTAAGTGACCCATCTTATATACTGATTACTAGAAATATTCCTCCTATTTATTTTTTCAAAGAATTGTAATGAATATGCAGCTGGTTTTACAGAGACATTGAAGTATAGCAATGGATGCAGACACATACATAAATACTATCAGTGGTGTACATGCTTGGAGGTAAAGAGCAACCAAGGGAGCCTTATGTGTTATAGATTTTGTATTCTGTGAGTGGTATCAGATACACATGTAATACTGTGCAACTTTGGTATCAATGATGCAGTCCCCTAAATTCACTTACCAGAATTGGTCTTAGGATGTCTCAGCCTATCTGTCACAGGGATAGAGTCTGTGTTAGTTACTGCTGGTGCTCAACAGTAAGCAGAAAGTACGGGAAGGGCCTTGCTCATTCCTCAGCCCAAGCAGGAAGTGCACTTGAATAGTTTGCATTTAAAATCAATAAACTTGTATAATACAAGTCACGTGAGATGATAAGCCTAAACTTTGACCATTTCAGGGATAGGAAAGGGCAGGGCAGTGGCTGCAGAAACTGGAAAGAATGGAGAAAAGCAGACATACCAAATCAAACACATTCAGTGTGTGACACACACATTTGGGCACCTTATCCAACTCACACACTTAAGGGGAAGGGAAGGGCAAGGAAATGGGACTTGATATACTGCCTTTCTGAGGTTTTTGCAACTACATTCAAAGCAGTTTACATATATTCAGGTACTTATTTTGTACCAGGGGCAATGGAGGGTTAAGTGATTTGCCCAGAGTCACAAAGCCCTGCAGTAGGAATTGAACTCAGCTCCCCATGATCAAAGTCCACTGCGTTAACCACTAGGATACTCCTCCACTCCTACACTTAAGTGGTCCAAACTCATGCATTAGCTCTCTCCAGGGCTAGCATAAGCTGTAATGCTATTCTCTTCTTTCCTTTCCACTTTCTAGGCAGTGTCAGCAATAGCAGGCTGCTTCAACCAATCCCGGAGGCCTTCCTTCAGCCACGTCCTGCCCTTTCTGAAGCAACTTCCTGTTGCAGATGTAAATGTATGCACATACAATACATGCAATCATGCATATTTTAAAAAATAAGCTTGTAAAACTCCACCCACACCTCAAGTTCAACTCTACAATATTTTTACACCAAAGTTGTGCAGAATCATATGTGCTCTTGTCATTGCTTGCACTGTGTGTGCAGGGTAATTTTATAAAAAGCATTTTATATACCATGACATCTGTGCATGAAAATGTCTTTATGAAATTACCCTTGATGTGTGTCATTTTTCCTTGGAAAAGTAGCCACTCAAAAACAGGCATAAAGTTATGCAAGTGCTTTTTCATGGTGTAATAATCAAAGAAACAATCAATCGGTGTATACTCTTTCCTTGATTATTATGGCAAATTCGGTTTGTCTAAATACGGACAGGTTGATTATCTACTTTTAAAAGATCCAACAGCATGATCACTTGTACTCTGGGATCCCTGAAGTTTCTTAATTAGGCCTTTGTGGAGAAAAAGCGACAGCCCCTATGTGTTGTAATCGTGGTCTGAAAATTATACACTGACAGATTTAACAATATTGATGGAATACAGATGGAAACTTTTGTTGAAGGCAAATATTGTTGACCCAGGGAAACTAATCTCACCAGTATCAGATTAATACTTTACCTGTTTTTCTAAGGAGAAGGGATTTCCTTCAAATGAAAACAAAACATGGCTTAGCGTAAGAGGAAAATCTAGACTGTATTTCTTACCTATTTAAAAGACTATTAATTGTAAAAAAAATGTGTTTGCCTCTTCTGTAAATATTTGCTCCATTAACCATTGGGGTACCTTAAATAAATGCAAGTCATTGGGGAGCTTAACCTGGTACATGAGGTGAAATGTTTCCTTCTGTCTAGAGCAGTGCTTACCAAACTGTTTTGGACTGTGATCCAATTTCCCAGCTCAAATCAGTCTTGCAACCCAGCCTAACCTTTTTCTTCCGTGCATGCCAACTTGTAGCCTCTCAGCGAACACTTCTGCTGCAGCCCTGCCTCCCATTTAGCCCACTCAGGCCAAATTATAGCACCCTATCAGCCTACTCGGACTGATGGTGCCATTTTCTTGCTGCTGTGGTCATGATTCCAAATGAGAGTTTTGCAACCCCATTTGGGGTCACAATCCACAATTTGGGAACCACTGATCTAGAGTGCAAGTCACAATTTTCATCACCTCTTAGAACTCATTTTGCACTGCTCTTGCCAATCAGGAGGGAGTGCTTTATACAAGAAAATAAAAGTGTAAAATCTTAAGGCCCATCCACTTTTGGCTCAGGTATCTTCAGTGCCCCTTGGCCCAACCACAGAGCACTAGGAGATGTCAGTAGGAGGAGTATCATGGCTGGCAGTGATCCTTCTGCCCCACCACCTGAAGAGATCCAGAGCACAACTAACAGTAGGAGCAATCAGAGTTTGTCCAATTGCTTTGCCTTCTCATTGATGATCTTCCACAATGAGGACTTAATTTCAGGGGAATGGTCTGGAATCCAGTTCTGCCACTACTTTTCAGACTCCAGAGCAAGATCAGCAGAAGTGAGGAACCCCAGACTTTCCCTTCCAAGTAGCCTACAGGGAAGGGGTAGAGGGACTGATATAGGGAAGAGAACCGACACTCTGTTCCTTAATGCAGCCCATCTTCTGTTGCTCCTGCTCTTGCCTGCCACCTCCTCTGGTTCCACAGTTCCACATCCCTTGTCTCTGCAAATCAAGCCCTGTCCACATAAGTGCCTCATATAAGAGGCTTGAAGAGGGTAAGCCTCCCGATCCCTAACTTTACCTTCCCCACCTGCTCACTCACTCACTGGCTTCCACCTCCACTGGTCCCGCTACATTCCTGGGTCAATGATGGCAAAAAAACAGTAAAGATGCTCAGGACCTTGACATTGGAGTAGTTAAAAGCATATTTATTTTGACAAGCATTTACAGGATATTATTAAGACCCTTAGAATGGTAAGAGATCATCTTGGCTTTGATCTGAATGATTTTGGCTCTTACACCTTTAAGGGACTGACAGTATATGGCACATTAAATGCTTTGCCAAACTAGAGGGGAAGATGGTATGGAATCAAGACTTCAAGGTGGGGAAAGGGGGAATAAAAAAGTATGATTATGCAACTCAATTCCAGACACCTGTGTTCCAGTCTGGAGAACTATAGATTCAGCTTTGCCAAAGCAGTTTATTCTTGGCTTTCTCTACTCTGCTGTTCTTGTGCATTAAAAAACCACATACACACGCAGCTTGTAGTATTGTATATTATGGATACTACTACTATTACTGCTACTTATTATTTCTATAGTGCTAGTTATGAACTATGAACTATGAACCATGATTAAGCAAAGGCTTAAAAGAACATATAGGCTGATAGGCCTAAGTACTGAAGTGTCCCTTAGTTGACCTTTTTACTGAATCAGAGCTCATGGTCCGCTAGCACGTAAGTAAACACTATAAACTTAGTTGTCCACCCTAGAGCGGAGTCAAAAAGGGCAAAGGATATAAATCATGAGGCCCAGGAACTTATGATCTGATAAGACATTGTTATGTGCAAACGGGCCTTGGAAAGGTGCAATTATGGATGAACAGAAGCATGTGAGATTTAGTGATGTAGGATAGATGGTGTGAATAGAAGACAGAATGATTTCTCAGGAAGATAAGTGCTAAGGCCTTGCTTAACACAAAAGGTATATAAATAGCTGTATCAGAGCATTACGTTGGGGAGACCACATGTTTGGGTCCCCTGCGCTCCCCATGAGAAACTAGCATTTGTAATGTACTTTCTCTTGGTAAGAATAAAGAATTGCTTCTCGCATACGATGCGGCTTTCTTAGTCTTTCATTTCCCTAAATTGTGGGTGGTTAGTAAGTACTAATTTGGGAGGTGATACAAGCAGCCTTATTTTAATTAAAAACATTTGGCGCCCTCTGACTGTGAAAAGGCGGAGTCCAGTTGCCCGGGACGCTGGACAAAGGGACTCCACAAGCAGAAGATTGTGTCTGAATTCAAGCTGCAGGATTTTCTGACACATGTTTAGTTTTGAAAGAAGTTTATCCGAATTCAGCTGCGGGATTTCTGGGATAAGCATATCTTCTATTCGGTGATTGTTGCCAGATTCAGTCACAGGATCTCTGGGACATCGCCAGTGCAGGTTTTCATACACAGTGGTAAGTATTAATTTTCTTTTAATAATATAAGGCCAATTGTATATATAAGAATGCTTACACTTTTGGAGGTAGTTGTTAAGTACTTTCCCTTAGAAAAAAGAATCTTACTAAACTTTGTAATAATTGGCATAAATGGAATAAGAAACAGATTAATCTTTGTTGGCCCCCTCAAGGATCTTTTGACCCAAATATTTTGCGCACACTAATTAAATATAATGAGACTTACAAAAAGGGTTCTTCTCGCACTAAGCATATGAAAGCTATAAATAAATGGATTTTAGTTGGAGATACACAGTTAAAATCCCTGCCTGACTCTATTAAATTTCCTCATCTTCCTCCTACAGCCCCTGTGGATCCCCCACCTTACGGTGCACCCACAGGTTTAGAAACCACAGAAGCTGCTAAATTATTACCTTGTGGCACGGCTATAGGTTATAAAAAATTATATCCTGATTTGCCACAGGAATTGAAAAATTCTGATTTAAATCAAGACTTACAACCTTCTGCAGATTTTTTACCCTGTCCCACTACTGTCCAAATTAAAGGCACGGTTGATATTACGCCACTCTCAGCTAATGCTGCAGACCCAGAGGTTCCCCAAATTCATGATTCTCGATGCTTAACCCCTAAGAATATTCTCACCAGAAACCTCGAGCGTATGTATTAGCTGGATTAAAAACCGACCTTAAAATGCCTGATACTGATATTTTAAATGATGATAGTTCCCCACATGAACTTATAGGGTTCAGGGATCCCATCCCATCCCATACTATATTTCGTGCCTCTACCCCTGCCACAGTCCAAATTAAAGGAATCGTCGATCTCACCCCAGTACCAGACAAAAGCAGGTCCAGTAGGAGATTCATTAAAACCTTCCTCATTGCATGGCCCTACTGATACTTTTACGGAGGGTCTTGAACGTATGGAGAAAACACTAGCTGATTTAGAGCACCATCTTAAAATGTCTCGAAATTCCATGAGTATGTTACCAAAATGGGTTTGTTCTAATTCATTTCTCTGGATCAGAAGTAATAAGTTTTCTTATTGTCTGCCCTACTGTGCCCGTAAATTTACTAGGCAGAGACGTATTGACTCAATTTAATTATGCTTCACGGGATTGCTAAAGAGAATTCCTCCTCTGTGGCCACAGAAGGCTTTCTTTACATCCTTTATGGCTCTAACAGCACTGTAACAAGGAATATATTTCATTTAGTTGTACGCTGAGGTTTTTTTTTATCTTCCTCCTTTCTTTTAAACACATTTTTTCTTTCCCTGCTTAGAGGGAATATTTCTGATAGTATGGATGAATTATCTTTTTTTTGTCTAGGATGAATGCATTGCTAGCACCCTTCCCTTTATAGGTAGCTTTCTGTCTCTTCTTTGTCAAAGCTTTGAGATCCCGCCTACTGATAAGACTTCAATTGCCTGTTCTTAGCCTGAAGCAGTTAAGCCTGCTGGCCTGGCACTATTTTTGCCTCATCACAAAAAAAAAAAAAATAAATAAAACCACACCCAGTCACAGACCAGTTTTGTAGGCTTGCTAAGAATTCTACAGTTTTACTTTCAGGACAACCAGTTTGCTAAGTTTACCCTAATCTTTTCAGTTTTAATTTTACTGGCTGCCATTTTATTTCAATGCCCTCTTTTGTATACACTTCTGTTCCAGTGTTTTCTTTTCTGTTTAGTTGTAATCATGCAAACTCCTCTACAGCAGGTCTCGGAGGTAGTTCCCTCTTACCAGTGGCGTTCCTGGGGGTGGGTGGGTGCGGTCCGCCCCGGGTGCACGCCGCTGGGGGGGGTGCCATGCGCCTGTCGGCGCCGCTCGTTCCATGCTCCCTCTGCCCCAGAACAGGTTACTTCCTGTTTGTTTGTTTTTTTTTTTAACTGTATGACCAGTGCTCTAACCACTAGGCCAGTCTGTCACTCCTCCATTCCACTTCCTTGAAATTTGGTCATCACTGTGGGGGGGGGGGGGGGGGGGGGGGGGGGCAGTATGTAGGTCCCTGGGCGGGGGAGATATGTGTGTGTCAGCAGAGGCATAACGAAGGCATGGACGTCCTTCTTTCAAACATTTTGGACATCCTGAACTGCCCCCCTACAGGGACATCCAAATTTCAAGGAAGTGAAGTGGAGAAGTGGCAGACTGGCCTAGTGGTTAGCACACTGGTCTGGCAATCCAGAGGTGGCTGGTTCAAATCCCACTGCTTCTACTTATGATCCACAATCCAAATAAATAAATGAAGAGGGTGTTGGAGGCATTTTGGACATTCTCAACTGCCGGTGCAGGGAAGGACATCTTAAACTGCTGTTGCAGGGACAGAGGCATAGCAAAGGACATACTCTAAAAAAGAAAAGTTGTTTTTCTTGTGGGGTGGGAGGTGGTTAATCACCACTGGGGAAGTCAGGATAGGTTCTCCCCAATTCCCTCCGGTGGTCATCTGGGCAGTTGCACCCTCCTTAGGAAGGAAATCGTGTGCAAATGAGATAACAGCAAGCAGCTCATTTGCATGCAATTTCCTTCATGCATGCCCGTTCCTTTCCAGATTAGTAAGGGAAGGGCTTTTTCCATTCAGTTAGTGGGACCAGTGCACTACGAATGATGGCTCCTCCCACGACCAAATGGCTTGGATTTGGCCGGGTTTGAGATGGTCGGCATTAGTTTCCATTATCGGAGAAAACCAATGCCGGCGATCTCTAACGCCAGCGATCTCTAAGGGATTTGGCCGGCCCCGACTATATTATTGAAACGAAAGATGGCCGCCCATCTCATTTCGAAAATATGGTTGGCCCCGCCCCTTTGCGGCGCTGTCCTTGGAGATGGCCGCCCTTAGAGATGGCCGGCCCCATTCGATTATGCCCCTCCACGTCATCCGTGATCTGGTTGAAGCTTGACCAGATTCGGTCTGTTGGGTATTCTCCTGAGTGTGGGGCTAGTTCATCGAGGAAGGTATCAAGGTTGGTGTTCTCCTGAGGCATGGTGTTGCGTAGGTTGAAAATTTTTTCTTTGAAGTATTTGGCAAGTTTGTCTGCTGGTGCAATGTCTGTGTCTGATGTGGTAACTGACTTGGTGTCTACTAGTTTATTCAGTAGTTTGTATAGAGGGGCATAATCGAACGCAAACACCCATCTCCATGGGCGACTATCTCCGAGGACGGGTCCGCGAAGGGGCGAGACAGACCGTATTTTCGAAAAAGATGGGCGTCCATCTTTTGTTTCGATAATACGGTTGATGCCGGGCAAATGCATCAGATTTGGGCGGATTTGAGATGGGCGGTATCGGTTTTCAGTGATAATGGAAACCGAAGCCGCCCAGCTCAAAAATGAACAACTCCAAGGCATTTGGTCATGGGAGGGGCCAGGATTTGTAGTGCACTGGTCCTCCTCACATGCCAGGACACCAACCGGGCACACTAGGGGGCACTGCAGTGAACTTCACAAATTGCTTCCAGGTGCATAGCTCCTTGGGTGCTGAGCCCCCCAACCCCCCCCCCCCCCAAAACCCACTCCCCCAACTGTACACCACTACCATAGCCCTAAGGGGTGAAGGGGGGCACCTACATGTGGGTACAGTGGGTTTCGGGTGGGTTTTGGAGGGCTCACATTTACCACCACAAGTGTAACAGGGGGGGGGGGGGGGGGATGGGCCTGGGTCCACCTGCCTGAAGTCCAATGCACCCAGTAACAACTGCTCCAGGGACCTGCATACTGCAGTCATGGAGCTGGGTATGACATTTCAGCCTGGCATACAGGCTGGCAAAAAAAGGTTTTAAAGTTCTTTTTTTTTGGTGGGAGGGGGTTAGTGACCACTGGGGGAGTCAGGGGAGGTCATACCCGATTCCCTCCGGTGGTCATCTGGGCAGTTGGGGCACTTTTGGGGGACTTGTTCGTGGAAAAAAAAGGGTCCAAAAAGTGGCCCAAATTCTCGCTTGTGCCGCCCTTCTTTTTTCCATTATCGGCCCAGGGCACCCATCTCTCCTTGGCTGATAAACATGCCCCAGTCCCGCCGTCACCATGCCTCCGACACGCCCCTGTCAACTTTGTTCGTTCCCACGACAGACTGCAGTTGGAGGCGCCCAAAATCGGCTTTCTCAAGGGGTTGTTGCCGCACAAATCAGCAGAGATCTCTGCTGATTTGTGCAGCAACAACCCCTTGAGAAAGCTGATTTGTGCGCATAGGCGTAGTTTGACTGTTTCATTTGGGGGGGGCAAAGGAAGGGGCGGGGCATATTAGCATATTCATTTGCATATATGTATATGCAAATTATGCTAATATGGAGGAAGGAAGGGAGCAAGAGCTGGCTTTTTTGGGAATAACCAGTGTTGGTTTGCCAATGGATAGCCACTGAATCAGAGAGGCAGCGGGTTTGGCGACAGCAGTGGTGTGCTGGCAAATGTTAACAACAGGCTCTCCCCCCAGTCCCCCTCTGCGCCCCCCCACCAAATTGCAGAGCTGGCTATAGCCGGGGAGAGAGCCTGGGGGGTGGGGGGGTATAAATAAGTAAATATAAACTTTTAATGTTGAGCACCTGATTCTCAAAGTGAACATATTGCAAACACTATAATGAAATAAATGATTTTTTCTACCTTTGTTGTCTGGTGACTTTGTTTTTCTGATCATGCTGGCCCAGTATCCGATTCTGGGCTGCATCTGTCCTCTTAACTCCATTTCCAGGGCTTCCTTTCCATTTATTCTTTCTTTCTTCCTTTCTTCTTCATTTCTGGTCCTCAGCTTCTGCCTATTTTCTTCATCCATGTGCAGTTTTTCTCCTCTCTTCCTTTTCCCTCATCTCATCTCCATTCCTCACTCTTTCCTCCCCTCCATCCATGTCCAGCATTTCTTTTCTCTCCCCTGCCCTCCATCCACCCCAGTCCAACAGTGACCCTCCTCTTCCCTGTCCCCATACCCAGTGGCCCTCCTTTCCCCTGCCCTCCATCCACTCAGTCCAGTAGTGACCCTCTCTCCCCTGCCCCCATGCCCAGTGGCCCTCCTTTCCCCTGCCCTCCATCCACTCAGTCCAGCAGTGACCCTCCTCTCCCCTGCCCCCATACCCAGTGGCCCTCCTTTCCCCTGCCCTCCATCCACCCAGTCCAGCAGTGACCCTCCTCTCCCCTGCCCCCATACCCAGTGGCCCTCTTTTCCCCTACCCTCCATCCACTCAGTCCAGTAGTGACCCTCCTCTCCCCTGCCCCCATACCCAGTGGCCCTCCTTTCCCCTGCCCTCCATCCACTCAGTCCAGTAGTGACCTCCTCTCCCCTGCCCCCATGCCCAGTGGCCCTCCTTTCCCCCTGCCCTCCATCCACTCAGTCCAGCAGTGACCCTCCTCTCCCCTCCCTTCATTCCGCCCTCTCCCCGTTCCTTCCCCCCCCCAGCGAGCCAGTTCTCCTCCCTCCCTCCGGATCCGTCCCTCACCAACGATCTTTCGAATTTTCACCTGCCCAGGCCCGCTAGCGCTGACTCTCCACTGCCGGTTCCACGCTTCAAAATGGCCGCCGAGACTTCTCGCGAGGCCGCCATCTGAAAGTCTCGGCGGCCATTTTTAAAGCGCGAACCAGCAGGGGAGAGAGCGCTAGCAGCCTAGCGGGCAGGCAAAGGATTCGAGATCAGGTCGGTGAGGGACGGATACGGAAGGGAGGGAGGAGAGCCGGCTCACAGGGGGGGCCAGGGGTGGAGGAGAAGGAACGGGGAGAGGGTGGGGTGAAGGGAGAGCTGCCTTTGCCGGCCCTGCGTTTGGGGGGGCAGTTGCCCCCCCTCGCCCCCCCCCAAGTCTACGCCCATGTTTGTGCGAAACAGGCACCTGTCGGGGAAAGTCACGCACAGCACATTTAAAGCTAGTGTGAGCTATTTATACATTTACGCGTTACTTGTCAAATTGACAAACCGTTCATGAACAAAGCTCCTTGAGTATGCAGTATTAGTATAATCATACTAAGGGTAATCTTTTTATATAAAAAAAAGTCAAAACTAAGATAAAAAGTAAAAATATAAATAAAAGTTACTTAAGGAGGGTGGTAGTGTATGTCGATGATTACAACTGTCGCAAACATGGGTATACAGAAATGGTAACCTTAGCAACTTATGAGACTTCCCTACTTTAAAATATACCTTTTACTAACTGCATGACTTTTTGTGTTTCGACTGATAAGTGTGAGGTATTGTTACCGAGATACAGTGGAACAGCGCCATTACTAGTAGACTATCCTGCTTATAATCGAATGAGAAAAAACGCCCAAGTTCCGAACCTAAATCGGGAGATGGACGTTTATCTCACAAAAACGAATAACGCAGTATAATCGAAAGCCGAACTTGGACGTTTTCAACTGCACTCCATCGCGGAAGCGTACAAAGTTGACGAGGGCATGTCGGAGGCATGGTGAACGTGGGACTGGGGCATGGTTATCACCCAAACAGAGATGGGCGCCTTTTGCCAATAATGGAAAAAAAGTATGCGTTTGTAGCTAGAATTTAGGGCACTTTTCCTGGATCCTGTTTTTTTCACGAATAAGGCCCCAAAAGTGCCCTAAATGACCAGATTACCACCAGAGGAATTGGGGATGACCTCCCCTGACTCCCCCAGTGGTCACTAACCCCCTCCCACCACAAAAAATGATGTTTCCAACTTTTTATTTTCACCCTCAAATGTCCATCCCCACCCCTCCCTGGCAGCAGTATGCAGGTACCTGGAGCAGGGGGTGCAGTGGACTTCAGGCAGGTGGACCCAGGCCCATCCCCCCCTACCTGTTACAATTGTGCTGCTTAATGCTTAGTCGTCCAACCCCCCCCAAACCCACTTTACCCACATGTAGGTGCCCCCCTTCACCCCTTAGGGCTATAGTAATGGTGTAGACTTGTGAGCAGTGGGTTTTGAGGGGGATTTGGGGGGCTCATCACACAAGGGAAAGGTGCTATGCATCTGGGAGCTCTTTAACTTTTTTTTTTTTCTTTTGTAAAAGTGCCCCCTAGGGTGCCCGGTTGGTGTCCTGGCATGTGAGGGGGACCAGTGCACTACGAATCCTGGCCCCTCCCACGAACAAATGCCTTGGATTTATTCATTTTTGAGCTGGGTGCTTTCATTTTCCATTATCACTGAAAAACAAAAACGCCCAGCTCACAAATTGTCGAATAAAACATGGATGTCTATTTTTTTCGAAAATACAGTTCGGTCCGCCCCTTCATGGACCCGTTCTCGGAGATAAACGCCCATGGAGATAGACGTTTTCGTTCGATTATGCCCCTCCACATTTCTAGAATAAGCAGCATAAAATGTATTTACTGTTTTGAGATCTTACCAGGTACTTGTGACCTGGATTGGCCACTGTTCTAAACAGGATGCTGGGCTTCATGGACCTTCGGTCTGTCCCAGTATGGCAATACCTATACAAAGGTAAAGTATTGAAAGTGCAGGGAAGAGCATGGAAGGGACAGATAATGGCTGCACAGTTCAACTAATTGACAACTGTGGTAGGTGAGAGAGAACAAAGGATGATCTCAGAGTAGTTAAGTCCATTTCCACCTGTAGTGTGCCATGAATCCATTGTCTCAGTTCAGGCCTAAGATAATGGTGTCAATTTTTTGTTGAGTTCCAATTTAGCATTTTCCTTTATAGGTGTTCTGCTCCCACACCTGTGCGTGCATCTTCACATCTATTATATTTATATTTCTATGACATAATTCAAGCTAGTATGAACTTCCTGGTTGGATTTGTAATTTCTGTTTTTCATAACTCACCACTTCATATAACCTATGTACTATTGTCACTAAGGAGCCTGCCATGTACATGCTTCATCACCCCAAATATTATGTTCTTACCCTATTGCAGGATTGTAGCCAGACCTCAATTTTGAGTGGGCTTGGGGGTGAACTGGGTGGGCATGACCCATAGCATTTATCTGCTATTCACACCCCTGCCCCTGAAGCAGTAAAAATGAATACCTTGGCTGACGGGGATCTCCATGCCCTGCCAGTTGAAGAATCCACTCTAGAGCCCCTCCCCAGGTAGTCTCATCCTCACAGCAGTCATTAGCACATTTACAGCTGCCGACACCGCACTGTCCCCCCCTCCCCCTCGCATGCATGCTCAGTTCAACCAGCATCCCCCCATGTACAATTGAATTGAACATGCATGGAAGGGGGGAAACTTGCTGCTCACTGTTCTAGTGGTCATTTCCTCAGCCCCTAATCTTAGGGTTATTTTCTGCACCCTTCCCCCCTCAGAGCTGAATTCTCCATCTTAGGCTTGATCAAGCTTTCCTCATATCTCTGTCCCTCTCTCTCCTCCCTGAGAAAGCATCCTTTTTTCATCATAGAGGCCAACATCTTCTGCAAAGAGGTCAGTATCTTTTTTACAAGCATTTCGGCAGGGTACAGAAGGCGGGACGGGGTGGGATGGGGGCGTGGTTACGAGATGGCCGGCTTCGCCCGTAATGGAAAAAAGATGGCTGGCTGTGACAAGCATTTTGCTGGCTTCACTTGGTCCATTTATTTTTAGGACCAAGTTTCAAAAAAGTGCCCCAATTGACCAGATGACCACTGGAGGGATTTGGGGATCACCTCCCCTTACTCCCCAATTGGTCACTAACTCCCTCCAACCCCCCAAAAAACAACAAAAAAACCCCATTAGTTTGCCAGCCTCTAATGTCATACCCAGCTCCGTAATAGCAGTATGTAGGTCCCTGGAGCAGTATTTAGTGAGTGCAGTGCACTTCAGGCAGGTGAACCCAGGCCCATCCCCCCCCTACCTGTTACACTTGTGATGGTAAATGTTGAGCCCTACAGAACCCCCCAAAACCCACTGTACCCATATGTAGGTGCCCCCCTTCACCCCTTAGGGCTATGACAAGCTAAGGGAGGTACGCACCTGGGAGCAATTTTTTAAGTCCATTGCAGTGCCCCCTAGGGTGCCCGGTTGGTGTCCTGGCATGTTAGGGGGGCCAGTGCACTACAAATGCTGGCTCCTCCCATGACCAAAAGGCTTGCATTTCGCCGGGTTTGAGATGGCCGGGCCCGGTTTCCATTATGGCCGAAAACCGAAGCCGGCCATCTCTAAACCCGGTGATCCCTAAACCCGGCGATCTCAACATTTGACCTAAATGTTGAGATTTAGCTGGCGCCAACTGTATTATTGAAAGAAAAGATGGCTGGCCATCTTTTTCGATAATATGGTTGGCGCTGCTCCTTTACGGCGCCGGCCATATAGATGGCCGGCACCATTCGATTATGCCCCCTCCAACTCTCCCAGCAAAGTAATATTCAATTATCAAGATAAGCTTTCTGTTTTCTCAGAACTTCCTTTGAAAACTAAGGGGCCTTTTTACTAAACTACATTAAGCACTAACACATGCTTAATACGTGAAAAAAGGCTAATTTATGTTATTTATATTATTCATATTTGCAAAGCAAATCAAGGCGATACAATAAAATAAAAAAAGAACTCCACTATAAAAGGAAAGAAACTCAAACATACCAAGAATACATTCAAATAACCAAGTAATATTGGGCTCCTTTTACAAAGACGCATTCCTGCACTGCAAATCATATTTGCTGTGCCAGAATCGCTAGTGCAGCTTTGTAAAAGGAGCCCACTTTCTGTATGTTGTTCCTAAGACAGATACCATTTGCTGTCAGTTACCGGGAACTCTAGAGAGCATTGAAGGCTTAGTTCAGATCTACCTTAACATTTTTACAAGATGGTTCTGATTGGAGAGGAGGGGCAGGGCATTTCAAAGAGAGGTGGCCAGAAAATAGCGCTTTTTCTAGTTGACTCCCAATAAGCACATGAGGGACTGGGAAGAACAAGGTGATGGTCATTTAATGATCAAAGCTGGTACACTGGAATATATGGGCTCATCAGGGAGAGTAGATAGCTTGGGGTTCCAGTGTGGAGGGCTTTATATGTCAATGAAAGAATCTTAAATCAAATTCTGTATTCTACTGGCGACCACTGTAGCTTCTTAAGCAGTGAGGTGAAGAGGCACGACAAAGCATTCTAGCTGTTGTATTCTGTAGTGTTTGAAGTCTCCTTAGCTCAGATTTAGAGATACCTGCTTATACCACTTCACAATAGTCGAGTGGAGAACTCATGAGAGCGTGAAATAGGATATGCAAACTAACATGACCTAAGTAACTACGAATTGATCTTAATATCCATAGAACCATAAAGCCTGATGAGTACTGATGAAACCTGTGTTGAGAAAGTTAATTTTAGAGTCCAAGGTTACTCCAAGATGTTTAAAGTTCTCAACTGGCTGGATAGGCTTATCAAAGAGTACTGGTTTGACATCTGGAACAGAAGCATGTCCAGTGATCCAGCACACAACTGTTTTCTGTGGCTTTAATACTAAGTGATGTTCATTCAGCCAACTGGCATCCCTGTCCAGATATAACTATAAGGGACTTAAATCTGGGAGATTATTAAGGATATACCCCCAGCTTCTATATAGCGTGCCTAGAGATCTGCGCCAAAATCCAAGCAAATTCTATAACAATGCACGTAACTTAACAAGCTTAAGAAACTAATGAGCACTGATAACTGCACTTATCAAGCAATAATGAGCACTAATTGGCAATAATTAGAATTTATGAACACAACTCGCTAAGTGTATTCTGTAATGAAGTACGCCAAACTTCTAACACACGCAGGCAAAAAGGGACATGATTATGGGCAGGGATATGGGCATTTTGTGGGTGTTCTGAAATTTACACGCATAGTTATAGATAATGGCCCAGTGTGCGTAAATCTACGTGCTGGGATTTATATCACATTTTCATTGGTGTAAATGGATGCACATAGTTTTAGGCACTGAAATATCAACTAAGCATATTCTATATACTGCACCTAAATCTAGGTGCCGCTTATAGGTGGCTGAGGGGAGATATGATAGAGGTCTATAAAATAATGAGTGGAGTTGAATGGGTAGATGTGATGCGTCTGTTCACGCTTTCCAAAAATACTAGGACTAGGGGGCATGCGATGAAGCTACAATGTAGTACATTTAAAACAAATTGGAGAAAAGTTTTCTTCACTCAACGTGTAATTAAACTCTGGAATTCGTTACCAGAGAATGTGGTAAAGGTGGTTAGCTTAGCGGAGTTTAAAAAAGGTTTGGACGGCTTCCTAAAGAAAAAGTCCATAGACCGTTATTAAATGGACATGGGGGAAATCCACTCTTTCTGGGATAAGCAGTATAAAATCTTTTGTACATTTTTGGGATCTTGCCGGGTATCTGTGACCTGGATTGGCCACAGTTGGAAACAGGATGCTGGGCGTGATGGACCTTTGATCTTTCCCAGTATGGCAATACTTATGTACTTATGTATAAGCTTAGTCGGCACTGATTTCCACACCAATTTTTTAGGCGCCAAATATAGAATCATCCTCATAGTGGAAAATAAGAATGTCATCGGCATGAAAGTACATGCTCAGTCTGAGTGTTTGAATTAAAGCTGCCAAGGGACTAAGAAAGAGATTGAAAAGGATTGATATAATTTAGACCCTTGCAGAACCCCACAGGAAAGGTGATAAACATCTGATAAATTATTATTCAGGGCTACTCTAAATGTGTAATTTTGGAGGAAAGAGGAAACCCAATTGAAAACTGTACTTGATATGCCAATAGATACAAGTCACTTTAAAAGAAGTTTGTGATTAATCACATTGAAGGCAACAGATAAATCAAGTGAATCTGCCATAGCAGTATAACCATTGTCCAGTTTACTATGAACCTCACTCAGACTTGTAACTAGGGCAGTGTCTGTTCTGTAGCCAATTCTGAAACCAGACTGATGAGGATGCAAGGCTATTACTGATTCTAAGTGAGATTGCAACTGCTGGAAGACAATGTTTTCAATAATTTTTTCTAGAAACGGAAGGTTAGAAATTGGCCGATAGTAAGCAGGGACAGAAGATTTTTTTTAGGCTTGGCTGAATTATTGCATTTTTTAAATTCAGGGACAACTCCATCAGTTAAGCAATGAGTGACAATCTGGTGGATCAACGGCAGAAGTCCAAGTTCCAGTAGTTTTATCCCAGACAATGGAATATGATCTAAGGCACAAGAAGTGATGCTTGCTCCTGAGAGGTATTTAGAGATATCCTCACTGTATAGTAAAGTAAAAGAAGACCACTGGTAACTAAGGGGTCATTTTACTAAGGCATGCTAACAGATTTAGCACACACTAAATGATAAGACGCCCTTAGGAATATAATGGGCATCTTATCATTTAGCGCATGCTAATTGTTAGCATGCCTTAGTAAAAGGACCCCTACGAGATGATGACTGCTGGACAGAGCCAATATTGTCTGTGTTTGCTGGAAATGATGATTGAAGAGAACTAGCTTTTTTGACAAAAAATTGATCTAGAGCGTCAACCTTTTATTTTTTTTGGAACTTTTTGGGAGGTGTGTGTCATGGATGGGGAATTAGTAAAAGACCCTCTTAGTTTTCACTGCTTCTCCATGCTATCTTGATTAAATCTAGTTTCCAAGAATGATACGTTTAAAGACCCCTGGCCACGTCCCTTTCCTTACATAAAAAAAAAAAGGATGTGCTTTGGATCTAGCACAACTTCTTAATACAGACTTGTGAATTATCATATGATAGAACTGAACCACAGCTTGGTCTTTTATCCTAGTATCTCTAATCATTACAGAAAGCAGCTGCATTCAACTTCAGAAGTGTTATTGTGCTATCACAGCAGGAAACGTGCTATGTTTTACACTTTAAAATCTACAAACATAAAGACAAATTTTAAAGAAGTTCTCCGTAAATTGCAGTTTTTCAAAATCTGAGTTCAAGGTGAGTTACAGTTTAAGCACATTAGTTATTTCCCAGTCAAAAAAGAGTCACAAGTGTAGAATGCTACCAAAATGTTTTTTTGGGATCTTACCAGGTGCTTGTGACCTGGATTGGCCACTGCTGGAAGCAGGATACTGGGCTGGATGGATCACTGGTCTGACCCAGTATGGCTGTTCTTATGAAGCATTATTCAGCTAGTGTGTTTGCATTATCACACTCTAACTGGATAATGCAGAGTTAAGGCAGGAGCACCTAGTAAGTGCTACATTAACTTTTTTCAGGTAATGTGCACTAATAACTTAGAGGGACATTTTGATATGACGTCTAAGTCTGAATTTGAACGTTTTGCTTAAAATGCCCAAAATCCGAACAAGAAATAAGTCCATTTTTGAAAAAAGCAAAACATCTATCTTTTATTTGAAAATACTGTTTTGAAAAAGGGTTTGTGCTTTGCATGTCTTTTTTTGTGGTTCATTTTTGGAAAAAAATATGAATAAGTGCAAAACGTAGAAAATCAAGTCAGTGGCATATGGGAGGGGACCGCATTTTCAGTAGACTGGTCCACCAGACACCCCAGGAGAGCAACGGGACACCCTAGGGGGCAGTGCTGTGAATTTCATAAAAATGCTCCCAGGTACACATCTCACCTTTGCTCCCTCATCTTGTCCCCTGAGCCCTCCAACCCCACCCAAAACCCACCGCCCCCCAATGTACACCACTACAATAGCCCTTATGGGTACAGTAGGGTTTTGGCTACTTTGGGAGGGGTCACAGTTTCCACCACAAGTGTGACAGGTAGTGGGAGATAGGGACCTGAGTCACCCACTCCATAGTACACTGCACCAACCACTACACTACTCCAGGGACCTGCATGCTGCTCTAATAGACCTGGCTATAACATCTGAGGCTGTCATAGATGCTGGTAAGTCATACTTTTATTCACATATTTGGGGGATGGGAGGGGGGGGTCAGTGATCAATGGGGGTGTATTGGGGGTCACTCCTAATTCCCTTCAGTGGTCATCTGATCATGTAGGGCACCTTTTGTGCCTTATTCATTCTGAAAGCAGGTCTAGACCAAAACATTAAAGTTTTAGCCTCAGATGTTTTGATATTATTCCAAATGCTAGTAATACTCTAAGCCCGCCCCTGATATGCCCCCAACATGCCCCCTTGTGATTTGGATGCATTGTAGACAAATTGCATAGATAAAAGTCTTCTTATCAGAAGTATAAATTCAAAATATCAATGGTACTTGCTAACAAACTAAAGTTTAACTCTTAAATAAGCAAGTGAGCCTCTCTTTCTCATTACCCAATTTAAACTTGTAGGAAAAAGACTTCACCTCACAGCTGACATCGGAATATAGCTATTTGGCACTTTTACATAGTAACAGAGTAACATAGTAGATGACGGCAGAAAAAGATCTGCATGGTCCATCCAGTCTGCCCAACAAGATAAACTCATATGTGCTACTTTTTGTGCATACCTTACCTTGATTTGTGTCTGTCATTTTCAGGGCACAGACCGTAGAAGTCTGCCCAGCACTAGCCCCGCCTCCCAACCACCAGCCCTGCCTCCCACCACTGGCTCCACCACCCAATCTTGGCTAAGCTTCTGAGGACCCATTCCTTCTGAACAGGATTCCTTTATGTTTATCCCATGCATGTTTGATAAACATGCATAAGCACATTGGAGAAATATGATGTGCCAAAAGAGTATTACCCAATGAAAGATAACAAATTGCTCACCCCATGATTCCAAATGTAAGGGCCCCATATGGGTGAGAGATTAGTCTGAGAGTATTACTCTTCATATATATTTATACATATGTGATCATTTATTGAGTTGGCTTGTAATATTGTATTCAATAGTTGGGCTACTGACTGCAGACGTGTTTTTGAATATTGGCCTCTTAGATTCATAAAGTAAGATGGCAAGTTTGCACATGCCTCAGAGCAGGCAGAAGTTACCTCTTTATTTACCATCAGGATATTTAAAATGGGAAAATATGTGTTTATTTTCCCTTTTAAAATTGGTTTAACTTATACATATTCCTGCCACACAAGTTACACAACCTATTTTAAAATTAGGTTGCAAATGAAGAGTGAATATTTTATACAAATGGACTCTAGCTGTTGGATGGATTTTCAAGACTGTAGGTGACATTTCACAGAGAAAGGTGAAGGGAAACTGTGGTCCTCGTCCCCTTTTAAAGCTGTGTCTAGTTTTAGCTTCCTATAGGTGGCCTTCTCATCTCTTTCATTTAGAGCATCAGGTTAAATCTGTGTCCGGAATGCCAATGTCGTTCCCATCATTCTGTGTTGATAATGTGCATCAAAAACTTCATTCTGTGCCACTGTGAAGTGGTGCTTCCAGTTCCCGACTTCTCCTGGTGAGAGAGAAAGATGCTAGGCACAATCCATTCTTGTGATGTTTCAGCTAGCATTCTGCATGGGAACTATGTCTCCAGAGGAGAAGGGGGATTCCATTCAACTACATCACATGAACACTTAGATTTAAGAGTCCTCCCCCCTCACTTCAAAGATTCTGAGTTTGGGGAACCTCTTCCATATCTCTCACTTCAAGGGCTAGGAGGTTTGAGGCCCTTTCCTATCTCCTAAGAGCTTGAAGTTGGGGAAAGTTCTCCTACCATTATATTGCCTACTACATTTGAGGGATCCTTCACTCTCATCGAGCGAGGGCTTGCATGCTTCTTTATTTCAAATGTTTTTTATCAAATGTCTAGAGACTGAAGTTTAATTCCTTCATGTTAAGAAAATGGAGGCTGGAACTCTTACAGACATTGAATTTGAAAGCCTTGTCCCTTCATCATATTGAAAATTTGGAATTTGAGGAACACACCATGGATGGTTTAGATTTGGGGGAACCTATATTCACCTTTCTGCATAAAGGAGCAATGGTGGGGGATCAGAATATCAACTGGAATGCTGTTATGGTTGGCTTAAGGTATCTTCTTCATGGTCTTGAAAGAAATGTGTACATTCAATAGTGTAATGGAATTTATATGCAACAGATGTGGCTCAAACACAAAACGGGAAAATAAATCCATTTATAATTTCACTAAAGGGGCATCAGAAATTAATGATTTCACAGAAGAGACAAACAGACCCTTTCTAAACAATTTTCAAAAACAGCTCAACACTTCAACTCAACATATTCAGTTTTTCACTCATTTGCTCTTATATGTGCACACCACCATTTTTAAAATTTTAAATGATGTACAAACAATGTAAAAAAAATTATAATGCATATAACAAAACTTTTTCTTAAAGTCATTATCAAGTATTATTGAAAACAACCAATTTCAACATATTCACTTATCTGAAACAATGCTGTCATAAAAATATCCTCAGATGCCCACTGTAGACTTTGATATATTGATGAGCTATTTAAAAAATATGTCATTACCTAAAAAAATAACCACAATCACTTTAATGGTTTATAGTTTATTTGCACTTACTATACCACCTAAGCTAACTTACAGATCTGGGAAGTTTACAGGTTAAAAACAGAAAAAATCAGAAAAGAACTACAATATTTGATAGGGCAGACAATCCTGCTTATAATCGAAAGAGAAAAACGCCTATATTCTGACCTAAATCGGGACATGGACGTCTTTCTCACGCGGGTGCCCAAATCGGTATAACCGAAAGCCGATTTTGGGCGTTTCCAACTGCACTCCATTGCGGGAACGTATAAAGTTGATGGGGGCGTGTCGGAGGCATGGTGAAGGCGGGACTGAGGCGTGGTTATCGGCTCAGCAGAGATGTGCGTGCTCGGCCGATAATGGAAAAAAGAAAGGTGTTTTTAGAGAGAATTTAGGTCACTTTTGTTGGGCCCGTTTTTTTCACGAACAGGTCCCAAAAAAGTGCCCTAAATGACAATGACCACCGGAGGGAACAGGGGATGACCTCCCCTGACTCCCCCAGTGGTCACTAACCCCCTCCCACCAAAAAAAACCGAACGTTAAACACTTTTTTTTCCAACTTGTAAGCCAGCCTCAAATGTCATCCCCAGCTCTATGACAGCAGTATGCAGGGCCCCGAAGTAATTTTAGGTTAGTTGGTGCTGTGCGGGACCCATGCAGAGAGAAAAAATTGGAAGAAAAAAAAAAAAAGCAAGTGCAGTCAGGGACATCTAAATTACCATGATAGTAAAAGGGGGATTTGAACCAGCAACCTTCTGATTATAAGCTCAGTGCTCTAGCCACTGCAGCTTAGAAGTCCTTCCCTTTCCATTAAGTCCCTCCAAGTTTCTGTCAGCCAATCACAGCTGTTTAGCTGACACCGATGTCAGCTAAACGAGCTGTGATTGGCTGACAGAAACTTGGAGGGACTTAATGGAAAGGGAAGGATGTCTAAGCAACTGAATAAGGTGGTGCAGTGGCTAGAGCACTGAGCTTGTAATCAGAAGGTTGCTGGGTCGACTCCCCCTTTTACTATCGGACGTCCCTGACTGCACTTGCTTGCTTGTTTTTTTTTCTTCCGATTTTTCCTCTCTGCATGGGTCCCGACCTGCATACTGCTGTCATGGAGCTAGGTATGATATTTGAGGCTGGCATAGAGGCATCTCAGGGGGACCAGTGCACTACAAATGCTGGCCCCTCCCACGACCAAATGCCTTGGATTTAGTCGTTTTTGAGCTGGGCCGCTTCGGTTTCGATTATCGCTAAAAAACAAAAACGCCCAGCTCAAAAAACGCCCTAATCCAATGTATTTTCAAAAAAAAAGATGGACGTCCATTTTTTTCAAAAATACAGTTCGGCCCGCCCCTTCACAGACCCGTTCTCAGAGATGGACGTTCTTAAACATAGGCGTTCGCGTTTGATTATGCCCCTCAATATCTCTCAGCAGTAGCACAATCTATCAAAGGTGAAGGGTAAATACAAGAAAAAGGGAGAAAAGGGGAGAGAGACAGTACTCAGACCAAGCACTGGGGAAAGGGGAGGATTCAACAGTGCAATATGAGAACCCAATTGAAAGACTGTTCAAAAACCCAGGTTTTTAAAGCTTTTTTAAAGTTCTTAAAGGAAAGTTCAGAACTTACCAACAATGGAAAGGAGTTTCATTGGGCAGGAACTGCAAAAAAAAAAAAAGCAGCATGATGGTTGGTGGATTCTAATTGAGCTTTAGGATGAGGAAGGACAAGACGATAGTTGTTTATCAAGCAGAGAAGGCTTGCTGGGGAATAGGGGATTGTGAGAGCAGAGAGATAGTCAGGAAGATCAACTACTCTATGAGCCTTAAAAACAAGTGAGAGAAGTTTGAATGAAATGCGCTTTTCTATTGGAAGACAATGGAACTTTCAAAACAGGAGAGAAACATGATCAAACTTTTGTGTGTGACAGATGAGTTTAATAGCTATGTTTTGTATCGATTGAAGCTTCTTCAGATTTGAACAAGAGCATCCTAAATAGACAGTGTTACAGAAAAGAGAGTGAAATGTGTTTTGATTGAAACATCTGCGAATTGAACGCAATTGGCGGAGTATGTAGAAACTAGTTTTGCACAGACTAGAAATTTGGGCAGAAAAAGTAAGACCTGAATCAAGGATAAGGCCCAAATAGCAAAATGACTCCACTGGGCAAATACGAGTCCCAAAGAGATTCAAAGGAATGGTAGGTGTGGAAAGACCACCAGTGAACCAACAAGCAACAGTTTTTTTTTTTTGTTTAAAACCTATTTGTGGGTGTTATCCAATTTGAAACAAGAGTTAGACAATCTTGGAGAGACCGAGAGTCGGGTTAAGTGGATTAGTGGGATATAGCAGAAGAATATCATCAGCATAGAAATGAAAAGACACCCCAGTTGTTTGGATCAGTAAAGCGAGGGGACTCAGAAATAGGTTAAAATGGAGAGGTGACAGGACCGATCCTTGTGGCACACCACAAGTTAGAGAGCATGGAAAGGCCATAGAAGAAGAGGTAATAACCCTATAAGAACAATTAGAAAGAAAAGAAGTAATCCATGCCAGGACAGTACCACCAATGCCTAAAGAGGATAAGTATGCCAGTAGAAGATTATGATCAACCAGATCGAAAGCAGCTGAGAGATCAAGGAATATTGAAAGTACAGCTTTGTGTTTGCCAAGGTGGGAATAAATCTCATTTAAGACAGCCATTAAAACTATCTCAGTACTATAGTGTGGCTTAAATCCACATTGTCTGGGGTGGAGGGCAAGGGTTTTACTACTTAAAGGTAGAAAGTTGAGCAACCACAATATTTTCCAAAACTTTGGAGAGAAAATACAGATTGGATACAGGATGGTAATGCATGGGAACATGCGGATCCAAAGATGGTTTCTTTAAGAGGGGACGTACTGTTACAGATTTCCAGGATACAGGCACTATCCCAGAGGAGATACTATTGTTTATCACTTTGAGGATCCAAGATAATAGGTTTAACTAAGGGATTGCTAACCAAGTTGATGGAAACTTATCAAGAGGGCAGAAAGTTGGGTGCAAGGACTTTATCATTTTGGATAATGAGAAAAGAGACTGTTCCTGAAAAAAAGTCTATAAGGTTTGCCCCAGTAGGGAAGAAGGGACACATACATTGGATGGCAACTCTGGAAGCCAAAGGCTGAGAGGAAGAGAGGAGTGGACAGTAATGGATCTATAAGATTCTGTCTCCTTATTTAAGCCATTTGGAAGTACCAAGTTCATATGATAAAACCAGTGATGTTCCTTATATAATAATATTGCATGTAGATCTGCATTGCAGCTGGATGGAAACATCAATTCTAGGACACAAAAGCACAAATCTGCAAGTGCATCCTTTCTGCACACAGACAGCATCAGAGCACCCCAATCTTGACATGATAAACAACTTCTATGCTGAATTAAAAATGTTTTTCTAATGATCATAATGTTTTCCCTATATACAATAGGGGCAGAGACATCAAATATCATACACAACAATCTTGGTTGACATGTAGAGAAAAAATGTAGATTGATAGATTGAACCTGAAATACTGTGCAGAAACCACTGCAAGACTGAGGGCATATACACTATAAGTGCCAGAGGGATACTGGCCAATCTGAACAGCACTCCCTTCAGGGGCAGATGATCGTTCCTGAAAATAGGGTCTCACCAATATATTTCTGAGGTTTTTTTTGCTCCATCCTAATGTCAACATTGGTGTTTCTTATTTATTTATTTATTTATTTATTTATTGCATTTGTATCCCACATTTTCCCACCTATTTGCAGGCTCAATGTGGCTTATATAATAACCATGGTGGCGATCGCCAGTCCCGGTATAGCAGATACAGAGTGACAATATAAAGTTTGTGTAGGATAAACACATGAGGGAATAAGGAGGAAGGGCTGAGTTGTGATCAATTTGAGTCTTAGTTTCATTGTGTTGTGAGATCGAGGCATTTAAGTTGGGTCAACAGGGTATGCCTTTTTGAAACACATTGTCATAAAACAGTAGACCGAACATCACGTGCAACTGGAGAAAAATGGAGAGCACATACTAAATATTCCCTACAATGTTTCTTGGTAGGTAACAAACATCAAAAGGAGGGAAGTCAAAACTCAAATGCACTGTTGTCGCTAAACATCACTAAACTGGAAGTCTGTTAAGCGCTATCACCGTAGAAACTTTATCAGCTGTTTTTGTTTTTGATTCTTTTTGGTGAAGGTAGCATGTTTTTAGATCTATAAACGGAGGATATTTGTGCTATACACCATTATTGTTTAGGTTCATTTATAGAAAACAATTTAAGGGCTAAGATTTGTTTTTTTCAGTTGAAGTTACAATATTCGTTTCTCACCTTTTTAGGGTTGTGATGTTTTTTTTCTTTTGTTATTGAGTCATAACCAATGTGCATGATACTGTCACAGCTGCGGCCATGCTCCACGCCCAGACTCACCTTTCCTTCTGGTGGTCAGGCTCTGCGGCTTCTCCAGACTGCCTTCTTTCTGCATTGATGCCACTGTTGCCTGTTTCCCAAGACTCATTCCAGAGATTATCCAAGTCTCATTCTGATGTCCCAGTATCTTAACCTCTTTCTGGTGGCCCCTTCTGTGCTCTGCAGTGCATTCCAAGCCTCATTCCAGGGCACCAGAGCTTGTGACATCATTAGTGAGGGACTTTATAATGAACCTTGGGACTTTCATGCATTGCCTTCACAACAAGCTAGTCTTGTTCCTGTGTGTCTTGCTCCTGAAGTCTTGTTCCTGAAGCCTTGATCCTGTGTACCCTGTTCCTGCCAAGCTTTGTTCCTGGTTCCTGCCAGAGTCAAGCTTTGTTACTGGTTCTTGCCTAGTCCCGTGCCCAGCCTGAGTAATTCACTAGCCAATAGCCAGTGTCTGGCGGTGGCCCAGACGGCCAGGCGGTGGCTCAAATTCCTTGAGTTTGTGACAGATACACTTCAGGTATTGCGCTCCGATTAGTATTACTGGCTAATTTATTTTGTTCCATTTAAAAAATATATATTTTATACTACTGTGCATGTATGACAAGTTGTACTCAACTGTTTTTAACATTCTGTGAAGCTATGCCTCCATCAGTCAGCCTTTCTGTTCTCATGGGTATGCTTATTTATCATATTTGCAATAAATAGTTTTGGCCAATTACAGTTGGATTACAGTGTATATTGTGTTGTTTATGTCCTATGTTATCAAATTTAATTTAATCTTTTTACCTCAGTCAATCTATCTCAGTTAGGGGTCCTTTTACAAAGGCGCGCTAGTGGTTTTAGTGAATGCTAAATGCTAGAGACGCCCATAGAACTATATGGGCATCACTAATATTTAGCATGTGCTTATTTTTAGTGTGTGCTAAAAATGCTAGCGCGCTTTTGTAAAAGGAACCCTTAATTTGTCCAAATTACCTGGTTTTAAATAATTTTTCATGTCCTGTGATATCTAATTTTAATTTTTTTACCTCAGTCAATTTGTTTCAGTCACCTGGTTTCAATTAATATATTTTTATCATGTAGTAAGTTTTTATTATGAAGTCATTTATCTGTTTTATACCCATCTGCAGTGAACTGTTAAACTTAATTATTTAACAATTCATATAGTTTGTCACTTGTCATTTTTAGGGGTTCTTTTATTAAGGTGCGCTGAAAAATGGCCTACGGTAGTGTAGACGCGTGTTTTGGGCATGCAAAATTATTTTTTAGCACACCTGCAAAAAAATGCTTTTGTAGTAAAAGGATTGTGGTCAAACTGTACATAAAAAGATGAATCAGCAAGTTGCCTTTCAACTTCTCTTACATAATATGTACAGTACTATCCATTACCACTATACATCCACCTTTATCTGCTGCCTTAATAACTATAGAAGTGTTAGTATAATTCATTTAGGATTATTTGTTTTCTCCGTGAAAGATTATGAAAGGTAGGTCCTGTCACGTTAAACTTGAAAAAATCTCACAGGACCAAATGCTAAAAAAACATCTATAACAGAATCTAAAGGATCAGGGGTAGCCATTTTGAAGGCTTTCACTACTGTGATTCACAAGGTTCTTAAGATCCATGAAAATGATTTAGATAATGTCTGTTTGCCTCTTCTTTGAAACTGATGATTTCTGATGACCTTTTCCTGAAATTATAAATGGATTTATTGTGTCATTTTTGTGTTTGAGCCATATCTGTTGCAATATAAATTCCACTACACCACTGAATTGATATATTATTCTTGAGATTAGTTATTAGCATCCCCCTTTTTCTGGCTTTGAGTAGAAGGAAATGTGACAGGTGATCTTTTCTAGAACTTTCATTCCCAGGTCTCTCTCTAAGAACAACATAACCTTCTGGTTCTCAAGTATCAGGTCTTGCTGAGGGAAAAGATTAGTATAGTATGGAGCCCCTCCTAATACCTTTTCTCATAAAGGGAGAGATGGAATGATCAGGATAGAAGTGGGAAAAGAGCTGTAGTTCGCCATTGGATTCTCCTTCATAACCTGGAATAATGTATGATGGACTATCTTTGCAGGACCTTCTCACTCTGGTCCTTCTCCAGGAAGTGCATCACCTTCCGGATCTCACGAGCAGGGTCCTGCACAGGGAAGAAGATAAGCAATACTATGAAAGTACAGAGCATACCTGAGCAAGGGAAAATAGGCCTGTGGTAGGGTTTTGTTTTGTTTTTTTTGGTGGAAGGTTAGATTTAATGTCAGAACTGAAGTGGCAATTTTTAAAGGATGAACCAATATTTACCCACAAAAAAACGTTGAAAATTATATCACCCCTATCTGTGGAAAAAATTCACATGCTGTGTACAATGTGCATGCCTTTTCTTACTGGTAAAAGGGACATAGCAAGGCAGTGATACAACAGGTTTTGTGTTGTTTTTCCTACGTACTTTGCACCTACAAATTTCTGAGGTAAAGATTCCCTTTAGCATGTACTGGCTTCGTTTTTATTATGCTATTCTTAGAAACAGTGGCGTAGGAAGGGGGGCGGTGGGGTGGTCCGCCCCGGGTGCACGCCGCTGGGGGTGTCGGCGCTGCTGGTTACCTGCTTTCTCTGCCCCGGAACAGGTTACTTCCTGTTCCGGGGCAGAGAGAGCAGCGAACCAACGGAGCCGACGCAGCTCCCAGCGACGACGTGCACTCGGCGGGATGGAGCGCCAGTGGTAATAATGCACTCGGGGGGGTGCGCACGCCAAGGGGGTGCGCCGTGCTGCACCCGGGGGGGTGCACAGCGACGACCCACCCCGGGTGTCAGCTGCCCTCGCTACGCCAGTGCTTAGAAATAAAGGAAAAGTCAGAAAGAAAGGTATCTTTATTACTCACCAGCAACAGCACAAGAAATACTATTGGCACTTGGCATTAGTAGTTTTACAGAACAGAATCTAACAATAGGAAGGAAAGTTTTATTCCTCACTGTCATACAAAGGTCATAGAACGAAAAGAAAGAATGAATGAAAGAAAGATTCTTAGCTGTAAAGAATTAGTTCTTACAAGGGGGGGAGGAAGGACACCCCCCTGAAAATAGGCTGTGGCAAGGATATGAAATTCTCTTGTCATCTGGACTATTTCAGAGCCTCTTTAAATGAGCAGTTACTTATATACCCTTCCCATCACAAAGGACCACCTCATATATCACCTAATTAGCAATCCTGCAAGTACATAGGAGTCCTATGATAGGGCCTTAGTGTCCTTGCCACACCTCTGCTCAGTAGCAAACAGTTGGGATGTCATGACAACAGGGGGGGGGGGGTCTTGTCAGTTTGTTTGTAACAAGACAGTTAGTTGGGATGTCATGGCAATGGTCTTGTCAGTTTGTGGTCAGCCAGAAATTCCTGTCTTGCAACTATCAGTGGAAACACACAGAAACACAAACAGAAACAAGCAGACCCAAAAGAAAAGGCCAGAAAATTCCAGAACAAGCACTCGCTACCACATGACCATGTTACTATGTAAGAAACTCCATGGGGAGTTTTCCTTTGAAAATAGGCTTTCAGGCCCACAAGTATTTGGAAATGTGGATCAGCAGTTTAGAAAGGATGTTTAACTCAGAATATGGACGTCCAAATCAGAACATCAAAAAATGGACATCCAGCTCACATGTATTTTAGAACAAGATATAGCCTATTCACAGTTCACAGCTCGCATTTATTTAATATACCGCAAATAAAATAAATATCTAAGCAGTTTAGAAACAATCTTAAGTTAACTAGAGAAGGGGAGGCAAAAGCACAAAAGGATTCTGAGGATAAAAGGGAAAATTTCAATCAAAAGAAAGTTACTACTTTTAATTCATGGGTAGGATTCATGAAAGGAGGAGCTTTCTGCACTGAAACGCAGGACAGAGTTGAGTCATATTTAGGGTAAGTCTTGTATAGTGTTGATTTGTTAATAAATGTCCCAGAGTTGGAACTTCTGTGGTTACTCTCTCTTTTTTCTTGTTGTTGTTGTTGTTTGTGCTTTGTGTTTTTTCAAAAGAAGTCCCTTCTACTTTTATTTTGTCCATGTAATATGGACATCTAAATGCCAGTTTTCAGACATTTTTGGCGTGCATCTGAATAATAATTTTATTTCCATATCATCAAGCTGATCAATCCATAGACTGGTGGGTTTGTCCATCTACCAGCAGGTGGAGATAGAGAGCAAACTTTTGCCTCCCTATATGTGGTCATGTGCTGCCGGAAACTCCTCAGTATGTTCTCTATCTCAGCAGGTGGTGGTCACACACAGCAGCAGCTCTGGCTAGGCCTCCAAGCCTAATTCTTAGGTTTTGTTGAGTGCCTGGGGTTGAGGGCTCTTTTGAGCAAGTGCAAACCTGGTGGTGCCAGGTCCCTCCTTTTCTCCCCCCTCCCGCTGGCTCCGTTAAAAAAAAAAAAAAAAAAAAAATTTTGAACGTCCTTAAAGGCGTTTATTTCGACGTTTATTTAAACGTTTATTGCAGCTACTCACTGGGACACCAGGTCGTTACAGCTCGGAGCGGCAAGCAGGTAATTTTTACCTTTTTATAGCGGGCAGGGGGTTCCCCGATTCTTCTCCTCGTGGCATATGGCGTCGGAGGGCGAGGGCGCAAAGAGTCGCTCCCCGGATCGCTTGAGCGCTTCTAGAGGAGATGCGGGGGTCTTAAAGCCTGATTCGCCCTTGTTGGGTGACACTTTCGTGACCGATGAATGTCCCGGTCCTTCCTCCGGCGTGGCGGTTTTTCCCGCCATAAACGCCCATCCCCCGCTCCTCGCCTCCGCCATCTTGGCCGGCCACGCGGCTCGGACGGCTTCTTCTTGGGCCGCCCTTGAGGTTGGAGACATTAATGCCATGAACGCCCTTAATTTGGGCGATGGCACAAAAGCGGCTAAAGTTAAGCGCCGTTCTTCCCACGCGGCTCCTTCGCGGAGTGTCGCGCCGGACGCCATTTTGGATGCGCAGCATGTCTCTCCCCCGCTCTTGCGAGCGCCGGTTGAGGGTGCGTCTAGGGCTGTTGCCCAGGCTGCGGAAGTACACAGTCTGGGGGGTTTCTCCCCCGAGTTTGTTTTGCTGCTGCATCAGGCCTTCCTTATGCAAAACGCTGCCCCTGCTCCCTCGTCTGGTAAAGAGGTTGAGGTTCCCAGAGGTAAACGCCTTCATGTTGATTCCCAGGCCTTGGAGGACTTTGTCTCCTCCGATGTAGATGAGGGCAGCGTATCTGAGGTCTCCCAACGGTCCTTTGCGGATTCCTTGGAGGAGACGGATCCCCGCTCGGATGGAGCGGATGACCCCTCTGCAGCGCGGCTTTTTAGCTCAGAGGATTTGTCCAACCTGTTGGTACAGGCCATGGACACTTTGAAGATTTCCTCTCCGGAGGACGTCTCTCCCTCAGCCCCTGTTGGCTCTGCCATTATGCTGGGGACGAAGCGCCCGCCTAGAACCTTCCACGTGCATGATGCCATGCACACCTTAATTGCGGCTCAATGGGATGTCCCAAGCGAGCCTTAAAGTGGCTAGGGCTATGTCCCGCCTCTATCCTTTGGCTGAAAGTGAACGTGAGGCCTCTCTGTGGCCTACCGTGGATTCTTTAATCACTGCGGTGACTAAGAAACGGCGTTGCCGGTGGAAGGTGGCACGGCCCTAAAGGACGCCCAAGACAGAAGATTGGAAGCGGCCTTAAGGTCGTCCTTTGAGGCAGCTGCTTTAAGTTTGCAGGCCTCAATTTGCGGCTCCTATGTGGCCAGGGCGTGCCTGACTATGGTGCAGCGGGCTTTCTCCTCGGATCTTTCCTTGAGGGCTGATTGGCCGGCCCTGGAATCGGGCTTAGCCTATTTGGCAGACTTGCTGTATGATGTCTTGAGGGCCTCAGCGAAAGGCATGGCTCAGACAATCTCGCGCGGCGGTGGCTTTGGCTGAAACATTGGTCTGCTGACCACGCCTCTAAATCCCGCCTGGCTAGATTGCCTTTTAAAGGCAAGCTGCTCTTTGGGGTCGAGCTGGACAAAATCGTGACCGATCTCGGCACGTCTAAGGGCAAGAAGTTACCAGAGGTCAGGGCTCGGGCTAGTACTCGCCCTGGTACCTCCAGAGGACGGTTTCAGGAAGCCCGTCGGTACCGCCCGGGCAGGTCGGGCTCCTCTGCCCCCTCTTCCTTCAAGAGGAACTTCTCCCCCAAGCAGCATTCCTTTCGCAGAGACCGCCGTCCCGGAGGTGTCCCCTCCAGTCCTCCCCAGGGTCTCGTACCCAATGACGGGGCCTTGGTCCACGCCCCAGTACAGATTGGAGGACGGCTGTCCTCGTTTATGGGCGAGTGGACCACAATAACTTCAGACGCTTGGGTGCTGGAAGTCATCAGAGACGGCTACAAGCTAGAGTTCTGCCGACCCTTAAAAGACGGGTTTGTACTCTCTCCCTGCAAGTCTCCGGTCAAGCTGTGGTAGTGCAGCAGACCTTGAACAATCTGATCCGCCTGGGGGCGGTCGTTCCGGTGCCAGAAAATCAGCTTGGCAAGGGATGTTACTCCTTTTTCTTTGTGATACCAAAGAAAGGAGGTTCTGTACGGCCTATCCTCGACCTCAAAGGGGTCAATTGGGCCTTGAAAGTTCGGTACTTTCGCATGGAGACCCTCCGCTCTGTTATAGCGGCAGTGAAGGCAGGAGAGTTCCTGGCATCCTTGGACATCAAGGAAGCGTACTTGCATATTCCCATCTGGCCTCCTCATCAACGCTTTCTGCGTTTTGCAGTACTGGGCCGACACTTCCAGTTCAGAGCCCTCCCATTCGGGTTGGCTACTGCTCCGCGGACCTTCTCCAAAGTAATGGTGGTCATTGCGGCCTTCCTGAGGAAGGAAGGAGTTCAAGTCCATCCTTATCTGGACGACTGGTTGATCCAAGCCCCCTCTTATGCAGAGTGCGGCAAAGCTGTGAACCGGGTGGTTGCTTTTGAGCTCCCTGGGTGGATCATCAACTGGGAGTAAAGCCAGCTGCGCCCGACTCAGTCCCTGGAGTATCTGGGAGTTCGATTCGACACCCAAGTGGGCAGAGTGTTCCTGCCAGACAATCGGATTGTCAAGCTTCAGGCTCAGGTGGACTAGTTCCTAGTAGCCACCCTATTCGGGCTTGGGACTACGTGCAGCTGTTGGGCTCTATGACGGCCACGATGGAAGTAGTGCCCTGGGCCAGGGCTCATATGAGACCACTACAACAATCTCTGCTGCTGCTGGACTCCGATGTCGGAGGATTATGCTGTGCGCCTTCCATTGGACCCAGCAGTGCGCAAGGCGCTGAGCTGGTGGACGCAGACAGACAAGTTGTCTGCAGGAATGCCTCTGTGACCCCGGAGTGGATTGTCGTCACGACAGACGACCTCTTTGATGGGCTGGGGAGCCCACTGCTTGGGAAGGACAGCGCAGGGGCTCTGGTCTCCTGCAGAGGCAAGTGGTCTATCAACCTCCTGGAACTCAGAGCCATTCGGTTGGTGTTGTTGGAGTTCATCCCGGTACTGGTGTTGAAGCCTGTACGGGTCCTGTCGGACAATGCCACGGCTGTGGCCTATGTCAACTGCCAGGGAGGTACCAAGAGCGCCCCTCTAGCCAAGGAGGCCATGAATCTATGCCAGTGGGCGGAAGCGAACCTGGAACAGCTGTCAGCGGCCCATTGCCGGAGTCATGAATGTCAAGGCGGACTTTCTCAGTCGCCATACCTTGGAGCCCGGAGAGTGGCAGCTATCTGCTCAGGCGTTCTTGGACATCACGAAGCGCTGGGGCCAGCCGAGCCTAGATCTGATGGCGTCATCGGCCAATTGCCAAGTGCCGCGCTTTTTCAGCAGAGGACGGGACCCTCGATCCCTGGGAGTAGATGCTCTCCTCCAACAGTGGCCCACACAAGAGCTTCTCTATGTGTTCCCCCCTGGCCCATGTTGGGCAGGGTGCTAGACCGGGTGGCAAAGCATCCCGGCAGGGTAATCCTGGTGGTCCGGATTGGCCCAGACGTCCCTGGTATGCGGACTTGATCAGGCTCTCAGTCGGCGATCCTCTGCGGCTGCCAGTGGAGCAGGGCCCGTTACATCAGGGTCCCGTGGTGATGGAGGATCCCTCCCCCTTTGGTCTTACGGCCTGGCTATTGAGCGGCAGCGTCTGAGAAAGAAGGGCTTCTCAGACAAGGTCATCGCCACTATGCTGAGAGCGAGGAAGCGCTCTACTTCTACTGCTTACGCCAGGGTTTGGCGTATCTTTGCAGCGTGGTGTGAAGCAGGCTCACTTTCTCCCTTCACTGCTCCAATTTCTTCAGTGTTGGCGTTCCTGCAAGAAGGTCTGGACAAAGGCCTGTCGCTCAGTTCCCTGAAAGTTCAGGTAGCGGCTCTGGCTTGCTTCAGGGGCCGCCTGAAGGGTGCTTCCCTGGCTTCGCAGCTAGATGTGGTGCGCTTTCTCAAGGGAGTTAATCACCTGCGCCCTCCTCTGCACTCAGTGGTGCCTGCGTGGAATCTCAACCTGGTGCTAAGAGCATTGCAGAAGCCGCCTTTTGAACCCTTGTCGAGGGCATCTCTGAAAGACCTGACGTTGAAAGCAGTCTTTTTTGGTGGCTATCACTTCAGCCAGAAGAGTTTCCGAGCTCCAGGCGCTCTCATGTCAAGAGCCTTTTCTGCAGTTCACTGAGGCAGGAGTGACTATTCGCACAGTGCCTTCCTTCCTGCCCAAGATTGTTTTTCGCTTCCATGTGATTCAGCAGCTCTGTCTCCCTTCCTTTCGTAGGGAGGTCTACCCAGAGGAATACTCTGCTCTCAATTTCTGGATGTGAGACGAGTCATCATCAGATACTTGGAAGTGACCAATGATTTCCGGATATCGGATCATCTGTTTGTCCTGTTTACAGGTCCTCGTAAGGGTCTGCAGGCTTCTAAGCCTACAGTGGCAAGATGGGCAAGGAAGCCATTGCAGCGGCTTAGGGTCCGTCTCCTTGGAAGAGATTTGCAAGGCGGCAACTTGGGCTTCGGCCCATACCTTTGCCAGGCATTACCGCTTGACTGTGGCTGCTCAGCGGAGGCCCGGTTTAGAGCTTCAGTGTTGCGGTCAGGGATTTCTATGTCCCGCCCTGGGTGAGTACTGCTTCGGTACATCCCACCAGTCTATGGATTGATCAGCTTGATGATATGGAAGGTAAAATTATGTATCATACCTGATAATTTTCTTTCCATTAATCATAGCTGATCAATCCATAGCCCCTCCCAGATATCTGTACTGTTTATATTCTGGTTGAATTTTAGGTTCAAGTTTAGCCTTCAGTTACTTCAGGAGGACTTCGTGTTCAAGTTCTTCTTTCACTTGGATTCTTCAAGAGTTGAGACGAGTTTGTGTTACAGTGAGCTGCTGCATTCCTCTCCCCTCCGTTTTACGGGCTGGATTGAGATTTAAATTCTGCCGGCACTCCCTCCCGCTTCGTGCGGTTGTAGGGCAGCTTTGTACCCCTCCCGCTTCGGCGGTGTTAGGGTCAGTCAGCTCCTCCCGCGGTTGCAGGATAAGCCAGATCCCCCCGCATCGGCGGGTGTGGTGTCCCTCCCCCGCTCCGCGGGATGAGCTGGACGGATTCCCCTCCCCCACTTGTGTGGGGATGAGCTGGGTTAATTCCCCTCCCCGTTTCGGCGGTGGTGAGCTGGGCAGAGTGTCCCTTCGTGGGTGTAATTCTCTAAGTGCTGAGTCCTGCGGATGGAGCTTTGATATCGACATACTGAGGAGTTTCCGGCAGCACATGACCACATATAGGGAGGCAAAAGTTTGCTCTCTATCTCCACCTGCTGGTAGATGGACACAACCCACCAGTCTATGGATTGATCAGCTATGATTAATGGAAAGAAAATTATCAGGTATGATACATAATTTTACCTTTCAGATGAGCATATTGGGCATGCGCCAAGTGGCATTTGATGTGTGTAGGTCACTGCCGCCTGGTTACCGTGTGAGACTTTAATGCTAGGTCAATGGCTGGTGGTAAGGTCTCAGACCCAAATGGACGCGTGGAAATTTTCATTTGCCACACATCCATTTTCGGCAAAAATTTTCAAAAGGCATTTTTTGCAAGTGTGCTGAAAAATGATTCTGCGTGCGCCCAAAACACGCATCTACACTACCGCAGGCCATTTTTCAGTGCACCTTAGTAAAAGGACCCCTTCGCCTCCCAGTATTTCAGGGCTCCATTATCTCACCTCCTTTATATCTTCATAGAACATGTACAGGATCCTGTGCTTGTCCTTCTCATCCCAGTAGCCACGTACATGATCGTACCAGGAGCCCCAGCTGACTTGGAAGGATACAAAACAGTTATGAATGGAGCTAAGAGAAGCAGATGTTAAACATGTTGTAGCCCTTGAATGAAATATACAAAATATAACTTAGATTGTGAGTTCATTAGGGACAGTGCAAAGTACCTGTAATAGAAATTGTAAACACCAAAAAGGGGCATAATTGAACGTTGCCGGCGAAATAGGTCGCCAGCAATCTATTTTGGTGGCGGCGCAACAGCTGGCCGGAACCGTATTTTTGAAAAAGATGGCCGGCCATCTTTGTTTTTGATAATACGGTTTAGCCTGGCCAAATGCCAGAGTTCGCCAGGTTTGAGATCGCTGGTTTTGTTTTTCAGCGATAATGGAAAAAAATGCGGCCATCTCAAACCCAAAATCCAAGGCATTTGGTCAGGGAGGAGCCAGCATTTGTTGTGCACTGGTCCCCCTGACATGCCAGGACACCAACCGGGCACCCTAGGGGGCACTTCTAAAATGTTTAAAAAATACACAAATAGCTCCAGGTGCATAGCTCCCTTACCTTGGTGTGAGCCTCCCAAACCCACTCCCCACAACTCTACACCATTACCATAGCCCTTATGGGTGAAGGGGGGGCACCTACATGTGGGTACAGTGGGTTTGGGGGGGGAGCGGTTGGAGGGTCACCTTAGCACCACAAGTGTAACAGGTAGGGGGGGGGTGGACCTGGGTCTGCCTGCCTGAAGTGCACTGCACCCATTAAAAACTGCTCCAGGGACTTGCATACTGCTGTCAGGGAGCTGGGTATGACATTTAGGCTGGCATAGAGGCTGGAAAAAATGTTTTATTTTTATTTTTTTACTGTGGGAGGGGGTTGGTGACCACTGGGGGAGTATGGGGAGGTCATCCTCCATTCCCTCCAGTGGTCATCTGGTCAATTGGGGCACCTTTTTGAGGCTTGGTCATGAAAATTAAAGGACCAAGTAACCCGGAGAAATACTGATTTAACGCCCTTTTTTTCCATTATCCACAAAAGCCGGCCATCTGGTAGCCACGCCCATGCCTGCCCATGTCCCGCCTTCACTTCGCCGCCGACATAACGACATGCAGGGAAGAACACTGAAGTGGGGTGAGGAGAGAAAGAGGCAGGGGATAAATCTGGGCTGGGGTGAAGGGAAAAAGGAAACTTGGAGAAAAGCCTTCTCAGATGCTCTGTTATGAAAATTACTCTCCATGTGTTGCAGTTACCCTGTAGCATCCAGCTCTTCACACAAACATACAGGCCACACCCAAAGATTATCATTTTTACTTGGGACATTGCTGGAATGAAGAGTCATATGATTATCAATATGGGCTAAATTTGTGCTATTTTAGCATAGGGTCTCATTGCAGAAATGGGATCCTGTGCTAAATGAGCACAACTTGTGGTAAAATAATCTTCTTCTCATGTTGATAACTTCCCCACTTATTCAAGTGCTCAGTAGGGGAACTAGGAAAGATTCAGGTAATAATCAGTGGCTGCAAGTCTGTATAATGGAGGTGGAGCTGGGGGGGGGGGGGGTTATTTTATAT